>NC_064642.1:493344434-493944434 GCF_023864345.2 Schistocerca serialis cubense | reverse complement strand
TGCGTTGTGAACTATTGACAAAGCATCAGTACTTGTCCATCAAATGCCGCATGTAACATCTGCAGATGGCCTTTGAAGGGCGAAACTGGTTCTTATTGCATCAGAAAAAGTGACAGAGTCAAAACTTAAAGCCTTACAACAAGTCACTCAAAGTCTCCACAAACGGAACGTCATTTTCTCCAACATCATTTTGTATTTTTGATGTCAAGGGCTCAGTCGCTGAAATTAATTTCAATTTCCTTCCATTAACAAACTAACGGTTCCTTGGTGGCCCAAGATGTGTCCTACCAATCGATCCGTACTTTCAGTCAGTTGTGTCATAAATTGATTTTCTCCCCAGTTCTGTTCAGATACTCGATCTACGAATCTAATCCTCAGCATTCCCCTGTATCAAAATCTTCTGTTCTCTTCTTGGATGAGCTGTGTCATCCATGTTTCACTCCGTACAAGGTCACACTTCAAATACTCCCAAGAAAAGACTTCCTAGCACGTAAAATGTACTGGATATTAACAAATTTATCTTTCTGCTTTATATATCCTCTCTACTCTGACCATCATGAGGTATTTTGCTACCCAAACAGCAAATGTAATGCTCCACATTCCATTATTCTTGTTCTACTTACATTGATGTCTGTCTTATAACCTCACCAAGACGCTAGCTATTCCATTATATTCTATTCTCCTTCCAAGTCTCTTATCGCCTCTGACAGAATTACTTCATCAGCTAATCTTAAACTTTTGAGTTCTTATACTATTACTGTAATATTTTTACCAAATTTCTTGACTGCAAGGTGTATGTACAGCCCTGTCTCACTTCAGGTCTCAGTTCTGGTCCTGGACGTTATCACCAACGTGAAGGTTTTGTGCTGGCTGATGATGAAGAGGATACAACCCGCACTGACGTGAAGTACGCTACACTCGGCTCAGGGCTAAAGGGCGCCATTTACCCGCACTTGGTCCTAGTAAGACTTTGGCGAGTCAGACAGGTGCGGTTTAACTGAAGTGTTTGCTTCGCTCTGAAAGGCCTTCCCGTTTGAAGACTGACAGCAGAGGGCCGCCCCCGAGCCCTGGGGCGCTTGGGTGAAGGCTTACAGGCATTAGCGTAACAAACAAGCCTTCTCGGCAACATTTGAAGGAATTATCAGCCGTGTTCCCAAGAAAATCCGGCTAGCAACTAGTGTTGGGAACCGCCACAACGAGAAAAACATGTGAACGATAGCGAATTTTCTGGCCCTATGTAAGATCGCTAAGCGGCTCTAAGGTTTCTGCCCAGCCTGTCGACGACAAGTCAGGAGTGGCAATAGAACACAGCAAAACGAAAGCCAATATTATAAATTTCGCGTTTAAGAAATCATTCACGTTGGAGAATCGGATAAACACACCATCGTTTCATCATCGCACAAGATGCTGTATGGCGTAGATAAGCTACTGAAAGAGTTGAAAACAAATAAGTCGCCAGGCCCGGATAGAATCGCAAATCGGTTTTACTCTACGGCATCGACTCCTTACTTGCATTTATCGCAAATCTTCGTCCGGCACAAAGTCCCAGCAGATTGGAAAAAAGCGCAGGTGACTTTTTTTTATATAAGATGGGTAAAAGAAAGAAAAGGCAAAATTACAGACTAATATTCTTATCATCGGTTTGCTGCAGAATTCTAGAACAGTTCGAATACAACAAATTTCCTAGAGACCGAAAAGTTTATGTCCATGAAGCAGCACGGTTTCAGAGCGCATCGTTCGTGCGAAACTCAACTTGCTCTTTTCTCGCATGATATACTGCGAACTATAGATGAAGGGCAGCGGGCAGATTCCATATTTCTAGATTTCAGAAAAGAATTTGATACGATGTCGTACTGCAGATAGTTAACGAAGGTGCGAGCAAATGGAACAGATTCACAGATATGTGAGTGGCTCGAACACTTATTAAGTAGTAAGAGTCCAGAGCATTGTCCTCGACGGCGAGTATTTCTCAGAGACAAGGGTATCGTCAGGAGTGCTCCAGGAAATTATTATAGAACCGCTATTATTTTCTATATACATAAACGATCTGGCGGAGAGGGTGAGTAGCAGTCTAGGGTTGTTTGTTGTTGTTGTTACTGTGGAAGGTGTTGAAGTTGAGTGACTGTAGCAGGATAGAAGATGACTTAGAAAAAATTACTAGTTTGTGTGATGAATAATAGCTAGTTCTAAATGTAGGGAAATGTGAGGTAATGCTCATGTGTAGGAAAAACAAACCCGTAATGTTCACATTCAGCATTAGTAGTGTCTTGCTTGACACAGTCACGTCATTTAAAAATCTGGGCGTAACGTTGTTAAGCGATCTGAAATGGAACGAACATGCGAGGATTGTGGTAGGGAAAGCGAAGGGAGGACTTAGTTTTATTGGGAGAATTTTAGGAAAATGTGGTTCCTTAGTAAAGGAGACCGCGTAAGGGACGCTATTGAGGCCTAATCTTGAGTGCTGTTGGAGTGTTTGGGATTCGCACCAGGTCGGCTGAAACGAGGACATCGAAGCAATTCACAGGCGGGTTGCTAGTTTGTTACCAGTATTCGCAAGTATTACAGAGATGTTTCGTGAACTCCAATGGGAATCCCTGGAGGAAGGAAGACGACGGTCTTTTCGAGGAACACTACTGAGAAAATTTAGAGAACCGGAATTTGGAGACGACTGCAGAACGATTCTACTGCCGCCATCATATTTTTCGTGTAGGACCACGAAGATACGAGGAACTGGGGCTCTGTTTGTGAGTAGAACAGGAAAGGAAATGACTACTAGTTGTACTCCGCCTCGCACCATAGTGTGAGTTGCGGAGTATGTAAGTAGATGTAGATGCAGAACTTCCCATACCACATGCCAGCTACCGTCGAGGGACTTTCCGACTCACAAAGTCGGAAATTTTGTCACCCTGTACGAAGACTGGGAAAGGTGGTTACGAAGTATCTATGTTTCACTGGATGAAATTCTAATACGGGCCCACCAATTGCAAAGACGATGCGATGCAAATTTCAGCACCCTGAAGGGCAAAGTGAGGGAATTAAATACGGTCGAGTAGGGGCACCCGCTGGAGCAGCCGGTCAATTAGGACAACGTTCGATCCGATCAGTGAGAAGAGGACCCGGAGATTCCTGAGGAAAGTGGTTCGCATGATACTTGGCATAAAGTGTTCTAAATTTGGCTTGCTGGTGCAGTTTCCAGTTTGTCGGATGCTTGTTTTCATTCTAATGTCTTTCGTCACTTTGAAACATCCTCGTTTAGCATTCCATATCGGATGGACAGTCTTACAGTGCAATTCTCTTGTGCAACATCAGCCTCCATATAGGGTGTCATCTCAAAGCCGTCAACGAAATCATTCGATTCATCGCCCCAACATCTGATCAGCCGCATATGCCTCCCCCCCCCCCCCCACCCACCCACTCCCCTTCCCGCGCTCACAACTTGCTCGGTTATTAAGTTGCGTCTGTATCCAGTAAAATAGACCCTGAGATTTTTTTGTATTGTTAATCTGTGAACAATAATAATAATAATAATAATAATAATAATAATAATAAACATTAATGCTAGCATGTATTTATAATTTTTAACTTAATTTACTACATTTTAGTTCACAACATGGGATGATATTTACGTATCAGTCAATTTATTTTACTACAAAACTATGTATAGAACACCGTTATGTAGTGGAATTCATGTGCCTGTTTCGGAGTAAGTTCTAAGCGCTAGGTACCGTACCCTACACACACGTAGTTTGTTGAAAACGTGGATCAGCATGCTTGAAACGAGCAAGATGCAATTACGAAACCACAGACGGTATTCTTTACTTACTATGACCACATTTCCGTTACAAAATATGTAAACAAATCTGGTAAAAAAATTCACCTTCTTTAAAAATATACAGTATTATTCTTAATACTTTTAGTCATACTGAGGCTAAAGTTGAAACTGCGACCAGGTTTTACATCAATTTATTATTTAAAGATTATCTTATAACTCATTCTGGTGTATTTATGAGGTGTATAACCGTTCCCAGAGAACCACGATACAACGTTTTGTCACTGGTATGACATTAACGAACACTAGACAAATACAGAACGAAAGCCCAAGCCAGGTTGTGACTTTTTCTCTCCAGCGGGGAAAAGTTTCTCCTTGCAACTGGCGCCAAAAAACTGGAAGGATCTTAGGCTCAAGTAAGAAGCGGAGGATTCCAGAATGATAGTATGCTGCACGAGACAGTTTTAGCGTTACGGCAACGGAAGAACAGAAAGAAAGGCCAGGATTTTTCGACGATGGAAAACTTTGTGACCTTCAGCAGCGGAGGCAGTACGACACAGGACAAAATCAGATGACGCAACGTCTATTAAAATTTTTTATTGACATGTCCACGTTGAGAGCGTGAGCTAATCCACTCCTGCGGGATTATAGCAATGGTGGCAAACGCAGATGTAGCTGCAACAGCGTGTTCCTAGATTCGACCCTGCACAATGGCATTATCAAGTTAGAAGTTGATGGCAGTGAATCTGCGACGCTCAGACCTGCGACTAAAATGTAATCGTTGCAAGCATTCCGACTTCAGCTGTTATCGCTCGATAAAGATGCTGACCTGCGTCGAAAATTGTAGTATCCAAAGATCTGCTGCCACAGCCGGAACTGTGTTTTCCACTATTTCTGATTTTGATTGTGTGGAATGGTGAGGGGAGACAAAGATTTGACAGTAGAATGGAAGCCAGTTTGTAACAAGAAAACATTTTATGTGCAGTGAGGCACCGCTCGCATACGTGGGCTTGCAAAGTGGTGGCGTATATTAAGTTTCCCGTAGACAACGATGTTTTTAGTGACGGAGCGTAAGCTGGGACTGAACAGGCTTGTGACAGTTGTACCGCGCCGTTCTCAAATGAATCTTTAGTCGAAACTTCCTGGCAGATCAAAAATGTGTTCCGGGCCGAGACTCGAACTCGAGACCTTTGCCTTTCGCGGGAAAGTGCTCTACCGACTGAGCTACCCAAGCACGAGTCCCGATACGCCCTCATAGCTTCAATTCTACCAGTACCACGCCTCCTTCCTTCCAAACTTCACAGAAGCTCTTCTGTGAACCTTGCAGAACTAGCACTCCCGGAAGAAGGGATATTGTGGAGACATGGCTTTGCCACAGCCTGGGGGATGTTTCCGGAGTCTCGGCCTGCACACAGTTTTAATCTGCTAGGAAGTTTCATATCAGCGCACAGTACGTTGCAGAGTGAAAATCTCATTCTGTGAAACTTTAGTTTCTCTGTACGAGAGGCAAAGCACCTGGTGCCTTGGGGATTCAGAAGTAAACGATGGATGGTAAATGGCAATGAGGTGACGTGGGTATTCTGTGCATATGGTCGACAGAGTGAGACTGTCCTCGACAACTCGTAGATAAGCTGAGTAAGAGGGCTTGAGGATGTTCCAGTCGGCTTAGTGGGTGTTGGGAGCTCTCACGCGGTGACATGTGGCCAGGATAGCACACTTACCGTAGTTTCTGAATTTGGTCGCCATTGCAAAAAGTCCAGTCAGGAAGACGTAAACAAGGGAATGGCCATTACGTGACCCAAGGATGATGTCTTGAAAGTTTTGTAGAGGAGGAGAACTTGAGCAGAATGTGGGAAGCAGGTGATTGTTGAACTAGGGGAAGAGTACAGAGAAAAGAAGGGAGGGACATGCACAACAGGCTGAAAGTGTCACGTGCGAATAGTGGACGGTAGAACTTGAGAACGAAGGCTGGAAAAGTAGTGAATGAGTGTACGCTTAAGCAGTGAGCAACTATCCGACCAACACAATGATAAAGTACCGAATCATTTTATCTGTTTTAGATGAGTGTGGTTGGGTGGGAAGTAGAGAGGGGCGTAGTAATAGAGAATTAAATAGAAGAGTTTTCAATATTACTCTGGAGTAGGAGGGGCTAGGACTAGGGTGATATCCGTAAGCGTGGCGAAAACTTGATCCTGCTCAGTAGATAAGGAATTCAGTTGTTTTAAAGTAAAGGTTACTTGATACATTTCTAGCCATGTGTTTCCTTCTCTGAAGTGACGTTATTCTTTTGTTATGCTTAACTGCTTTCGTCTTATTGAGGCCGAGCTAGTCTGTTAATAGCCTCCCTGTAGCAAGTATACTTTCTTGGTTTGCACTGGTTAACGTTATTTAAGTCTCACAATATTTCTTCGAACTGTTCGACGTCTTCAGGCGGTTACGGTACTTATTGCTACGAGGTGGGGCTGAAGATGTCGAACAGCCGCTTCGAAACAGTATTGTGGGATTTACATAATTTGAAACTTCTTCGAAGATTAAAACTGTGTGAAAGACAGGGACTCGAACCCCGGACATTTGCCTTCTGCGGAGTACTCTGCTGACTAAGCTGTCCAAACACCACCCATACCTCGCCTTCACATCTTTACTTCCGGCAGTACCCCTCCTTCTACCTTACCAACTGGCAGAAGCAAAGCCGTAAGGGCGAGATGTGAGTTGTGTTTGGATACCTCAGTTGATAGAGCGCTTGCCCGCAAAAGGGCACTTTTCAATCCGCCACGAAGTTCTGAATCAATGCACACTCCGCAGCAGAGTGATATCTTATTCTTGTTACACATTGTTACCCGGCGGCAAATTCTACAAGAGTATCTGCAATTGACCTGCCGGGAAAACGTGAAAAGTCAAACTATCTGTATTTTTCTCATCCAACGAACGAGTTGCAGATCTTTGAGACTAGAGTAATCAGAGGTGCTATCAGCATTCGTTGCTTGACAGCCTCTCTCTCGACGGGTTTAAGAGGTAAAGTGAGGCTGCAAGCCTAGTACACACTCTACATAATGTTGAAAGAGCCAAACAGTCGTAGGATGATTTGTCAATTTAGTGAGATCTGTGAGTGGTGTCTTAATGCAAGATCGTCTTGTTTAGAAAGAATATGAGATGGGAAAAGCCGGCCCCGGTGGCCGAGCGGTTCTATGCGCTTCAGTCTGAAACCGCGCGACTGTTACGGTCGCAGGTTCGAATCCTGCCTCGGGCATGGGTGTGTGTGTGTGTGATGTCCTTAGGTTAGTTCTAAGTCTAGGGGACTGATGACCTCAGATGTTAAGTCCCATAGTGCTCAGAGCCATTTGAACCATTTGTTTAAAGCAAACCTGATTTGCATCCTCATAGTGGCGCTGCTGGCGCCATTCTTGTACGACTTGCGCGAATTGGATCGACGTCATCTTTCAGATGATTTCCCCCCTTTGAGGTGGGAAGGGAAACGATTACTCACGTTACTGGAATATACCACAAGTGACTTAGGATGGACCACGAAATTAAACCCAGTATCATTATATGAGAGTCCAGGGTCGGCACTGAGTCAACTAGCAGCCTGAATAGGCAGAAAGCTGCGTAGTACAGGGTGGTCAGAAACAGACTGAAAAGTTTGCAAGGGTGTCGAGGGGTAGGTTGTGTTGAGAAATAATTGCTAAGAACAAATCTGATGCGTTGCGCCGTTTCCAAGCTACTTAGCGTTGAAGGTAGTTGGGCGCGGAATACCACAACGTAGAAAATATTACAGGATTTGGTAGACACTAGCTGTATACAAACACCGGAGTGTATTGATGGATTCCACGGGCTGCTTAGACCACATCGGCCTGTTGGGTATACGGCGGATTTTAAGTTTATATATACAGCTGATGTCTACCGATTACTGTAATATATCTGGCCTGGTTCATTCAGTTGTCAAGCTTTGTGATAAACATCTTTTGGGTGCACTGATTTTTATTATGACAACCTACGGAAATGCTTTGACTCTTAACGTGGATAACTTCCAGAATGGCGAGACACCGAAATACTCAATCAACATTATGAAAATATAAACATTATAAACAAGAAGATGCGTCTATACTGACTTGAAACAAGTACTTGCGAATACAGAACCTTCATACAGCTGTAAGGCTTTCGGGAACGCTTCATCTTTTTAATCGTTATAATTTTATGATAATTTGAATGGTCACTCAGCGTTTTTTATTGTTATTCACCATGTTTCTGAGCCGCAGTTGCCCACCCCAGAAAGTTATTTGTACTTTTTTATAGTTTTAACCAATGCTACGTCCCGTAGGAATATGCCACACTTTTTTAAACAGCGTGTATTACAGACATATACACTTCTGCGTCCCTGTACATTCTGTATAAAAGGAAAGATTACGCAACGGGTTTCCGATTCAGATATCTCAGCTGAACGTTGGTTATTAGTCACAAAATCGTGTTATGCCTCGTGTAAGTAGTAGAAAAAGCCGGAATTCGGCAGTGCCAGGATCGTGCTCTGTTAACACTATTTTATCGTTCCACGATATTGGTGCTTGTGAGGCCCGCTAGGGTAGCCAAGAGCGCTAATGCGCTGCTTCCTGGACTCGGACGTGGCAGATCTGTGTACTAAATTTCGCATCCTGTATACCCTCAAATCACCTAAAAGTTCAATCATGTTTTGCTTGTGCCACACTGTATGCACACAATATGTAAAATTCCGCTCTTTGTTAGCCTCTCCTAAGTTGCAATCGTCGCAGCACTATAATCCACAGTCATTTGACGACGACTAACCAGGCCAGCAATTCTGGTTTGTGGGGAAAATACGCCAACTGCTACTATGTTTCTCTTCTAGATAGGATATGGGCGGTGGCTTCAGTTGTGTGAGTGGCTCATCATGACGCAACACAAGCCACGCACAGACACGGTGGGTAGCATAACCCACATCTTCGCTTACTTTGTTTAGTCATCGTATCCTTTAGTTTTCGTTTCCGTTGAAAATTTTCTAGCTAGTTATGGAGAAACATTTCAGGAAATACGAATATCTTTAAGAGTGTCACCCTCAACGATTCATTTCCGCACACCAATGTTCAACCTTTGTCACCGCGTGCAATTTTCCCCCGTACGACTACCTTTATTGTCTCGGTAAATGTGTCACCAACGTATTTTTTTTTTCTCTCTTAAGATGTTTCACAGACTTCATGCATCAAGTATTCCCAAACATCATTTCGCTCATTTATCTGTAACATATACCGCGTTTTTCTGTAACATGACGTCGGAAATACCTCCAGTTTCTTCTTCCTCTATTTTTCTACCACCAGAATCCATGTCACAAGCAGACATACACATTTAGTAATTTCTTGCTCACCAGTCTCAATAGCAATATTTGACAGGAAGGGGATCTTGACGCTTGTAGATTGTTTCCAGTAATAACATACAGAAAATTAGAAATAAAAATTGTGCTACGAAATAATCATAAAAGTTTCAGAAAAGTAAAGATATCCAATAAGATAAGTGTACAGAAGTAATTAAGATATATACAGGGCACCTTTGCGGCATTTGTGAGTATAAACAAAAGTATATGACGGAGTAATTTGTCCAGAATCGTAAAGGAAATAAGGACTGAATAACGATACTGGTGAGTAATTTATAACACTTTCAAACACAAGTTTCCAGTAATGAAAATGGAAAATAAGAGTGAATAAGCTACTAAAAATGAGGATGGGAGAGTTATCAATCATTACTCCCGCTGTTTAATTACAATGTTGAGCAGCTATGTAAAAACAAGAAGATTCATGACAGTATTAAAACTACATTTAGCTCATTAAGAGGTGAGTGTGCTTCAAAACAAGAAAGACAAAATTGAAACAATAAAACGGATAAGTTTCTTAGGACAGAACCCTACTTGAAAAAACTAAAGCATTTATCAGCCAGGCGGTTGCTTTGAACAACAGAGTTTTACTGGACAAGATCTTAATGGAGATGGCCTTCCATCGACCTGACACTTATATACAGTTTAACATTACATTCACACCATACTACAACTTTTTTTTTCCACTTGCTGTCTGACTTACTGCAGCGAAGCTTTAAAGCAAGTTTGGGGTCCAAGAGCTACACCAATGGTAACGAACGGTATCATGAACGATAATAATAACCGACTATTCACTAAAACTAGGGAATATACAGTAAAAGAAGTGGAATAAATGTGTGCATCTAGGTTGCAGTATCACTCTGAATGTGTGAAGTAATGGAGACGTAAGGAATTCATACGCTACTTGCCTGTGAAGTTCGAGAAGAGTTAATGGCCCCGACATGATGCTGCCGCCGTAACCCCGCGACTGTCAACCAGTGTAAACAAGTAAAACTGTTTTGTAGGAGATGACACGTAGGGAAATTCCCTTACTGTATACACTGCGGTTCCTCAGTGCATTTAAAAGTGTTCTCACAGAAGATAGAGCTTGCTACGTTCAACTCCCAGCTTTTCCTTTGATCAGTATGCTAGTTTTTATTGCATACCTGTTTAAAGACGGTATATTTAGTATCTGTGCTGTGATGATTAAGTAGCTTCTTACAGCCATGTTATTAGACAATATTTCTTTCTATGGATATACGTTTATTTTGGTTTCTTCCCTTCCAATTAGTAAAACGGTGTCACAGCTTTCGGTCGCTCTGTGTAAAGGCTGTAAAGGCGTTTCGGCCATTTATCTGCCGATTTTGCTTTTCCTCTGTGCCGCTGCAGCGCCCCTATTAGCGCGAAGAGAACATGTCAGACGTGAACTCCTGACAATTAAAATTCAGTGCGAATATCTTATAAATACTACAAATTCTTTTCTATAATATAACCAATGTACACCATTTTATTATTACTTTGTGTTCGATTCGTCTATGTTGCCTACTGCTAAGCACATGAATACAGAGGGCTAGCATGTTCGTCTCCTACACTGCCGCCGTTGTTTTTCAAATTTAGTGATTTTATCCCAACGAGAGAGTAACCTCAGTAGTAGTCGCGGTGCAACAGCAAGTTGGAACCTGAAATTTTCGTGCTGATACCACACCTTTTTTTGCTCACTGAAAAGACCCCCCCCCCCCCCCCCCCCCAGCTACGGGGCAGTCACATATGGCGGCAAGTATTCCAACAATGAATGTTACAAAATAACGCGGACAGGATTTGATAACTTACGAACATTCAAAAAAGGTTATTATCTACACACTAAAAGTTCTTGCTAAACGAAAAAAATAGCGACCATTATTATTTATTTTCTCCTTTCGATCTTCTGTTACCATAAAGATTTCAAGATAACTGTCGGATATTTATGACTACAATCAGTGTTTACTCGTTAGCAACAACAAAAAATACAAGTATGATCTATCTCTCACTGCCTAATAATAATAATGTTGTGATAAGTCTTGCTTTATATCCAAATTTTGAAAACCAGCTCACGAACTATGAGGATCGAAACGAAAACAAATGTTGTAACACATTTAAATTCAGAGTACATTACAACAGAAGTGCAGGTTATGGTAAAAATAAATCAAGACTGGAGACAAAATTCTCTCTCGCGACGTGGTGGTCAATGATTCAGAAAACAAGTGTTGAATATATGGAAAGTGCTTGCATAATATGTATTAGATTTTCAAAAACATTTTTTCAAATAAAATTGTCAACGCTAAATACCATACACAGAACGAAGTTCGGAGGACATGCATTATTAAAAATATACCATATTTTTCACCAAAATTCATGTAAAATAAAATTAATAATCATACAAAGAAAAATCATATTGATATATTCCGAACGCTGTTGATAATCATCTCCTCTTGTTATACAAATACGACTTTCTTTAAATATTTACGAACTGTGTGGCCACCACCCACGAGCACAAAATCTTCTAGCCGAATGACAAGGTAAACAGATATTTGTCTAATAGTGTAATGACTCAAAGGATTACGGAGTAAGAGGTATACTATATAATGTAGATTAGATTTCGTCAGCAAATGCAATTCACACTGCATTTGTGAAAAAATTACCGAAGTGGAGACACTTGACTCGTAATTCATGGACAGAAAATCCTAACAGCCGATTCCCGATTCGCTCGGACTGACGTGAGGTTACTGCAACAAACATTGCTTCCCAAGCGTCGGCGAATTTCGAGCATCTAACAATCGCATTTACTGTCTTCTGATCTCCTTGTCTACTGATCACCGACAAAAAACCTAATATTTTCCTGAAATTTAGGTGATGGGAAATGAAATATAGTTTTCGTGACGACAGAACATTCTTGTGCGAACTTTGAAGTACCTGCTTTGTATTCTGTTTGTTGTGTACCTACCTTTGTGAAAGAAAAGCATTAAATTTATTTTGAACTTTGATAGATTTAGATGCCACGCTATAATGTCGTAACGACTCGATTTCAATACTATTCGTTAATTATTTACGAGACCACACACGCCGACCAGCACTGTTAAAATATACAGTCCAAGGGAACTTTTTTCTGTTTTTATAACTCACTGGTATCCTACATGTGATAACGAGCAGTGATTAGCTGCCAAAGTAGCTACTAATAATGCACTGTGCTGATTGAAGAAAAAAAGAAAAGAAAACATGTATTTTGTTTGTTTACATGGATTTAACCGTCGAACGAATTAAGTATCAAGTAAGGGGGTTACAAACAGAATATGTGCATGTTAAAGCGCAAACTTCGTCAGTTTCATAAGATAAGTCACCAATAACGTGAGCGGAATACGAAAAATTACGAGGGCGAGACACGTGTGCTGTAAGAAGCAGAAAACGCGCGCGCCGGCCGGCCCGCCAGCCTCACCTGCAAGCAGCCTACGGCGTCTTGACGGTTATCGACGGACGGCCCCGTCGTACTGAACACCTCCACTGCTAGCGACGTTCTGCGCACGCTCCAGACTGCGCATCGACTGCAGCGCCGCGCGCGGTCAGTTTTCGCAAGTACTTGCGTCACGGCTCACCGCCAGTCGCTTCACTCCGGCGCGCTGGTCTGGACAGATCCCAGAAGAAACCGCTACCGATAGTAACGGTTGCAGCTTGGCGCAGCAGATATGGGTTTCTTCTTTGTCACTATAAGGGTACTGAAGTTTTTTAGTCCTTGACATGAGGAAGAGTTACCCGATTATGTGGGTCATATATTATTAGGTGTTTCTTCACTAGCCACACTCTTTTCGGAACGTCTTAGTGTAGTAAGGCACGCGCTGTACTGATACGGAAAAATATTCCGAACGAAAGTCACACAACACGTTTTGCGATGAATGTATGCATTATTACAATGAAGAACGAACAACTTATTTAACGATACCAATCTTTTCTCTAATCAGTTGTTTTCTTTTGCTGCCCTGATTTCTTGGCGTCGGAGAGAAGGGGGTATTTTCGAAGTATAATAAATACTTTATAGCCCCTACAGTTCTCGTTGAAGAAAGTAATATTCCACTTTTTTATTTTATTTTACTTTTTTTGTTTATAAGATCTCATCTATTCAGCCCTCTAATCACTTGATTTGATTCGCATCTGTCGCTGTAACGCTACTCCACAAAAGTGGAGCCAGGATTGTGAAAACAATAGGATGGACTTCATTTCGAGTCTGTTTATGTGGCCCACGCAGTTATGAAAGTGTTTATGCTCAATGTGGACGGGAGCTGGAGGGGAACGATATCATTGTACTGCTTTCATTCAGATTGTATCACTATAATGCAGCTCCACCAAAGTGGAACACACCATAACCAGTATAGGCCTACAGAAAAATGCAGGATTTAAAACATCTTAGCGAGGTCTCGCAAAGCAGTTCGTTACTAGACGTTGTAGGATGTAGGAAGATAGCCAGTGCAAATCGGATGTATATTTTAGTAAGCAAGATAATTTCAAACTTTAAACTCAAGATTTCAAATAAATAAACTTTCCCGACTAACTGTTTCATGAGAGGACTATTACTTTTGGCCTTTACTATGGGACGCTAATTAACAATAAAATAGCTACCTCATATTCATGACTGTGAAAATAATCTGTATGGTTCTGAATCAATCAACATATAAAGTTATCGTGGAAGTTAACCTGCAGACCTACTTTGTTTACACAGATACTCCATTAGCACAAGTACACATGCACGAATACATTCTTGTCGCAATGAAATAATGGAATGCAGAAGAAAATTTAAACATTCATCTTAAATTTGTTGGATATCACTCTAACGTTGGAGGTTTTCTTTTTTAAAAAATGAATGATTTTAATGAACTTCAAATTCTACTTCCAAACTACGCAATGACTCACTTGAATTTTCTTTCCCTTGCTCATTCTGTAATTATATTTTAAGCAATTCAACAAATTTTGCTAATCTCTGACAGTTTTTATTAGAATAAATTTTGTTGTTTTAGTATAATTAGAATACTAAGGTAGATTTAACACCAAGGTAGATTTTAGGATTTGAACCAAAATCCTACCACAGATAAAATGACGTTGATTAGTCTGTCAATATATTCACGAAAAACATACAATAAACAAGATCTAGACAGAATGAGATTTTCACTCTGCAGCGGAGTGTGCGCTGATATGAAACTTCCTGGCAGATCAAAACTGTGTGCAAAACCGAGAATCGAACTGGGGACCTTTGCCTAGATCCCGAGTTCGAGTCTCGGTCCGGCACACAGTTTTGATTTGCCAGGAAGTTTCAAGATCTAGACATTTTTGCAATACTAATGAAAACAATATTTTGTCTGGAGGCGACGGTTCGAAATGTAGATATAGCTTCAGACTTTACATGGCTTACGGTTAGCTCTTCTTCCAATTAACTGTTGTCATGGAGCATAATATTAGCATTCCACATTTTTAAATGCAGAACCAAAGTCCGTCCAAGGCCCCAGTTCCATTGCAGATACTTAGGCCTTACACCCACACCGGAATGGGTACGGTCTGATGGCTAACGACCGAGTTATACTTTTTGCTCCTCGCCTGAGTACAATCACGGCTCCGTAAGCAACCCCAAAATTTTCCCATGGAGGGACTGACAGCCTTGTCTCACAGTGAGACAGTTATATTAACAGCTATGGCGATTACTTTTGAAATAATCTATTTGATTTTCATTTGACTGACCCATACACGTACAGGAAATGTCCACATTCAGTACAGAATTACACGTTAACACGAATATTAACGAAATATGCACCAAGTATTGGTAAAACATTATTTGCAAACAAGTATTGTTGCTACATCATTTAGACGAGCCTGAACATGGGTCCCATGCAGCCGCGGTCCCGCGTTAGTGAAAGCAATCGTGCTCAGTATGCATGGGCGCAGGAGGAGTGAGAAATGATGGTGTTGCTGATTTCACTGCGACGCTTTTCTAAACCGGATCCACGCTTCGTGAACAAAACTAATGAGAATAATAACTAACAAATAACCAACTACTGGTGTATTGCATCACCCAACCAGTCGAAGTGTGTGCCTGGAAGATCAACGATGCATTTCGGAACAGCTAGAGATGAAGTGTGCCCAGGGCATCATTGTTCCACCTTTTATTGCTTCTGCAGAGAAGAGAACATTAAGAATTGCACTAAGTTCTGGATTGGTTTCCATATCTTATTCGCTCTGAATACATGAACAACTTCATTTCCCTCTGAGGTATACAGGTTATTTCCCGGATATGACGTATTACGACTGACACGAATATGTTAACAAATAAAATGTGCTCCCTAGACGAGAACAATATTGATGGGATGTACGAGCAGGTATCATACATGGACGGCGACATCTAGAAGTCGAGGTCTAGTCGTGGGTCGTGTTCGGATAGCAGAAGCATTTTAGGAGACCGCTGGTGTAGAACCTGAAATCCAGGATCGAGACCCGACCCAGCACAAATTTTCATTGTAGTCATTCTACTGTACAGCTGGAAATGGTTCATATCTGCAACGGCGAAGACATTTCATTTATTACGAGTGAGTACATGAACACCTTATAACTGATTCCCAAGGATCTAAACTGCAGATATGCACTTGAGGACGAAAACATTACATCAAGTGTCTCACGCACAGAGCTCAGCACGTCTACTCATCGATGCCCCTACACGCTCAAAAATCCCAAACGAGTCCCGAATGCTTTGAAAACCATCCCCAATGTGTTCTTCTGAGTTCACGACACTATCAAGACGACGGGAATACACCAAAGCTTTTGAATATCCCTACAAAATAAAATCCAGCGGATTCAAGTCAGGGGACTGTCTAACATTCTGCGTGGTGTCTGTTTGTTCTAAGTCGTGTCTCCCTACCACTTTCGCGCAACGACGCTCTGAGCGTGTTTTTTAGTGAACTGACTAGTTTGAACCTGGGACCTGTTGCTGGTAAGGAGACGCCAGACCACACATGACAAGTAGAGTTCAGTGAGACTAGCGATGATATAATCAAATACTTAATGATTTCAACGTCAGCTCCACTACACTCCCTGTAAAAGAATCTTAATACTAACTAAATTTAGTGGAAGGGGTACAAGGCTTTCCTATTTTTAGTTAGCTGGTAAAATAACGTCGAAAAAGCAGTTAAGTTTACCATTGGAATTTTTATTCTACTCACAAAATATTATTCATAAATTGCACTGTTGATAAAAGGAAATATTTTAATACAGGATGATAAAAACCAACTGCGTTCAACAAAAATGTGAACGAATATTCCCTGAATGGGTTTCCAGGTTCTACAATGGATCGAAGGATGACCTATGCCATATCACATCTATAATCTAGGTTTAAGTTAAGTTTCATAAAAGAGAAAACTATCAAAATGGTCTACAGCGACCCTCAATTATCTTTAATTACTTATTTAACTTGTCGTAAATTACAGTGGCTGATGTGGCTTCTCAATAATTATATAACAGAAAAATCATCGCGTTTCAGATTTTAACTTCTAGTAGCAAATGTGAATACCATGAGCTTTAATTGACGATCGACACTAGTATTACGCAAAAAGGGGATGTAACAGATGAGACTTCTGCAGTTCTGAGTGAAGCCTTATGACTCTTATGCAGCATGGCGTGCGTTCATTACCTTGTCGGTGGTTAGCGTCAGGGGGCGGCGGGCGGCGCAGCTCCACACACCTCGCCGTCTCGGAAGCAACTCCCCTCTAACCTCTCCTTGCTACAATTTACCGAAGCTGGTTTAAGAAAAAGGTATCTGGCTCTGTTTTCAACTGACCAATCAGGGTCTCAATGTTAACCTTAAGCTCCTCCTACAAATTTCTGTCTGTCCAATGAGAAAAGTTATACTTTTCGTGGTGGGGCAATGTTTTTAACGTTTGCAACGTAACAGAGACGCGTATTATCTCACGCTAAAACTTGCAGCCGGTGTGGCCCTTTTAGTGTCATCGTAAGATCTATACTGTTCTTCTGGAGAGCTCTATCTTTTAACATGGGCTGGGGGGTGGTCTTGGCGGTCGGCTGGCGACGTGGGTGTCCGTTCTTTATCGTTGGGCCTCCTAGCCTAAACGATTCAGCTCTCGGCTTCTGTTCTCGTTCCTCCCCTCGGAACTGCGTCTGTTTCACGGTGGGAAGGTATGACATGCATTTAGGCGTTCTTGTGTTAGTCTGTGGTATTCCATTTGCTCACTCGTCGATCGTATTACTTTGGTTAATTTAATGTCAGGATTTATTCGGAGCTATGTGACATACTGCCGGATTTGCTATCATGTCAGGGTTTTCATGGAAGGTGTTGGATTTGCCTGACACCTTACAACTGAAGGGCCATGGTATTGACGAGCCACAACCGATGCACATGTTGTCGACGATTCGTGCTGATTACTCCTGGACAGTCACAAGAAAGTTTGCCGGTGCCCCATCATGAATGTTTCACATACCCCTCCTTTCACCACAACAATATCATCCAAATACTTGGACATTAACAATGTTGTAACATTGACATGACTGTACTTCTGCATATGTCATCGGGCAAACCATTGGTTTCTGGACCTACACTTATTTGCTTGTTTCATTTATTCTACTCGCTCCTTCCATTTGTACCTTTAACAGTGAAACACCCTGTAGAATAGCGTGGAGCTACCCCAATTGTCATGCGTTCATGTCACTTAGTTGGGCCGTTTAAGCCTGGCAGTAAACAGTGGAGCTACTTCAGACAGGACATGGCATAGCAGTCAAATCACCATGCACAGAGGACATGAGTCTCAAGCCACAAGATGGTGTATCTTCACTTACTGTCGATAAGTAAACAACAAGACTCGCGGTGTCTCGTTTCTTGACATTTTCATTGCTTAGATATCGTAGTACTGCAGGCGCAGAAAAAAAATGCAACAGCCTCAAGGACTGTTTTCATTGGCACCAGGGAATACGTGCATACTGAAGAGCTGTACTGCCTGTGGTTCATTTGTCACCGTCATCAGCGATCAGATGGCACTCAGGAGGCCTGTCTGTGGACCCCGTGTTTTGACTCTGCAGGCAGTAACTGTGCTGAGTTTAGTGGTGAACATTTTATTTTTAGCAACATTCATTTGAGGATACAGTCATATCTAGTGACGCATACACATTCCTGGTGAACAGCTTCAGCCATTTGAACGGGGTTGCTTTATGGGCCCGCGGGGTGCTAGATGGATCTGTCGGCAGATCGCTGCAATGCAGGGCTCAATGGATTGGTGACATGTCGCTGCTTTCAGCAGTACCCTGTGGAACATGTAAGAGGTCCATGACTATGGAATTTATTGCTAGCGCACTCGAGCAGATGTAATTTGGATAGAATGCTCACGCGCTGCCTGCGAGATGTAAGCTACAATAGAAAGACCAGAGAGCAGTGTCACCTGCAGTAGGAGCAGTGTCGGCAGTAGTGGTGGTAGCTCGCAGTCGGGCGGTTGGGCCGGTCGTGCCTGAGCGATGAAGTACAAGGTAAAAACAGCCACGCGCGTATCTAATTTGTTACAGCTAAATTTGTACTATTGTTATATCAAGTCCCATGTAATTGTTTTTTTAAAAATCTTTTAATAATAATCTTTCTTATAAAATTAACTTTAGATAATTATTCATCTGAATTAAAAGAGTTTACTAATTTCTCCAATCCATGGTCATCCCGATTATGGTAAAGAAAAATCAGTTGTTCCTTTTTATACACTCCTGGAAATTGAAATAAGAACACCGTGAATTCATTGTCCCAGGAAGGGGAAACTTTATTGACACATTCCTGGGGTCAGATACATCACATGATCACACTGACAGTGTAAGTAGCGTGGATAAAAGGACGCTATGTGCAAGAAGCATGAAGCGCCCTTTGAATGTATCCTGATAGCTAAAAGAGCCACGCGCACTTTGAATAAGAAAATGCTACTTGACACTGAAATCAGTATAAAAGATAGGGTCGCCACCAACTCTAGCCACACGACAAAGAAGAAGTAGCACTGAGTCGGAAAATTACTTAATTTGTTAATAAGAAAAACTCACAAAAGAACATTCATTGTAAAGTCATTGATAAAGAATGGGATGTAGTTATTAATATGATCCAGGCATTCTTCCCGTGAATCAAATATTGAGTAAAGTAAATAGGTCGTGAACACAATGCGTAAGTGCAGCCTGCAGCAAGATTCGTGAAAACACGATCTATTCCAGAGCATTTGTTTCAGATAAAAAAGGGACACTAATCACTACACCTGTGCACATGGAAACGCTATAAGTGGGCCAACAAGGAAAATTACAAGGTAAATGGCGAAGGTAACGGCGACGTAACATCGGTACACAAGATAAGATTGAAGGCAAAATTATTTATTCCTTAAAACATTGATGTAGTGCATCTATAGACTGCTGTTGCATGCTAACTATGTACAATTGCTTGTGAAATACTATACGTTTCATAACAGACTCGCGTGCCCACTCGGTCCGCGGAGACAACTTCTATGGACCGTGGCCAAATTTTAATCACATGAGACAAAGAAAATCCACAAATACACAAAAATTACCAAGATCCGGAAAAGATTAGAAGCATACACACACAGTTGTGGGCACATAAACATTCACACTGAACCGAGGGCACTTCAACATATGCAACTCCTTTGTGCTGTGTTCCTCTCACGGATCAAAGTCAAGACTGCATTGGGAATCAAACTGAAAGTCTACAAAAGCCTTGCATTCCCTGCTGCAACCCAGCAAGTAAATCTTTATAAGACGAAATTCGAGACCAAAAGCTAAAAGCTCCCCTCTCTATGTGACAACGCGCCACGCGGTCAGTCCAACTCACCCTTCTTCGACTGGAGCACAGCTGTGTACGCTTCCCGTACCGGCGGCAGACTGCCTCCCGCTTCTCCAGCCTCTTCCACGCTCCGCGTGGACCGGAAAACCCCAGGATGCCATTTCCGCCACCAACCTAACGCAGGTGGATTTCTCACAAGTAGCGGAAACCTCTTTGCCGACTTGACCACTACGAGAGTTGGCAATGAAAGGTGGCTACAGGACCCTTTCATCACCCCAAACGTCTCGGAGAAGACTGTGCCGCGAATTTTCTCGCCATGCTAGGAGATTCGCCAACAGTCTTCGAAACAAACATACCCTAACGAGTAACAATTGCAACAGTAAACAGCAGCACAAAGGAGTTGATTAATCTCTTATATCCAAGTGAGCTTTATCTGACCTTAGTCAATAATTGTGACCTCATGCGGTCCGCAAAGCAAACAGAACAAATTAAATTAAGAGTGATATACTACGCTAACATCATGTCATCTGACCTACTACGACCACAACCATGAGATATTATTCTAAAATTGCTTTAACCAACTATCAAAAGTTAACATAGAGACATAGGTGAACAGGTACATAATATATATAAATATATAAACAAATACAATGATGCAAAATCATTATCACGAACGAAAGCAGTATCGTCTGGTGCTGACATATATAAAAACATGCAAGTGAAAGTGCAAAATACAATATTCACAACAACTATAGTGATACAAAATCATTAATGAACCCAGTGGTATGACAGCTGGTAAATAATCACCTATGGAAAATAAGACATGAGTACAAAAACACATCCAGAAATCAACTCGTTGACACGCTGTCATTTTTCAGTTTCGCCACATGGTTGTTTCACTGGGTATTCTCTTTAGGTGCTGGGGTGGACGTCTCTTCTAAAGGCGACTTGGTGGATAAGCTACTAGGGGACCACAACACTGAACTGGGGAGTTCGCAGCGGCGTTGATTGTAACGTCCGTTGTAACCCAGGTTGTTCATCCTAGACAGCACCCCGCGACGTTGCCTCGTGCCCGTTTCCACCCTCTGCGTCCATACTGTGGGGTGGTTCGGCGTTGCAGATTTGCAGGACATCGCCACTTGTGGGCCCTGCCTCATCATCGAGAAGGCGGCTTGGCGGTCCTCGTCCGTGTGTTGTGGAGGAATGTGTTTTACCGACACACGCCCCCGTCTCCTGTCGTGTCAATGGGGAGACACGCGCTCTTCTGCGTCGCATCGAGGTCGACGTAAACTCGTGCGGGTGTCGGGCTTGAGACCCGCTTATCACCTCTTTGCACCGTCTCAGCTGATGTGTCAGTGGTGGGACCCGCGTCCCTCCGGGCAGTGGGCGTTACCTCACCGCAGCAGCCGTCTGGACTAGCGGCGCTCAGGGATCGGCGGCCTCGCCTGGTGTGCGTCATACTTTCCCTTTCGCTTGTCAGATGACTAGCGCATGGGGTGGAACGCCGGCCATCAGCTGGCGCTGCCGTGGTGACACGCCTGCGGGCTCCGGTGTGAGCCTGCGCCTGGGGGAAGACCAGCATCCCCTCCCCTCTGACGGGGAAACAGCTGTGACCGCTCGCCGCATCACTGCTTCGCCGTTGATACCATGGTTCGGCAACGCCTGCCGGTGGACCAAGCTCTGTGCTTTCTGATGCGGAGGCTCCCTAGGCGGCCTTGCACCCACTTAAGAACTGCGCTCACAGGGATCGTTACAAAATATCATGTGTACAGATTACCACAAAATCTTGGGAGTTTCTCACTCCTGATCAATACATGGAATAGTGCCCAAAATTAACTTGACAAAAGGGCCTTCTTAACATTACTAATAAAAAAAACAATGAGGAAAATTAAATAACCAGTATTCAAACAAACAAAAAAATCCTTTTTATAAAATATAGATCCAGCATTACATCTGCTGTCAATCATTCAGGGTAGATCTTGTACAAGGTTTGGTCAGGATTTGGATAGGATTTGGCGCCGCTGCTAGCTACAGACACAAAACTCTACCTGCTCCTAACTACGCTCTCACACACAATCTACACAGCTCGTACTAGTCACCATCACCATATAGCCCGACTACAATTCCCACATATAAACAAAATATTCCTTTCAACACCAATACCCATATCGTTGTTCATTGACTGCTCCTCCAAGGTTTGCAGAACATGTTTGCTGACCTGTGAAAAATTTCCGAGACTTCTTTCCTATGGACATTGCATAATAAAAGTTATGATTAATGAGACACAGAAGGTTCATTCAAGTCACATCTGGAATGGTAAATGTTTCAACATCTATTCATCAGACTAATGCAAAAGGTCACTGGGCATAAAAATGAAAATAAAAATCATCCTATCCTATTAGCAACACATAAACACTTCGTCCTATAAGTACCTAAAAAAAATACTGTCAAAAGAAATCCATTGTCCAGGGCCATGAGTACCCAACTTACTGCTATCATAAGATACTCATAATGATTACACACTTACTCACCACATGTCCCCAGGGGTCCTCACCTACCGTCATGTTATTTTAGCTTGGAGGTAGTCCCATTGATTCTCTATTAAATATCAAGCTGCTTGAGGTTATAAGCTGTTTCCATATAAATCTTATGGGGTTTCACACCCGGGTGTCCTCAACCGTACCTAGTCGTATGTGACGGCAAGTTACACTTTCCAAATATCTTATAAGATGGCAACTCTGAAAATCAAACACTATTAATCTCCCTTCATACACAAGTCCTTCACCTACAAGTCACCAAGTTGCTTCATTAACATCGCAGTACATTTGAAAAATCTCACTGAATCATGTTCACCTAAGGGGAATAATAACACTACAACTGTAATTTCTTAACAAGAATTACCTTACGACCATTGACTCGCCACGCCAACACATCCGATACCTTTTTAGTCATCAAAAAACGAAAGCCATCTTACCGTAACAGGAAACACTTCATATAAGCCTCATGATCATTCACATTCAGACGTTTTGAAGCTGCACAACACTACTCCTTTCTGCTGAGAAGAAGAAATAACTACACACATATTGGGGGACCCTTTACAATTCATAGAAAATATTAACTTTAATTTCAATCACACCAGAGTGAATCAAAACATTGGAAAATATACACCGTAATTTTACGAAACAGAGGCGACTGGGTTTACCGCGGGCACACCAATACTGTGGCCCTCTCTCAACAAATCTTCCCTAATATCGTCTTCCTTTATTCAAATGCACATCAATATCATCAATAGCACGGGTCCTCATTAAGTTTGACGCCAACCGAGCCAGCCAACAGTCATTGATCCCTTTGATTAGAGGCATTTGTCGGATTGTGCCGCGGGTTTGCGGGACGAATTTCAACACCCAATGGCGGACCACCCGTACTGTTTACAGCACCCTTGCTGTTGCTTGTTCGATAATTATTCTGTGGTCGGTCACGACTACCGTTCCTAGGTCCGCTATAATTACTCCAATATCTCTGCTCATTACCATATCTTCTAAACTCCCGGGGGTGTCTTTGATTTACTCTCGGCGAATGATGACGATTGGCATCGTTCGTTCTGCCCGCGTTCCGTGAGGAATCGCGACGCTGCCAACGCTCGCGCGCCCTGTAACTCTGAGGCGAGCCGTTACGTCTGGAGTGCCACCTGTCTCTACGGCTGCGGCTTCGCTCGCGCGGCCGCTGCTCGTAGGCGCTCTGACCGTAATTCTGCGTGGTGCCATTCGCATCGCACTCAAGCTCTAAAAGGAAATTGCGAAATCCCTCTACGTCATCCTTACATCGTCCTGCAAGGATAACGTGCCGCAACTGCATTGGAAACTTTCCCAGGCAAATACGAATAATTTCTGCAGGTCCATAAGGATCGTCAAGATGTTCATTCGCCTGCAGCATGTGCTCGAACATCTGCACAGGGCTGGAGAATTTTGACCTGTTTAACTCTGGTAGCATAATGAGTCCGTGTTTTACACGACTTTGCGCTGCCACTGACCAATATATCGACAGGAAGTGTTGACGAAACTCCCCAACAGTGTAGCAATTGCGTGCAATTGACCTCATCCGCGCCGCTGGCTCACCCTCGAGGTAGCCGCACATATACTCTATTTTGTGCGCACTGGGCCACGTAGGAGGGAGGGAGAACTCGAACTGCTGTAACCAGGCCCGCGGGTGAATCCCCGTAGCCGAGTTACGGAAGACTTCAAACTTCCTCACCGTCAGAAAATGTTTAAAGTCAAAAAAGTGAGTTTCCCTTGGCGAACGTTCCTGAGGGGATCCTCGCCGTTCCCACCTGGTACGAGATCCGTGATCATGACGATGATCAAATTCGCCATCGTTCCCGGAATCATCGTCGGAATAATGGCCCTTTCGTTCATTTCTTTCAACTTCATGTGCCTTTAACCCTTTTAGGTGAAGTTCTAAACGGGCCATGCGCTCACATATTCCCTCGGTAACCCCTCTTTGTTGTATTTTTATTTCACACTGTCCACGCGGACATTTCGTTATCGACCGTATTTCGTCTGCATCCGCTGATGACGAGGTAATCGTTTCCCTATTATTGTCAGACTTACGCGCCACTGCTTCTGAGATCCTGGCTATTTCTTCTCGCATCTCTCGGTGGGCCGTGTCTTGTTTTGTTTGCGTAAGCCCTTGCTCTCGCTCGAGAGCTATTATCGCCTGGCTGAGGGTTTCTACCTGCGCGCTAAGGTGGACCGGGCACTTAGCCGCAGTGTCCTCTATTCGGGACACAAGAGCCGCGTGGTCACTCTGGCATTGTTCTGCTAACGCGCGGAGATCCCTGGCGGAATTTCGTCCTACTCGGGACTCAAGAGCCGCTTGTTCACTCTGGCATTGTTCTGCTAGTATACGTATATTCCCAGCGAACCTTTCTTCTTGCTCCATCACTTGCTTGCTAATGACTTGGTACCCCTCTTCTAAGGCGGAGATGCGTTGGTCAATGATCGCCAGTTTCTCCCCAACACCCTGTACTATTTCACTAGTCAATCTTTTATTCGCTTCCTCGATATGCCTCCTATTTTCTTCTGCTTGTTTTTTATTCACTTCCTCGATATGTCTCCTATTTTCTTCTGCTTGTTTTTTTATTAACTTCCTCGATATGGCTCCTATTACTGTCTAGTAATTGTCGTAGCATAGCCTGTAATGAATTTGCATCTATCGAATGATTCGAAATCACTACGGCGGGCTCAGGATGGACAACACTTGTACTTGTGTTTTCCGTGTTTCGTTCCTGGTCGGACTCGACGTTTTGACCTCGTCCTTGTTCAGGGTTATTGTCTGGCAGGTTTTTCCGATCGCGGCTCCCTGAACAGCTACGTGTCTCCATCATAAGGATAGTTACTCCGTGCTCCAAAATACAACAAGAATAATGCCAAAGTCTCCTAATGGACTCACCGTCCCCACAAAGCACCCAAGATTTACTATATGACACCGATACACGCCACAGGACAAGAGTCAACCCACACTTGTAACACAATTGAATACTAAATCACAATATCTATACAGTAATACATATACAAGATAAAACATGTAAGAAAATGCACACCTATATCTAAATTCACGTAAATTCTGTATCACAGAAAGACAATATACCAATTAGCACATCCAACCGAAAATAACTAATCCTCACTGCGCATCAGAAGATCTCTGGTTTACCGAAATCCGTGAGCAGGGTAAGCCATGTGTAAGTAGCGTGGATAAAAGGACGCTATGTGCAAGAAGCATGAAGCGCCCTTTGAATGTATCCTGATAGCTAAAAGAGCCACGCGCACTTTGAATAAGAAAATGCTACTTGACACTGAAATCAATATAAAAGATAGGGTCGCCACCAACTCTAGCCACACGACAAAGAATAAGTAGCACTGAGTCGGAAAATTACTTAATTTATTAATAAGAAAAACTCACAAAAGAACATTCACTGTAAAGTCATTGATAAAGAATGGGATGTAGTTATTAATATGGTCCAGGCATTCTTCCCGTGAATCAAATATTGAGTAAAGTAAATAGGTCGTGAACACCATGCGTAAGTGCAGCCTGCAGCAAGATTCGTGAAAACACGATCTATTCCAGAGCATTTGTTTCAGATAAAAAAGGGACACTAATCACTACACCTGTGCACATGGAAACGCTATAAGTGGGCCAACAAGGAAAATTACAAGGTAAATGGCGAAGGTAACGGCGACGTAACATCGGTACACAAGATAAGATTGAAGGCAAAATTATTTATTCCTTAAAACATTGATGTAGTGCATCTATAGACTGCTGTTGCATGCTAACTATGTACAATTGCTTGTGAAATACTATACGTTTCATAACAGACTCGCGTGCCCACTCGGTCCGCGGAGACAACTTCTATGGACCGTGGCCAAATTTTAATCACATGAGACAAAGAAAATCCACAAATACACAAAAATTACCAAGATCCGGAAAAGATTAGAAGCATACACACACAGTTGTGGGCACATAAACATTCACACTGAACCGAGGGCACTTCAACATATGCAACTCCTTTGTGCTGTGTTCCTCTCACGGATCAAAGTCAAGACTGCATTGGGAATCAAACTGAAAGTCTACAAAAGCCTTGCATTCCCTGCTGCAACCCAGCAAGTAAATCTTTATAAGACGAAATTCGAGACCAAAAGCTAAAAGCTCCCCTCTCTATGTGACAACGCGCCACGCGGTCAGTCCAACTCACCCTTCTTCGACTGGAGCACACCTGTGTACGCTTCCCGTACCGGCGGCAGACTGCCTCCCGCTTCTCCAGCCTCTTCCACGCTCCGCGTCGACCGGAAAACCCCAGGATGCCATTTCCGCCACCAACCTAACGCAGGTGGATTTCTCCCAAGTAGCGGAAACCTCTTTGCCGACTTGACCACTACGAGAGTTGGCAATGAAAGGTGGCTACAGGACCCTTTCAACAGAACCACAGGCACATAGACACAGGCAACAGAGCATGCACAATGTCGGCACTAGTACAGTGTATATCCACCTTTCGCAGCAATGCAGGCTGCTATTCTTCCATGGAGACGATCGTAGAGATGCTGGATGTAGTCCTGTGGAACGGCTTGCCATGCCATTTCCACCTGGCGCCACAGTTGGACCAGCGTTCGTGCTGGATGTGCAGACCGCGTGAGACGACGCTTCATCCAGTCCCAAACATGCTCAATGGGGGACAGATCCGGAGATCTTGCTGGCCAGGGTAGTTGACTTACACCTTCTAGAGCACGTTGGGTGGCACGGGATACATGCGGACGTGCATTGTCCTGTTGGAACAGCAAGTTCCCTTGCCGGTCTAGGAATGGTAGAACGATGGGTTCGATGACGGTTTGGATGTACCGTGCACTATTCAGTGTCCCCTCGACGATCACCAGTGGTGTACGGCCAGTGTAGGAGATCGCTCCCCACACCATGATGCCGGGTGTTGGCCCTGTGTTCCTCGGTCGTATGCAGTCCTGATTGTGGCGCTCACCTGCACGGCGCCAAACACGCATACGACCATCATTGGCACCAAGGCAGAAGCGACTCTCATCGCTGAAGACGACACGTCTCCATTCGTCCCTCCATTCACGACTGTCACGACACCACTGGAGGCGGGCTGCACGATGTTGGGGCGTGAGCGGAAGACGGCCTAACGGTGTGCGGGACCGTAGCCCAGCTTCATGGAGACGGTTGCGAATGGTCCTCGCCGATACCCCAGGAGCAACAGTGTCCCTAATTTGCTGGGAAGTGGCGGTGCGGTCTCCTACGGCACTGCGTAGGATCCTACGGTCTTGGCGTGCATCCGTACGTCGCTGCGGTCCGGTCCCAGGTCGACGGGCACGTGCACCTTCCGCCGACCACTGGCGACAACATCGATGTACTGTGGAGACCTCACGCCCCACGTGTTGAGCAATTCGGCGGTACGTCCACCCGGCCTCCCGCATGCCCACTATACGCCCTCGCTCAAAGTCCGTCAACTGCACATACGGTTCACGTCCACGCTGTCGCGGCATGCTACCAGTGTTAAAGACTGCGATGGAGCTCCTTATGCCACGGCAAACTGGCTGACACTGACGGCGGCGGTGCACAAATGCTGCGCAGCTAGCGCCATTCGACGGCCAACACCGCGGTTCCTGGTGTGTCCGCTGTGCCGTGCGTGTGATCATTGCTTGTACAGCCCTCTCGCAGTGTCCGGAGCAAGTATGGTGGGTCTGTCACACCGGTGTCAATGTGTTCTTTTTTCCATTTCCAGGAGTGTACATGACAAATCTGGCGGCCAGCATTGCACTGGGCTGTGCCAGAAAACTTTCTTATAGGAGCAGATATATACGCGTTATCCGGCGACTTCATTGAGGTAAGAATTTTCAATTTATTCAGAAATATCTTTCAGGGCCATGACGCAGCACTGCTGACGTCCAAATTTACCAGTTTAGATTCACAGTCAGTTAATTATTGAAAGGGTATATATGAGTCACATTTTTATTGGGGAGGTTAGTCGCGTTATTATTGTGAGGTTACGGAATAATAAACTGTTGGGAGGTTACACTAAATGTGAATGTTATAAGTGTAATTATACATATTTTTTCTATTGAAAGGTTACAGACATTCGCACACCAACAGGGCTGGAATCCACATAGCACAGACGCACGTCAAGATCGACGCACTGTGCGAGCAGCGGTGGCCGACAGAACATCATAAGAGACAGAATTTGGGCACATCAGGGAAGATTTTGAGCCATCTGCTCGCAACAGGGCCAAGAATAGGTTGAATCTGGCCAGGCTACCGCTGACACCACGTCATCGCTGATCATGGCTATTCTGGTGACGTGAAAGAATCGACCGGAGAGTGGAATGCCTTAAGTGATGAAAATGGTTTCTGTCTGTATGGGAGTGACGAACATACGAGTACATGTGTATGGCGCAGACCTGGTGAGCGACACGCGGGTCCCATCCCAGGCTTCATGATGGATGGTCGTAAGTTACAACTCGATAAGTTACACTTGTAAGGTGGCCGATTTTAGCACCGTACACGATATTTATTCAGAAAATAATATATGACAAGTACCACGCGGACAGAGATAGCCATTTGACAGAAGGATGCTAGTATCAACATAGAAAGGTTAATACTGGTACTTAAGATTTTAGAACCGTGCATATTATCATTGGGGAGGTGGTTTGGACGGACACAGGAAAGAGTTGTTTGTGATGTCGAACAAGCGAGGTGGCCGGCAGCTGGCCGGTGCTTCACACGGCGGTTGCTTTGTCGGTTGAGTGACACTTGAGACCACAGGGGGTACTGGGGGAGCCCGAGACCTCACAGGTGGAAGACGAGAGAGAGGGCGTACGTGCGAGAGAGAGAGAGAGAGAGAGAGAGAGAGACTGTTTCCCTCCGATGCGGACAACGGGACACAAATACGGCGCGCCCTTGGAAGGTGGGAGACCCGCGCGAAATTTTAGAGTCCTGATTGGCCAAAAAACGAATATGGATACATGTGCGAGGAACGGCAACGTTTGGCGGCAACAAGATCGGGACTCTGGTGTCGGCGGTGGTGCGATTCGGACGCTGAGTGTCTGCCATGCAAGAGCTCACACAGGGGAAAGGCAACATCACGCTGGTGCCTGGGACGACTGTCGTAATCTACGTGCGGAATTATGGTGATATTAGAGCAAACAGCTGGCAAAGTAGGGCATTGTAATTGAAAGTGCGTACGCGTCCCAATAGCTCTTTGCTTGAGCTCTCTGATTCTGTGTCCGTCTAGGTGGAACTTCAGTAAAACCACTTTCGTGGCCAGCATTAACTTTTGATAATCATTCATCTGAATTAAAAGAGTTTACTAATTTCTCCAATCCATGGTCATCCCGATTATGGTAAAGAAAAATCAGTTGTTTCTTTTTATACATGACAAATCTGGCGGCCAGCATTGCACTGGGCTGTGCCAGAAAACTTTCTTATAGGAGCAGATATATACGCGTTATCCGGCGACTTCATTGAGGTAAGAATTTTCAGTTTATTCAGAACGATCTTTCAGGGCCATGACGCAGCACTGCTGACGTCCAAATTTACCAGTTTAGATTCACAGTCAGTTAATTATTGAAAGGCTATATATGAGTCACATTTTTATTGGGGAGGTTAGTCACGATATTATTGTGAGGTTACGGAATAATAAACTGTTGGGAGGTTACACTAAATGTAAGCTAGGGAAAGGGACGATTAGGGACAGAGTCTCCATTGTGCCAACTGTAGGATAGTTAGTTTAGGGAATTAATATGATTGTAATATTTTAGGTTAAGAATATTGCTCATTCTGTTTTTTTGATGAATATATGTAAGATTTAATAACAGACCATAATCAAAGCATTATCACTTCCATAGATGGCAAACTACTGATAGATTAAGAGTTTTATTAATAAAATAAATTATCATATTAATTCCATGCAAACGATACTGGGGGTATATTCGCTCACTTAAACAGAGCCGATGTCAGACAGCAGTAACGAAACAAGAAGTTTCATATTCATTACACGCCGGCCGGGGTGGCCGAGCGGTTGTAGGCGCTACAATCTGGAACCGCGAGACCGCTACGGTCGCAGGTTCGAATCCTGCCTCGGGCATGGATGTGTGTGATGTCCTTAGGTTAGTTAGGTTTAAGTAGTTCTAAGTCTAGGGGACTGATGACCTTAGAAGTTAAGTCCCATAGTGCTCAGAGCCATTTGAACCATTCATTACACCCCTGTAAGTTGCACATTTGGCCTTTATGTGGGGTATAGTAACCAATGCCCACTACATTGCAAACTGTTATTTCCGTGCTACTGCCATTTCTTCGTCAGACGGTGATGCGCTTTTTCATCAGGACAATGCACGTCCGCTTATGGCTGTGCCGCGACACAACTTGCTTTCCGTGGTGTGCGAAAGCTGCCCTGACCATCAAGATCACCAGATCTTCGCCAATTGAACACGTATGAGACATGATGAAGCGGAAACTTTCTCGTTTTACAGGGCCTGCAGGAATTACTGCAGCAAAAGGCCCAAGGCGCTTGGGACAGTCGGCACCTTTGTGATCGTTTGCACGAGGGAGTATACAGTGTAATGATACGACTGTTTGGGCAGCCTTTACTGTGAAATGTGTGTTTCATTTGGTCTGAATTTGTTGTCACAAACTCCTACAATCATGAACTACCTGTCAACCTACTTGTCAATAAAATGACCTTGTCTTTGAGGATGCTGCATATTTTTCCTGGCAGCGTAACTTGTAATCTTAGTTTTTAGCATGCCATAGATTGTGGTGAAACAAGCGCTGTATCATTGGAGAAATACAGAGGCGAGCGAGTGTTCCGGGACTTATCACACTTCACTGCTAGCAGCGCCACGTCACCACAACCCGTCTGTGCGCAGCACACAAGTATTGCACCATATTTTCAGAATGAAATTAGAAGTTAAAGTCACTTTTCCAAACTTTTTTAGCATGTGCTTCAATATATTAATTTGTAAACTGTCAAATCTCAGAATGGTCAGGTCAATATTTTCCCCTAAATACATCATATTAAGAAAAAAATAAGTGGCGCTAAATAATAAAGCTAGAAACCCAACGTCATAGAGTGCAGATGTATGTCAAAATTAACTGGTACAAGTCTCAACTTGATTACAGAAGTATTTCAGTCAGAATCCGCTTATTTAAGAAAAATTGAAAGTGCTAAATATAAGACTTAGAAATATGAAAATTTGTATGAAGCTTTAGTTGAATATAGAAACGTTAATTATGTAACCCCATTGAGCTAGCTCTAATAGTTTACGAGTAATTTGCAGAAAACTTAATTTGGAACTAAAATGTTCTTATTTGTAGTAGATTAAGTATCTGTTAAGTTTAAATGCAGGCGAGCTAAAACTTTTTCTGTGATTTTAACTAACTTAACTACATGTGCACAAAAATTACGTTGATCCTAAATTAATACACAACAGTATTATAAAATATTATGTGTCCGAGAAAGCGGCCGTATAGAGGTTGCTACCGTGGGCGTAGAGCGGATGACAGCAGGTGTTCCCTTGGCCATCCGCTGCGCCACATATCTTCCACTCAGCCACTGTACAATCAGCGTCACTCAAACGCCGGAGAGTGCACTGTCTCTGATGACGTCAAGGACAGGCTGTTACTAAACGCTTATTTTCAGTAATAATAGGAAGTGAACTCGCGAGAACTGTACAACGTCCTGGATGGCTCAGATTTTGCGAAGGTAATTGTTAGTGTGCCGCCCGTAATGTTAAGAAACTGCGTAGCAAGTGGTGACACTTATTTTCCACTTTTGTGGTGATCAATTGTTTTGACTATCAGAAACCAGGGCGGAAGACAATTTAATAGTATCTTAACGTAGCTGCTCATAGTGCTGTTTAGGATAGAGACATTTATTGTCAGTATTAACATAATGAATATTACAATTAAGAGCTAGTGAAACTTTACCAAATATATCTATCAATTAGACCTCAAAAGTTTTCATTTATAATCATAGTCCTGATCCTGCTGAGCAAATAGAGAACAGAAACATTTCTTTCAGTAGGACCGGACAAGAATATGGATGTGCAGACTGGTAACTGTGGTTAGTATGTTCTCCATCGCTTTCTGGCTGACCACAGAAATAGTTTCCAATATTTACAACAATTGAACAATATTCTAATATTTCAAATACTGTCTCCTATTACTTATGGTTGTTTATATATTATTATTATTGTTGTTGTTGTTATTAACCTGCTGCCCCACAAGATGTCTATGATTTTAATAATTACAGCAGTGAAATATGTAAACAATTTTGATATGACAATGATAACTTGTTTACGTTACTGCTTAATACGTGGCTTTAACTTAACTTCTAAGCATTTGTAGTTTAGAAACACACATAATTCGAAAATATTCATTTGAAAAATTGAATTTTACGTATATTATGAGCTAATTTAAGAACAATAACACTAATAGACTCTCAAAAAGTTGACAATGCTGTAAATTACACAATATGAAATCGAAAGATGCGCTCACCAATACTAGTATTTTGCAGTTGTGGGGCAACAGGGTTATGGCCCCATGTTGTGTTGTTGCCAAATTTACTCAAGACAGCGGATCCAAGATAGCGGCGGTAGATGCGGCAACATCGCAATGACGTCATGGTGGAAAGTTCTAATTTTGGTGGGAAAATGGGTTGCTTGGGCTACCTCCACTAACCCAAGAAAATGGCGGGAAAAAAGGTCACTTGGGCTACCTCCTCTAACCTAAGTCATCTAACCACCACCTCTTCCTTGGAATTGGCGGAAAAAAGACTCAGCTTGTGCTGTGGTGCTGGATAGGATGGACGTAAGCCTTTATTTTGCATGCATTGTTTTTTTAAACAATTTGAGTTGTCATGAGCAGTAGCCCCACCCAGTGTGTTCACCATGAGGTCCAGACTACAACTGACATAGTACATAGTGTCACCACCAGAGGGCACTATCATCCCCCCCCTCCATTCTCATGATGTAATCCAAGATGGTGGTACAGAAAAAAGGTGGAAACCAATAGGAACCCTGAATCCTTAGACATCAGCCAGTAGAATGGCAGTATCTGATGATGTGATTGGAGAGTGTACAGGACAGGTTCAGTAGCTCTGCGACCTCAGTCTCGCTCAGTCAGTCAGCCAACAGCAGCAGCAGAAGAAGAAGAAGAAGTAGAAGAGATCCATGAAGCATCAACAGCAGTCACACTCCAGCACAGACCTGCAGAACAGGAAGAAACAGAAAAGTAAGTACCCACATCACACTTTTGTCTGTGGTTAGCATTATCATTATTGTCTGTTTTTTGTCTTGGTCTATATGTAATGCTTCCTTCTCTCTGTTCAGCAGTAGCCATTGACACGTCCAAGCCTGCAGGGGCGAGCGCCAACAAGTCGACCTCTGGCGCCTCCGGGCTTGTAGCAACCTCAACTGCCATCTTGCCAAGACCTGCACTGACCTCCTCCAACATGTCTGAACCTGTAGTGACCCTGTGGGAGTCTGTAGTGCACATAACCAACTTCCTGGAGCAGGGCAAGGAACTCTTATTGTCTGTCCCACTTGTCGAATTGTGTGATGTGGAGTAGCAGTCTGCTCCCAATACATCGACCACTGCTGGTGGTTGAAAGCAACAGCAAAACGGAGGACAGTACTAGTCACTGACATATGATCTATCTCAGCAGAACATCCCTGTGCTAGTGCCAGCACAGAGTGCAGATGCTGTGGATAAGAAGGTATCAAGTGTACCCATGTTTTTCAGTTCTACATATAATTTAACTCTCAGTGTAATGAAACGTGTAAACATGGGTATAGAAGCACATCATTACTGGGGCTTGCATGGGAGAATAGAAATTGAAAATGCATCGAAGGGTGTTAAAGCGTTCGACTGTGACGAAATATGTCGTGCAGAGTGCTACATCAATCAGCAGATGACTACAGAGTATTATCCAACTCATACCTCCCCCCCCCCCCTTGGACATTCAGCTCACTGGTGTGACGCTATCTATTACAACAGTGTATGATGGCTCTGCACTATGTGTGAAATCTTAGAATAAGTGTGTTTATCTATGGCACACCTCAGTTATGAACTTACATGATCTGGATACTGCGCTACACCTTGGATTGGGGAAATTGAGTTGTCGGTTGCTGAGCATAGACTCGTCATACAATCATGTTGTAAGCTTCCTACATATGCGTAGTGTATATGTTGATGATTTGGAGCAGTACCTTTATTTGCACGGGAACACAGAACCAAAAGAGAAACAGATTAAATGTGCGTGTGAAAAACCCGAGTACTGTGATGCACCCATTGGCTTGAAGGAGATATGTGTAGAATTTATTGCACACCAAAAAACTTTGTTTGGGAAATACTGTACAGGTGCAAAGGGGAAAATAAAGAAAGAGTCTTATGATTTTTTTAAATACTGCATCTGATGAATGATATTTAAATAAATAATGTATAACAATCTCAAACTGTATTTTATTTCATACCTCTCTCATTATAGTCCAAGTATTACACTTATTAATATCATCATTATTTTCCGATGCTACACCTGCAATGATGCAGCAGCAGCAGACAGTTACCCCGAACATCTCCTCATCAGTCATTGACAAAATGAATGAAGAAGTTACTTTTCATGGGTAAAATATATATAGCCGATTTCTCGTTGTAGCCAAATAGCTCAACACATGCAGATGGAGTCCGATTTGAACGTGTTTGTGTATTCTCAAAGGCACTGTTTCAGCCCAAATATCAGCTATTACAGGAGATATTGTGCGGTGTAAACGCTGCTACATACATGACATTCAGTGAAAGCGGTGATGTCACCCCATCTGCAAAAGCAATGCCAACACTGTCTTCATATTTGACGGTGTTGCTGTGGAAAACCAAGACCAAACTCGAATATATTTCTGTTTCGGTAGTCCTATGGGTGCTGATGTATTTTATCTAAGCCAAACATATCCGAATCCCGAAACAGTTGGTTAGAGATAATTCAAACCTCATTGTAGCCTTCAAACAAGGCAATCTGAATTTAAAAAACATTTACCAAGCACATGTAGCAACTGACATGTCTTTCAATGATTTTGTAAAGATATGTGCTGATTGCTGGAATGATTCACATATGGGTTTCTCCTTATTGATAAAACAAGAAAACTGAATGATGGTAAGTATAGGCGAAACTTTCATTAGTTTCTGTATATATAGCCTGGTAAGATGGGTGAGTACATTGTATACGATGCACCACGGATAAATTCGCACGCATGTCTAGCTCTCAACCCGAGAGAATGGGTGTACACACACTGAACATTCGCTTGTACATGGATGCGAAAATTCAGGCTATTGTGCATAAAGTTGGAGTTATGTACAGGGAAACAGAGACATATTACCAGACTCTTCTAAGAATGGCCACTGCATTAAATTAGTTAATGAAATTGGTAAGAAAGTAACCGACTTGTTGAGAAGGGAGAGCAAGCATATAATAAGAGGAAGAAGAGTGGATACATAAAGCCTCACGCTGCGGAGACGTCTGATTAGTATACACCGAGATGTCAACGAAGCAAAAAGCCATTCAGGTGCGGAAAGTGGTTCAAGAGCAATTACGGTTGCTAAGGTGAGGGCATATGGCTCGACAGCTAACACTAGAAGAGACCTTTAAGCCAGTTACTGAATCTCCTAGGCAGCTCTCAGCAAAAACAAAACCACACGATGTTGATGTTGTTGCCATTGACGTATTCATTACTTGTCACGCCCCTGGTCAGATAGATAGAACATTCGGCGTTAGCAGGGGAAGAACGTACATGTTGGGCATGTATCCTATAAAAGTAAATGATGACAGATTAGTGATAGGCGGTTTGAGAGAACACCTGACTTAATGAATCTTATTTTCCTGAGACCTACCAAAAAACCTATAAATTATTCAGTTAGTGATAGGGAAATGTACCGTGAAATACTGTATTTGACTGATGTACATAAGATAGCAAAAAGCCTCAACTACTAGAAATAGAAAACTATTAAAAACCAGAATTTGATGGTGAAAACAACAACAAGAAGGCGTGTGTGAATGCCTAAGGGACCAAACTGCTGAGGTCATCGGTCCCTAAACTTACACACTACTTAAACTAACTGAATCTAACTTACACTAAGAACAACAAACACACCCATGACCGAGTGAGGACTCGAACCTCCGGCGGGAGTGACCGCGCAACCCGTGACATTGCGCCTCAAACCGCGCGGCCTATCCGCGCGGCGCAACAACAACAACAACACCAGCAGCGGCGGCGGCGATGGTATTGATATTGAACGTAAAACAGTGAATAATCGAATCCTGCAGTATAAATATTATGACGAACCCAACGAGCAATAGCTACGGCTGCTCATGGCATCAGCTGCTGCAGGTAATACAGCTCATTCGAATGAGGCTGTTTCAGTAATCTCTGAGCTTAGAGAGAGAGGTATCATCGAATAAGTATGGAGACAGTAGTGCGAGAACTGCACAACCCAGCACGCAAAACACACCCTTGTAGGCTTGTTATGATTAAATATTTGGATGACTTATGACAGGCTGATCTTGTAGATATGAGGAAATATTCACATGAGACTAATGGATTCAAATATATTTTAATGGTTATTGATACATACTCCAAATTTGCCTGGCATTACCTGTTAAAACAAAAACAGGTAGAAATGTTGCGGATGTGTTTGAGCGTTTTCTACAGACAGGGACCAATCGATGCCCAGACAACCTCCAAACATATCACGGCGGACAGTTTTACAACAGGTATTTCGAGACCGTGATGCAGCGGTAAGGAATACATCACTACTCAACATTCACCCTCCTCAAGGCACGTATTGTGGCCGGCCGAGGGGGCCGAGCGGTTCTAGGCGCTACAGTTAGGAACCGCGAGACCGCTACGGTCGCAGGTTCCAATCCTGCCTCTTCCTCGGGCATGAATGTGTGTGATGTCCTTAGGTTAGTTAGGTTTAAGTAGTTCTAAGTTCTAGAGGACTAATAACGTCAGAAGTTAAGTCCCATAGTGTTCAGAGCCATTTGAACCATTTCAACCGCGTATTGTGGAGTGTCTGAACAGAACAATAAAAGGTCGAATGTGGATGCGTTGTAACCTTTGCGGCGTTGTAACCTTTGCGGCTCATGCAAATAGACAGAGATCCTCCGAAAAACAACTGCTCAGTATAATCGAACCAAACATACCACAACAAAAATGAGACCAATCGATGTTCGTGATCATGGAGTCACGGATACGGTGTACTATCGTATTAAAATGCTGGATCCACGCAGACAGAAATTTAATGTAGGTGATATGGTACGTATCTCGAAACACAAGACAGCATTTGAGAAATCATACCTACCGACTGCCAACAGAGACATTTACAGTTTCAAAGGTGCAAAGAACGAATCCTAGAACTTACATCTTGAAGGATAGTAAAGGCGAAGAAATTGCAGGTTGTTTCTACACAAAGGAGTTGCAGAAAAGCTCAGAACCGGATGTGTTTCTCGTGAAGAGAGTCATAAGACGTCGGGGAAATATGGTTCAAATGGCTCTGAGCACTATGGGACTTAACTGCTGTGGTCATCAGTCCCCTAGAACTACTTAAGCCTAACTAATCTAAGGACATCACACACATCCATGCCCGAGGCAGGATTCGAACCTACGACCGTAGCGGCCGCGCGGTTCCAGACTGTAGCGCCTAGAACCGCTCGGCGTCGGGGAAATAGAGCACTAGTCAAATGGCTTGGTTTCCCTGCAGCACAAAATAGTTGGATTAATGCTAACGATTTGCTATATAATGGGGCTCACAGTCCACAGCCACCGCAGTAGCAGAACATGCTAGGAGACGCATTAGAGGCGGTGGTAGTATTCTAGACAAACTGCCAGTGGAATTACACATTCCGGGATATAACTACTGTGGACCTGAACAATCCTTCAGCAACACTTGGCACAAGGTGATAAGAGGGTTAATCTTTTCGACGAAGCGTGTATGGAACACGACATTGCATATGCTGCAAATAAAAGTCTCTCAGGTCGTCACATTGCAGACAGGATTTTAGCTGATAAGACTAAGGCGATACGCAAAAGAAAGAATATTGGTAGAGATCAACGCATTGCAGCATTTGCAGTTGATAAAATCATGCGTGGAAAAATTAAGATGGGTTTAGGAGTGAAGGGCCGCGCGGGGTAGCCGTGCGGTCTACGGCGCCTTGTCATGGTCCACGCGGCTCCCCCCGTCGGAGGCTCGAGTCCTCCCTCGGTCATGGGTGTGTGTGTTGCCCTTAGCCTAAGTTAGTTTAAGTTAGATTAAGTAGTCGTAAGCTTAGGGACTGACGACCGCAGCAGGTGGTCCCATAAGACCTTACCACAAATCTCCAAATTTCCAATTAGAAGTGATGAATTTCAAGCGAGTTATGAATGCTGAACGTTGTGCAGTAAACAAGAAGAAGGAGAAGAGTGGTAAGCAGAGCTGTTTGAAGATCTGTATCCTGACAGCGATGTATGCAGCTAAAAGCGCACGGAAGGAGAAAGGTGTGAGAAAAAGAAGAAGAGGATCGATTAAAGCACCACGAGCTCTACCAATACCCAAGACGTCTGGTGGTTTTCTTCCATTCCTCATTCTAGCCCTCTCTGTGCTCTCGGCGGAAGGGTCCCTCGTTGGTGGTGCTGTAGCTATTGCTCGAACACCAAACTCCCAAGCGCAATTAGAAGAGGCAACAAGACATAACCGCATGATGGAAGCCGCAGCTGTCAGAAAAGGACTATACTTGAAACCGTACAGGAAAAGGCTTGGTCTATTCAAAAATAATAAAAAAAAGCCCGTTAGCGGTCCTATCAGATCGACCACTCACATACACCGATCTTCTTAAGTTTGTTAGAAAAAATTTCAACATTCCAAGATTCCGTGGTGTGTTTATGCGGGATACACTACCGATGATATATGGAAAACTGGTGAATGCGGTATTGTGAATTTAGATGTTGTTGGAGGTCCCAGCACCCACTGGGGCCATATGTTATGAAGAATGCGGATACTGTCTACTATTTTGACTCATTTGGTGACCTGCAACCGCCAGAAGAATTACAACGATACTTCATTCGCATAACACGTGTGTTCTACAATTTTCGGCGCTATCAGGACTTTAATGCACACCTCTGCGGACATCTATGCACCATGTTTCTCTTGGCGTTTACAAAGAAGAAGAAGAAGAAGAAGAAAGCTGTGTAAGGAGGATCTTTAAACATTCCTTCATCAGTTGAGGTTCAGATGCAATGTCGTACACTTTGACATTAAAAGAACGATCATCTGTATTGCGTTCAAATTACTTCCCTCCAACTGATCTGAGCAATGGTGAACGGACTATTGCATTGATTGGACTGGATACGCACAACAGCATCCCAAACACCACCGAGATGCATCTGGATATTAATGGTGAAGAACACATTGTGGAAATAGAATCGGGTGCATATGATATCGACGATTTAAACGAAGTCTTAAAACAGTCTGGAAAAGGTACTGAACTTCGTGCAAACATCAATACACTTAAATCTGAAATAAGGACTGTAAATGCAACGATTGACTTAACCAGTAAGGTTCAATAGGGCGCCTTCTGGGTTTCATAAAAGGACAGGTTTTGAAGAAGAATCCTAGTAAAATCAGACTGTGGACGTACTGCCCGTCAGCACAATCCGAGTCGAGAGTAACATTTGCAACGAACTCGTATCTCAACAACAGTCCGATTCTTACTGTTTACGGATTCTTGCCTTCAGTTGCAATAGGGTATAAGATTGTTGAGACTCCTGCCAATGCAGTATATCTACTATTGACAGTTCAGACACTGGACTATTTGGAGTTGCATATTGTGGACCAGAATAATCAGCTTGTCGACTTTCGTGTTGAGGAAATCATTGTATGATTACACTAAGGCAGGATGGGCGTTCGGTATAAAAACAGTTCACGCGATCCACAGCACAACACTTCGCTGCTGAACCGCAAAGTGATAACACGTGTAAACTACGAGTTTCTTGAATCAGTTGGGTTGCCGGCCGCGGTGACCGAGCGGTTCTAGGCGCTCAGTCCGGAACCGAGTGACTGCTGTGGTCGCAGGTTCGAATCCTGCCTCGGGCATGGATGTGTGTGATGTCCTTAGGTTAGTTAGGTTTAAGTAGTCCTAAGTTCTAGGGGACTGATAACCACAGCTGTTAAGTCCCATAGTGCTCAGAGCCATTTGAATCATCAGTTGGCTTGAAATCTCGCAGTGACGTCCTCACTCAATATAACCAGTTGTAACACTCCGGTTTAATCTTACTGACTTATCCTGCTCGATCGGGATCTGATGGCAGCCCAAAAGATATTAATTAATGTGACCGTGTACCTAATGGGGCTGGCAATCGGATTGGACTGCTACGGAGTTGTTACATTCCATTTTGTCCTTCTAGAATGCTGCAATAATGAATGTCTGGTGCCAAGAAGAACAGCAACACAGCTTCATTAATCAACAACCTATATTTATCACCAAAAACACAACGTAAGGAGACAGCCACTGCCTTCGTCGTACAGAATTAATAACGGCTAATCGCAGCACAGGCCTCTTCGTTATTTATTATCGTCACACGTAATTTCAATCACTGTAATCCAACACTGCAATCCAACACTGCAATCCAGATGATGCCGGCGCGGTAGACGCGTAATTACAAATATCGGCACAGATATCTCACTGATCACGCTATTAATTATACTTTTACACTTTCCCGTATATTTCTAACACAAAGGGGTTAAACCGCGGCGATGGCCACTCCCTTTGTCGGTACGGTCTTGCATTCCAGCAACAGACCTCCACCCGGCTCGGCCCGCAGCGCGTACCACACTCTATTGTCTCAACACTCGCTCTCGCTCTCGCAACCCGACGCACACTATCGATTGTTTGTCCTGTCGACCTGTGCTGTCGCAAAACTTATAGTAAGGGCCTACGGACCCCTTACACAGTCCAGCAGAGTAGGGTAGATCGGGGGGAGATGCCTAAAGCTGGGATTTCCGCCGGCTCTCAACAGATCGCGACACCAACGTGCACGGCAATCGCTAACTGTAGTATGGGGCGAAGGCAGCTCCGTGTATCGCTGTGGTACTTATCTCTCCGCTTTGGAAGCAACAAATACAAGGTAAGAGCTAAAACTGACGCCTTCTTTATAGTGCATAGCTATTTTCAAGAGCGTACGAGCGTCTGAATAATGTAGTAGAGCCAAATGCTGCACATTTTGAGCGAAGAGGATACTTTGTAGTTTAAGTTGCCATCCACCGTTGCCACACAACGGCCATGCTGTGCCAGTCATGGTAAGTGGCACCTCACACCGATCCTCGGGAGAGACGCCACTGTTTTCTGGGGGTAAGATCCCGAATCGTATCCCCCAGGTACACAGACATTCTTTTCGTAGGAAATGCCTCGAACGTATGTTAGAACATCAAACAGGGGCCAGTGGTCTGAAGAATCCCTACAAATGGCTATGGAACGTGTAAGGACTGATGGAATGAATTGTATTGAGCGTCCCAAGAATATGGGATCCCATATAGAACTCTGAAACGACGTCTGTTAAAGAAAGATGAAAAGAAGCATGGCATGGGCCCACAAAGTAAGCAGTATTCTATTAATTATGTTTTCTTTGATTATGGAGCAAACTGAGAATAATTTCTGGCTCTGAGCACTATGGGACTTAACATCTATGGTCATCAGTCCCCGAGAACTTAGAACTACTTAAACCTAACTAACCTAAGGACAGCACACAACACCCAGCCATCACGAGGCAGAGAAAATCCCTGACCCCGCCGGGAATCGAACCCGGGAACCCGGGCGTGGGAAGCTGAGAATAATTTCTAACTGAGATAAAATACACCTAAAAATTAATGATTGAATTACACTTTTGTAATTGCTCAAACTTTTCTCAGTGATGAATAACTATCACATTATAATTATTGTTATGATTTATAGGTAGCCTTGGTGAAGAGAATGAGAAACTATTGCTCACTTACATAAGATAGTTGCAAATGTGTGGATTGCCACTCTTCGTAGGCTGGTATTCCAGTTTGCGGAAAGAAATGGAATTCCTCATAGATTTTCTAAAGAAAATCAAATGGCAGGTTGGGACTGGTTACAGTCCCTGCTGAAACGTACGCCACAGCTAGCTATGAAGAAGCTACAAAGTCTTTCTATTGATAGGGCTATGTGAATGAATAGAGAAGCTATTGCAGCATATTTTTCTTTAGTTCTGGAAGTCTTAACAGCAAATTATTTACTGGATAAGCCTGGCCGCCTGTACAACGAGGACGAAACTGGGCTTCAGATGAATCCTAGGCCAGACAAAGTGATAACAGAAAAAGGTTCGCCTTCTTTGAATCAAGTAACTTCCCAAGAAAAAGAGGAAACCATAACGGTAATCACTTGCTGCAATGGTGAAGGCAACTTCATTCCTCCGGCATGCATTTTAAAAGGTAAAAGAAAGAAGTCTGAGTGGGAGGATGAACTTCCGAATGGTTCGATTGTATTTATGAATGAGAGATCAAGGTATGTCAACTCTGATATATTCATGAGTTGGATGAAAGACCACTTTATTCCCAGAAAACAACAAGGATAAGTAGTTCTGCTTCTCGATGGACACACCTCACATTCTACTGATCCAGATATGCTTGAACTTGCAACAGAAAATTATGTGATCATGATTTGTTTACTTCCGCATTCAACACACTACCTTCAGCCTCTTAACAGGTGTGTTTTCAAATTACTGAAACAAGCTTTTTACAGGACAATGCGAAACTGGACATTGTGTCATCCTGGACGTAAAGTCTCAAGAGCACAGTTCCCAGTCTTCCTCAGCGAAGCCTGGAAGAAAGCTGCAGTTCCACGCAATGCTCAATCTGGATTTGAAGTTTGTGGCTTTTACCCATACAACCCGGAAACAATTCCAGAGGAGACATTTCAAATTTCTGATCTGGTTGCTACTGGTGTGGCAGACAAGAATGAAGGATATAACACCGACTGTAGAGGATGTGTTCCGGTTGTTCTCCCACAGAAAGGCAATAGAAGACTTGAAGGACTTGTCGATAATGAGCCGATGCCAGGAACATCGTTCGAAGAAATTACTCCTATGCCTATCTTGGATCCATTACCATCGAAGGTAGAAAGAAAATCGCTGAAGTTCTCACAGAAGGTAGTCGAAAAGAAGCAGCAAGAGCTAGGTCACAGCGAATTAAAAGTAAAAAATCAACTCCAGGTCGGTCTAAGTTTAGCAAACCAAGTAACTGCGGAAAGGACAATGATTATTGTGCTGAGTGTGCCAAGAATTACTGTGATAAAAATGGACCACAGGTGGATTGGATTCAGTGTGTCATTTGCAATAAATGGTTGTAACAAACCTGTACAGAGGAAGAAAACATGTGCAATAACTGTGCAAATGAATTCTGATTTCATTTGGATGCTTTCTTGTCATTTGCTTATTCTTAAATGTATTTATATATTTGTTTTGTATTCTATTCCTTACAAGCGTAATAAATTTGCTTTCTGAATTACTTACGTAGCTATGTTGTATCATAAATGCACAAAACTAGTGCTGAAATCTCCTTGCAATATAACTGTCATTTCACCCCGATGCCTGCGGTGAGATGCCTAAACGACACTGTTCATAAAAAATTAAATACGCATATAATTACTAATGGTTTCGTAACGCCAACTGGCCTTTACATAGAAAAATCTCACCAGTGAACAATGTTTCAGTGCTGATCCTAAATCTCCAATTTTAACTTGCCTTGTGATCCTCCAAACCTTAAGTATGGCATGTTCCCCCCGATCTACTTTATGATGAGCGAATTTTACGTCAGGAATACTTCTCACTTAAACCTTACCTCCATGCTAGAGTTTCATATATATGGAGGGGTCATTCAAGAAAACTGACGGCAGCGATACACTGGGATCCAAGCTTACAGGTAATGCTTTGGCGTTCCTGTTTCAAGAGATACGCTATGAACTCAGTGGGTCTGAGATCGACCGTACATAACGTCAACCCTTAAAACATATGCCTCTGCATCACCCATAGATTCGAATGGCTTAGAAAAGGCGGGATGGTTCATAGACGATCTGGAGGATAGAACAGTTGCAGAGTACAAGCGATTTGCTGCATGCATACCTCTAAAAATGCTTATGTGCTGCTTTGAGGACACGAGGCAGGTTACTATGCATGCTAGAAAGGAACTCATTCTAGTACGGAGTGCCACGGATAATAACTCATACATTAAAGGAGTTCAAGAGGAGAATATCATCACAATCAGAAAGATAATATGGAAAATATCTCACATCATTGTTTCAGATGAGGAGCGTTCGAAGCTTTTAAAAGTCCTGAACTCCGGTGGATTTCTATCGCTAACATTTCTCTCGTGGGAGGTTTTCGAGTACCCAGTGCCACAGACTGCAAGCAGACAAACATGGGCTATTAAGACCTCTCCGCAGCTAGAGACACCTAGATTCATCTTAGTTGCGTTTCAGATTGATAGAAAAGGGAATATAGCAAATGATTCCTCTGTGTTCGACAACTGAAAGTTAACTAATGACAAAATTCCACCTAAATTCAGAAAATTACCCGTATAACAATTTACACTTGCAGTGGGATGAAAATGTAAACAGTATAGCATATGAAACATAGAGGTTTCGTGCTTCTTGCTAAGAAAGTGCTGAAGAAGAAGGAGGACGGTGTCTACTCAGACCACAGAAGTTCAAGGAGCTATCACCGATCATCGTAATAGATTGCTCGAAACAGAACGAGATAATTATGTCTGGACCTGTAGATATGCTCTAGCTCTACGTGACTCTGTGATCAACTACTGCCAGCTCTCCGCTGTTGTGTAACGAGCTGTATAAATGAACAGGTGCTGCGCCATACCTACTGCATTCCACAATGACATCTCAAGGTGTGAACATAATTGCAGACGCTCAGGGTTTCTAAGATAGTGCGCATAGACAGTTCATATTTAAAGATGTTGTATTCACATACACAAAAGATACAGTAGTAATAGAGAAAGTCTCAGAAAACATTGTGTCACCAACGTCTTTCAAGTACGTGAAGTGTGCTAAGACACGGAAGAGTGCGAAGTGGTTAACACATTTCTACCATGGAATTCGCTGGGATAATCCTGTCATACCCTATAAAGATATGGTGATGTCACTTACATTACTCAACCACAAGGACACAATCATCTACTTGAAGGGGAAGGAGAAGAACTCATGGTTTTAACCAGATGCTATGTCTCTGGTTTTCTTCAAGCTCTGGAGATATAATGTTTGACATGCGTGTTATTTATCTTTTTTAAGCGGACACGGTCACGTGCCTCCTGCTCCCATAACCCAATTCGTGCTACACGATAAGCGTAATTCCGTGGAACCGTTCTATATATTTAGTAATTTCCATCTTAAACTTAACCTCGTTAATAGCACTCATCTTCAGCAAAACTAATGACATTTGTGACCTGCACAGCCTATATATACAATATAATTCTCGAGGTACAGTGTACTTTTTGAGGTACGATATAGTATTCTTGAGGTACAAATTGCCTCTGATATTCCAGTGCAGAGATACTTTTAACATATACGCTACAACAGCGACAGTGGTCGAGAAGATTTTTTTTTTTTACAGTTTTTTCCCACTAGCACTGGATTTCTTTTTAAATCTACGCTAAAAGCTAATGCAGAGGTACTTTTTTTTACTACAACTGAAGTCCACAGTCCCAGTAGCATCGCTTTTACAATAATTGTAATGGACTGTGCATACTTAGACTCTAATAACAAAGGCTTTTACAATAACAATTGTGATGAACTGTAAGCTTAAAAATTATTCTAACTTGAATGTCTTGCGGCAGGTGAAAAATTAAAAACTTTTCTATTTACAAGATGCACATGGTGCATAGACACATATATTTATAGGCTACGCACATGTTGCATATGAACAAATAAATAAATACAGAAATATTTTTCTGTTTATGCTTTTTAAATATTTCTGTTTATGCTTTTTTCAACTTTTTTCTCTCATGCACATGGTGTGCATATATATACATTTTTCTTTTTTATCCTTCTTTTCTCACATGTGTCTATGTGTATGTATATACGAGTAAATGCATATATGGTACACATAAATACTTACACCACACACACACACACTCACACACACACACACACACACACACACACACACACATACACACACATACACACACACACATAAAATTACTTACACTATGATAAAAGGGCCATACTAGTACTCTGCAGATAAACACTCTCTCCCTTTCTCTCACTCTCACTCAATCAGAGTCCCCCATCCCTTCTCCCACTACAAGTGAGTAGTGTGAGTACGGGAGAGTCTCAGTCTCGTCATCACAAATGACCCTTTTATTGTCATGAGGCTACAGGACAATTTTAGACTGCAGCACAGTGTACGCTTCGTGTCCTCTCGATCGAATAGTCGCCTGCTGTACCGTATGCGGCGGTTGTGGTGCACCACCGCGAACGCCGTTGTACACGCACCGCAAATAGTCCTCGACAGAGAGGGCTCTCGATGCTACGTATATGACGCACACCCTTAGCCCGCCTCCGTGTGGCACCTTCCAATGTGCGATATGCATACATTTTTGAGCGTAGACCTACAGACTCCACAATCGGCAATCCATTCGCCTCGTCCTTCATAACACTGATAATCTTCTGTTCTGTGGAATAATACCGTAAGGATTATCGGCTGTGTATGAGAACGTGTCGAATTCATTACCATAGTACATCACTACTTCGTATGGATCGCAGTTCTTCACCCAACAGATGAAGCTATCTCTATCCATACAAAATAATTTAGGATCTGCGAAATGAGTTTTCACAAACCCATAATGAAAGCAGTATATGTGGACTTTGTACAAGTCTAGTATGCACCCACCCACATAAATAGGTTTCATAAACTCTACTGCAGTCTTCGCCATCTCCATAGCGACAAAGTTATTCTTGAATATAGTGACCCTCTTAAAATTTGGTCTGGCAATGCATTTTCTTACGCCATAACGCCCATCCCATTTGGTTCTAATCAAAATTTCACGTCTCTCCCTCAAATTCTCCATTGCCTTACCGAAACTTAAATTATTCATTAATTTGTAAAAATCTTTCTCAAAGTCACACGTCGCGGAAACTCTCTGTCTCGTATTCAAATTAATATACTCCTTCAACCAGGGGGACTGCTTGAAGGAGATAGCCTGGGTAATTTTAACCATCTCCATTCTCAAGTTGAGACACTGCTGGAGATTATGATAATGAATAATGTATCTCCGCTTATTCCCCAGCATTGTCGTCAGTTTTGGAATGGAGCCTGCTCTCGGAACTAGTTGCTCTGGGCACAGCAGCAAATCAGCCTGCAAATCATGCAAACTAATAGGGTATGTGAGTTCTGCCTCCACCACACACCCTACATCAGAATCAGCTGCCATACACCCCTGATTTTTCCACCTAATCTGTTGCATTCGTCTTCGGCACCCATCTAAACTCACCAATCGGCAGTGATTGCTGCTTAGTGTGCCCATATAAGTTATTTACGTCCAGGTACATTATGTAACTCGAATCAAGGGATGCGTTGAACTGGTCGCCCATTCTCGGGTTATTCGCCTTCGCTTACCTATGGATACATTGACAAAGCCCCCACGGATCCCTCGCTCAAAGGAAAGGAGCATGTCAGCATGGGTCAATTATTCTTGAGCATTGTGTCCCAAGATAACCCAGGAGCCACGCAGTAAAAGGCAGGATCCAGAGAATATGTGGTCATGCATAGACACCGGAATTTCTCGAAAACGTCTGCAAGCAAGCGCACGTCTGTGTCTAGGTAAAGCTGTGCGTACTCTCCTAGAGTGGAGATGTAGAATTTTCAACCAGTGGTATATAGACGAACAAGAAGTGAACAAACAAGTTAAAATATGGACAAAAAGATAAATTTAAAAAATAAATACGGGTGTATGACAAACACAGGGATGGACACAAGCAGCAGAGTATCTACGAGGTAGCTTCCCACTAACGCTCTACAATTTGCAGACGAGCCACAATGCTGTAGACTAAGAGCAAATTTGGAAGGTGGTTCATTTCAAATGGAAGCTAGTTTTCCTTTACGCAATAGAAAATTGGTAAGGTGTTGGCGAAACTTAATTCTAAGTAAGCCACAGTTGCTGACGATAGTTAACGACGAAGTTTTGCATTTCCAGAGAATTGGAAAACTTCAAGAGCAGTCGTGATTAAGAAGTGTAAGACAGGAACCAACTGGACTGTAAGTCATAAAGGACTAATTGCCTCATTAATGGGATGGCTAAGGTTCAGGAGTGACTTCTATGTAACCGATTGCAGGAATACAGGGAGATTCGGACCTTAACCAATACCAGTTATTCGTTATTATATTCATATATTTACTTCAGAATAGACTTGATGTTTACATCTAATGAAATTGCTGTGTTCGTGTAAATCATTCTTATCTGATCCACGAAATTCTTCTATATTAAGTAATTGTGATTCATTTCATTACAATTACTCAACACAGAAGGACTTCGTGGATCAGACAAGCATGATTTGCACGAACACAACAATTTCATTAGATATAAATATCAAGTCTGTTCTGAAGTAAATATATGAATTTAATAATGACTAACTGGTACTGGTTAAGACCCAAACCTCATTACAATTACTGTAGTAACTGTAGTTACGTGAATGTAAGTTTAACAGTACTAGCCCTGGGCAAGAGTTTTGAAATAAAACGGATGCTGTTTCATGTTACACTGCACCGAGCAGATTGTTGAAAATTTAAAATAGCGGTCGGTAGGCAACATTCTAAAGGCGAATGAAGGTATTTTGTTTCTATCCTTTTCTTCACAGTATCATTCACTGCAGTTTTTAGGCAGATCTTGCACACACGTGGGTTGTGCATCACATCAGCTTTTCACCGATTCTAATCGCAAATATCACTCGCAATAAAACACAATACTGTTAAGACTTCCGCATCTATATATTCGACCAATGAAAAGTTTGATTTCACCCATATCGGAAGTGCGGTCACACCGGGTCAACAGACTGACCCGATGACTTGTCGAAGAATCCCATTGCTATTTTGAAGTGAAGATGAAAACATTAAACAATAATTTTTATCAGTGGTATGTCGTTTAACACTGGAGCGTCAAGAAACCTGGTATGGGCATGCGTATTCATACACAGAGATATGTAAACAGGCAGAATACAGTGCTGCGGTTGGCAACGTCTACACTATGGGATCAAAAATATCCCGACACCCCCAAAAACATACGTTTTTCATTTTAGGTGCATTGTAGTGCCACCTACTGCCAGATACTCCATATCAGCGACCTCAGTAGTCATTATACATCGTGAGAGAGCAGAATGGAGCGCTCTGCGGAACACACGAACTTCGAACGTGGTCAGGTGATTGGGTGTCACTTGTGTCATACGTCTATACGCGAGATTTCCACACTCCTAAACAACCCTAGGTCCACTGTTTCCGGCGTGATAATGAAGTGGAAACGTGAAGGGACACGTACAGCACAAAAGCGTACAGGCCGACCTCATCTGTTGACTGACAGACACTGCTGAAAGATGAAGAGGGTCGTAATGTGTAATAGGCAGACATCTATACAGACCATCACACAGGAATTACAATCTGCATCAGGATCCACTGCAAGAACTATGACAGTTAGGTGAGAGGTAAGAAAACGGATTTCATGGTCGAGTGGCTGCTCATAAGCTCGCTTGATGTAAGGAGCGTAAACATTGCACGATTGAACAATGGAAAAACATTACGTGGAGTGACAAATCACAGTACACAACGTGGCGATCCGATGCCGGGGTGTGGGTATGGCGAATGCCCGGTGAACGTCATCTGCCAGCATGTGTGTCGTGCCAACAGTAAAGTTCGGAGGTGGTGGTGTTATGGTGTGGTCATGCTTTTGATGCAGGGGGCTTGCACTCATTGTTGTTTTGCGCGGGACTATCACAGCACAGTCCTACATTGATGTTTCAAGCACCTTCTTGATTCTCACTGTTGAAGAGCAATTCGGGGATGGCGATTGCATCTTTCAACACGATCGAGCACCTGTTCATAAAACATGGCCTATGGCGGAGTGGTTGCACGACAATAACATTCCTGTAATGGACTGGCCTGCACAGAGTCCTGACCTGGGTCCTACAGAATGTTTTGGAACCCCGACTTCGTGCCAGGCCTCACCGACTGACATCGATACCTCTCCTCAGTGCAGCACTCCATGAAGAATGGGCTTCCATTCCCCAAGAAACCTTCCAGCACCTGATTGAACGTATACCTGCGAGAGTGGAAGCTGTCATCAAGGCTAAGCGTGGGCCAACACCATATTGAATTCCAGCAGTACCGATGGAGTGCGCAATGAAATTGTAAGTAATTTTCAGCCAGGTGTCCGGATGCTTTTAATCACATAGTGTATATAAGAAAACAAGTGTATGGCGTTGTTGTTAGATCAGTTATTGCTGATACAGTGGCAGGTTATCTACATTTAAGTGAATTTTAACTTTGTGTTATACTCGGCGCACGAGCGATAGGACACAGCATCGCTGATGTAGTGATGAAGTGGGGATTTTCCCGTACGACCACTTACTGTGAATATCAGGAATCCGGTAATACATAAGATCTGACATCGTTGCGACCGGAAAATGAGCCTGCAAGAATGGGACCAACAACGGCTGAAGAGAATTGTTCAAAGTGACAGAAGTGCAACCCATCCGCAAATTGCTGCAGATTTCAGTGATGGGCCATCAACAAGTGTCAGTGTGTTAACCATTCAATGAAACATTTTTGATATGGGCTTTCGGAGTCGAAGGCCAATTTGTATACCCTTGATGACTGCACGACACAAATCCTTACGTCTGGCCCGTCAACACCGACATTTGTGTATTGATGACTGGAAACATGTTGCTTGGTCGGACTAGTCTCGTTTCACATTGTATCGAGCGGATGGACGTGTACGGGTACGGAGATAACGTCATGAATCCATGGACCCTGCATGTCAGCAGGGGATTGTTGAAGCTGCTGGAGGCTCTGTAATGGTGTGGGGCGTATGAAGTTGGAGTGACATCGGATCCCTGATACGTCAAGATACGATTCTGATAGGTGAGATGTACTGGTCACCTGCATCCATTCATGTCCATTGTGCATTCCGACGGACCTGGGCAATTCCAGCAGGACAATGCGAGATCCCACACGTCAAGAATAGCTACAGAGTGGCTTCAGGAACACTCTTCTGAGTTTAAACACTTCCGCTGGCCACGAAACTCCCCAGACATGAACATTATTGAGCATACCTGGGATGCAACTTGCTGTTCAGAAGAGATCTCCACTCCCTCGTACTCTTACGGATTTACGGACAGCCCTTCCGGATTTATGGTTTCAATTCCCTCCAGCACTACTTCAGGCACCAGTCGAGTCCATGCCATGTCATGTTGCAACACTTCTGCGTGCTCGCGGGTGCGCTACACGATATAAGGCAGATGTACCAGGTTTTTTTGGCTCTTGAGTGTAGGATCTGGTGTGATGACATATAAACTTGAAATTCCGCACGAATGCAATAGTAAATGTGGATATACTGAGTGGGAAAAAAAAGAACCTAATGATAAGCGTAGAGCGGGCTAAGAGACACCAAATCGAACTAAATTTTCCAGATAACAATAGATAGGTGATACACCGTTATCGAGCTACAGCCATAAGACGTTAACAAACCATGGACGAGAGCGCGGAAGTGTGTACACGAAACTCGCCCCAGCTAATATCTGATTATGCTAAAGTATGCAGTTAATAATAATTAATTTAGCCTAATGTAATGGTGTGAGCTGAAAAGTCAAAGCTAAATAAATTTTAAATTTCTATCCATAGTTGGTTACGATAGACGCTAATTTTCGGTGATGTTTGTTGGATAATTAGAATTACCACGGTGTGTGGCGGAGGCTACTTCTGATATCACTAACTGATCCCTCTTTCCCTGTTCCTTTCGCGAACGGCGCGTGGGAAGTATGATTGTCAATGCACCTTGTAAGGTTTTGAGGACAGAACAACAACTGCGTAAGCTGTAAATATTTTGGGTTAATGTTGCAATCTTATCACAAAAGTACACGCATTTACACAGTTTACAATGTGACAATGTTAAGACAGTTGTCAAACGAACGCATCTCGTCCTTAGAAAGTGAAATAATCCTAAACACAACAACAGTAAATTTTAACTAGAAGTTGCTTTACAAAATTATTCTTACGACTACGTCATGATGTTGGCCAGTACTATGATAAATCATCCGATTCCGGTTCAAAGTTCGGTACTATTTTGGATGACAATCAAGTCTACGGAGTATGGTTAGTTTTGTGACAAGTTGGGCAAATGATTACCCAAGGTCGCTCGAGTTTACATTGGACGCAAGCTGGTGAACCAACAAGTTTACGGCCGGCCGCTGTGGCCGAGCGGTTCTAGGCGCTTCAGTCTGGAACCGCGCGACCGCTACGGTCGCAGGTTCGAATCCTGCCTCGGGCATGGATGTGTGTGATGTCCTTAGGTTAATTAGGTTTAAGTAGTTGTAAGTTCTAGGGAACTAATGACCTCAGATGTTAAGTCCCATAGTGCTCAGAGCCATTTGAACCATTTTGAACCAACAAGTTTACGCCTCTGCTCGCAGTATTTACCTTAGCTGCGATGAGCTGTCGTCTGCATGGTTGCTCTCGTCCTCTGAAATTCCAATAAAAACTAATTGAGCCTTTTCTGATTTTTCCAGCATAAACTCTCCCTATGTTTCTCGTTATGCAAGAAAACATGCACTCATCCGTAGTCTTGGAATATGGCGATATGCACGCGCGTGGCTGGAGCAGCGTACATACTAAAATGCCCTCTCAGCCCTTGCAAGAACAATTAACTAACCGGCTCTTTCGTTTCTCCACTGTTGGAGCTCAACGATGGTACAGCTAATATCTAGCTGAATGCCAGCCGCAGTGAACGCAGTGTTCACACAAATTTCTCCTCTGCATCGTGCAGAGAGTTATGCGCCCCATTCTGCACTTAACGCCAGTTCAGAGAAGAGTCCCCAAAAATTTCGCTCTTGTCCTTCTCGTAGCCGAAATGTCTCCCCACCTGGGTTCTTTTGTTCTCCATGTCACGGCTTTCTTCGACCAATAGGAGTGTTCCTCTTATTTTTGAGGAAACTCTCTCTGCCAATCGCAAGGGCCCTACCATTAAACTGTAATGAAATCCCGGCAGTTTACTCCTTCCTAGTTCGTTTCCTCCATTCGGACGTTTTGTGCCCACTCTAGACACCTAAATGTTACATGCGTACCACTCGCTGTACACATGATCAACTGGATCAGTGGCTTTGTTCGTATCCATTTGAAATTCTGAAACGTAGTTTTCTAAAGCTTCTTCCTATCCTACTTCTGGTGGCCACCTTACAACCTAAGTAGGCCTATTAGCTCTAATTTCTCGAAGTGGTCATTTGGCGAGATGTACATGGGAGGAAGAAATATGTTGTCCAACTCTTCCCGAAACGCACTCTCTCGGAATTTCAATAATAAACCACTCTGAGGTACACAACGCCTCTCTTGTAGTGTCTGCCAGTGACGTTTCTTGAGCATCTCTGTAACGCTCCCGCACCAACTAAATGACACTGTCACTGCTCTTGGTTGAGGATCTTCTCTGTATCTTCTATTGGTCTACCTAGTAAGTATCACAGACCAATGAACAATAATGAAGAATCGGTTGAACAAGCACCTTGTAAGCCATTTATTTTGTGAATGAGTTACACTTCCTAAAAATTCTTCCTATGAATCTCAGACTGGCATCTGCTTTTCTACTGTTTATTTTATGTCGTCAATCCACTTGCGGTCGCTCCGTATGGTTACTCTTAGATATTATGTGGTAGGTACTGTTTCCAGCTGTTGGCCATGAACAGGGTAGTTGTATGGTAGTGGACTTCTTTTCCTAAGAAAGCACAATATCTTAAATTTATTTACGTTATGGGTCATCAACTGCCAGTATCTGGCGCAGTTGTTAGATCAGTTACTGCTGCTACAATGGCAGGTAATCAAGATTTAAGTGAGTTTGAACGTGGTGTTATACTCGGCAGATGAGCGATGGGACACAGCAATTCCGAGGTAGCGATGAGGTGGATATTTTCCCGTACCACCATTTCACGAATGTATCGTGAATATCAGGAATCCGATAAAACATGAGATCTCCGAAATCGTTGCGGCTGGAAAAAGATCCTGCAAGAACAGGACCAACGGCGACTGAAGAGAATCGCACAATGTGACAAAAGTCCAACCCTTCCGCAAATTGCCGCAGATTTCAATGCTGGGCCATCAACAAGCGTTAACCTACGAATCATTCAACCAGACATCTTCGATGTGAGCGTTCGGAGTCGAAGGCCAACTTGTGTATGCCTGATGACTGCACGACATAAAGCTATATTCATGGCCCATCAACACCGACAATGGACGGTTCATGACTGGAAACATGTTGCCTCGTCGGACGAGTCTCGTTTCAAATTGTATCGAGCGGATGAACGTGTACGGGTATGGAGGCAACCTCATAAAACCATGGACCATGCATGTCAGCAGGGGACTGATCAAGCTGGTGGAGGCTCTGTAATGGTGCGCAGTTGGAGTGATATTGGACCCATGATACGTCTAGATACGACTCTGATAGATGACATTTATGTAAGCATCCTGTCTGATCACCTGCATCTATTCATGTCCATTGTGCATTCCGACGGACTTTGGCAATTTCAGCAGTACAATGTGAGGCCCCGCATGTCCAGAATTGCTACAGAGTGGTTTCAGGAACACTCTTCTGATCTTAAACACTTCCGCTGGCCACGAAACTCCCCGGACATGAACATTATTGACCATACCTGGAATGGCTTGCAACGTGCTGTTCAGAAGAGATCTCCACTGCCTCGAACTCTTACGGATTTATGGACAGCCCTGCCTCATTTATGGTGTCAATTCCCTCCAGCACTACTTCATAAATTAGTCAAGTCCATGCCACCTCATGTTGCGACACTTCTGCGTGCTCGCAGGGCCTACCCGATATTAGGCAGATAAACCAGTTTCTTTGGCTCTTCAGTATATTTTTATGTGTGGTACCATAATAAATGCAAACCTCAGTGTATTGGTTGTTATTTTGTGCAGAGAACAGTATTCCCACAAACACGTCACATACTTTACAACCTCATGTTTTCTGCACAGCCGTAACTGCACCACTATATGGACTACGCCTATCAGTAAACACTAAACGATTTGCTTCCACATATCCACACTTCAATACCTGATCTGGTGCCCAGGGGAAAATTAGTATTAATGGCTTGCTCTTGCCACATGTACTTGGTGGTACTAAACAACCTAAAAATATATGACTTGTAATAACTATGATCAGTAGTCCGCGAAAAACATAAATACTGATGTAATGATGTTCAGTATGCCGTCTTCAGTCACCAGCAGAAATACCAACACTTACCCCCGTTACACTCCGTATATTGTAAACTGCAACGATCCTTCCACACTTCCTTCGGGTACTCCTGAAATTACCTTTACATCTGTCGACTTCCTTCCGTTAAGAGCGAGGTGTTGAGTTCTCTCTGCAAGGAAATCTTGAATCTAGTCTCAAATCTAGTCCCATACTCAGCAAGCTCGTATATTTTGTACTGAACGACAGTGCGAGACGGTGTCAAATGCCGTCCTAAAGTCTAGGAACACGACATCAACCTGAAGGCTGGTGCCTACAGCGCTGTGGATCTCATGAAGGAACGGAAGAGCTGCGATTCGCAGGATCTCTGTTTGCGGAATCCCTGTTGATTTTTATGCGGGAGATTTTCATTGACGGTCATTGTGACCGAGCGGTTCTAGGCGCTTCAGTCCGGAACCGCGCTGCTGCTACGGTCGCAGGATGTGATCGCATGGATGTGTATGATGTCCTTAGGTTAGTTTGGTTTAAATAGTTCTAAGTCTAGGGGACTGATGACCTCAGATGTTAAGTCCCATAGTGCTCAGAGCCATTTGAAACAATTTTTGAAGATTTTCATTCTCCAAAAACGTCATAATATGTGAGTATGAAGCATGTTTCATAATTCTGCAACAGATTGACGTCAGCGATATCGATCAATAATTATGTGCATCTGTCCTACGACCCTTCTTGAAATCGGGAATGACCTGCGTTATTTCTCCAGTCGCTAGGTACCCCTTGTTGCTCCTGCGACCTACAACAAACTGCTGCTAGTAGGAAAGCAAGTTCTTTGGCATAATCTCTGTAGAATCTTACAGGTGTCTCATCTGGTCTTGACACATTTCCACTGCTGGGCGACTGTAGTTGCTTTTCTCTTCCATGATTACTTATCACAGTGTGTGCCATTTCGATTTTCGTAATGTTCGTATGATGATTGAAAGGAGGGACTGTATTATGACCATCCATGGTGAAACAATTTCCTAAGACCCAATTTAGTATTCCGGTGTTCTCTGTGTCATCTTTCGTTTCGATGCCAGTATGGTCCCTGAGTGCCTGAATAGATATTCCGATCCGAGTATTGATTTTACGTAAGACTGGAAACTGTTAGAGTTTTTATTCTGATCGTTTCGCAAAATTTTACTTTCAAAGCCGTTAATTGCTTATCTCATTGGCTTCCTTACGCTTATTTTCGCTTCGTGCGACTTTTGTTTGTCAGCTAAGTTTTGACTTCTCTTGAATCTGTGATGAAGCTGTCTTTGTTTAAGTAGCAGGTATCCAATACGTTATTAAACCATTTTCCGATATTATTAACAATTAAATCAGAAAGCCAAACATTTCAATTTCTACTATCGTAACAAACAGTAAGCGTTAACTAGTTAGCTCAGTCGGTCGAACCGCACTGCAAAACATACCGAGACGCTCTCGCCTTCCGAACTAGCTTCCTCTGCGCTCATGACTGACTAGTTGTCGTTTTATGGTCCTAGCTCTAGGTTGATGCATTCCAGACCAACGGTTAAAAGGTAAAAATTTGATCTAACCGACGTCCTCTGTGCTGATCTTACTCTACTAACAGGTTGATTTCTCCACCCTGTAGAATAATGCAGCGACTTGAACGCCTTTCACATGCGACGCAGCAAAACTGAAGTGCACTGCGGGTTGCCGAATTGCCAGGTACTAGATGAGCAGCTTCAAGTTTAACCGAGTTTGCATGGCTTAAGAGCAAAACTGATTTCGCCAAAGAAAGGAAAAATAAGGGCAAATCTAAAACTCAGTGTTTAAAATGTGTGAAACGTAGTCAAAGTGATGAATATCTGATACAGCTTAAATACAACACGAAAAACATTTTACGTCGAAGAACAGATGACCTAACATACAGCTTATTCTAAACGTTTAAAATAGTCAGTTAGGTGTAGCGAAAGTAGCTTCAGAACCAAATGGAGTTACCAAAAAGTTACCGAGTGAGATGGCGCAGTGGTTAGCACACTGGACTCGCATTCGAGAGGACGACGGTTCAATCCCGCGTCCGGCCATCCTGATTTAGGTTTTCCGTGATTTCCCTAAATCTCTTCCCTCAAATCCCGGGATGGTTCCTTTGAAAGGGCAGGGCCGACTTCCTTCCCCATCCTTCCCTAATCCGATGAGCCCGATGACCTCGCTGTCTGGTCTCCTCCCCCAAAACAACCCAACCCAACCAACAACTTAAACACAGTTGTGTGCGCTACTGTTAATAATGGTGTGACAATGCTCAGTGAATGGCTGTAGGTTTTAAAAGGGGCAATGAGAAAGTTTCCAGTTGAGGACTTTGCCGCAGCGTATATTCACCATAGCACGACTCCGATGCGGTTACATAACCGCCAACTTATAGGCAAGGATTAGTGTGAACTATGGCAACTTTGTTACCAAATGCGTCCGAAGAGGACCAAAGTGCTGTTATACTTTTCATGGTTGCAGAAGGAAAAACACCGGTAGACGTCCGTCGGTGAATAACGAAATGGGACGGCTTGTCTGTAGCCAAATGGTGCTGGTGCTTCATGAAAACGCACGTCCGCGTATCACAAACATCGTGACGCAGAGGCCACGCCAAATGGAGTGGGGGACATTCTAGCACCCACCCTACAGGCCTGGTCTCTCCCCACGCGTTTGTCACGCCTTCGGTACCTTAAAAAGGCCTTGAAGGGTCGGATGAGGACGTGAAGCAGGCAGCTACGGACTTCTTAACGCAGGAGGACGCGGTGTTTTACCAAACGGGTACCTCCAGCCCGGCGCATTGCCTGGATGACTACCGCAATGCTCACGACGATGTTGCCTATTGGCGTACCGATTCTGAACTGTGTGGCCCTCTGTACGCCACTCGAACGGAAACTTTTTGATCACCCCTTATGTTTTTGCCCCAGTGCTCTTTGTGCGTCAAGAACCAGGTGATAAAACTGCAAACAGTAAAACTTCTCAGAAGAATAATTCAAATATGCTTATTTTGATTATCTGAATAGTCACCAGTCTGATCTACATACACTACACCAAGAAGAAATGCATTGGACAAATATATTATACTAGAACTGACATGTGATTACATTTTCACGCAATTTGGGTGCATAGATCCTGAGAAATCAGTACCCAGAACAACCACCTCTGGCCGTAATAACGGCCGTGATACGCCTGGGCATTGAGTCAGACAGAGATTGGATGGCGTGTACAGGTACAGCTGCCCATGCAGCTTCAACACGATACCACACAGTTCATCAAGAGCAGTGACTGGCGTATTGTGACGAGCCAGTTGCTCGGCCACCATTGACCAGACGTTTTCAATTGGTGAGAGATCTAGAGAATGTGCTGGCCAGGGCAGCAGTCGAACATTTTCTGTATCCAGAAAGGCCCGTACAGGATCTGCAACATGCGGTCGTGCATTATCCTGCCGAAATGTAGGGTTTCACAGGGATCGAATGAAGGGTAGAGCCACGGGTCTTAACAAATCTGAAATGTAACCTCCACTGTTCAGAGTGCCGCCAATGCGAACAAGAGATGACCGAGACATGTAACCAATGGCACCCTATACCATCACGCCGGGTGACACACCAGTATGGCGATGACGAATACACGCTTCCAATGTGCGCTCACCGCGATGTCGCCAAACACGGGTACGAAACAGAACCTGGAGTCATCCGAAAAAATTACGTTTTGCCATTCGTGCACCCAGGTTCGTCGTTGAGTACACCATCGCAGGCGCTCCTGTCTGTGATGCAGCGACAAAGGTAACCGCAGCCATGGTCTCCGAGCTGATAGTCCATGCTGCTGCAAACGTCGTCGAACTGTTCGTGCAGATGGTTGTTGTCCTGCAAACGTCCCCATCAGTTGACTCAGGAATCGAGACGTGGCTGCACGATCCGTTACAGCCATGCGGATAAGATGCCTGTCATCTCGTCTGCTAGTGATACGAGGCCGTTGGCATCCAGCACGGCGTTCCGTATTACCCTCCTGAACCCACCGATTCCATATTCTGGTAACAGTCATTGGATCTCGACCAACGCGACGAGCAATGTCGCGATACGATAAACCGCAATCGCGATAGGCCACAATCCGACCTTTATCAAAGTTGGAAACGTGAAGGTACGCATTTCTCCTCCTTACACGAGGCATCACAACAACGTTTCACCAGGCAACGACGGTCAACTGCTGTTTGTGAATGAGAAATCGGTTGGAAACTTTCCTCATGTCGATACGTTGTAGGTGTCGCCACCGGCGCCAACCTTGTGTGAATGCTGTGAAAAGCTAATCATTTACATATCACAGTATCTTCTTCCTGTTGGTTAAATTTCGCGTCTGTAGCACGTCATCTTCGTGGTGTAGCAATTTTAATGGCCAGTAGCGTATTTTCTGCGGCAGTCATTGCAGGAAATCTCATAAACCCCAGAACCATTATATTTACTGTATTCGACCTTTTAATTATGCCTGTACCTAATAGCAACATTTCTTGGAATAAGGGATGTTTGACGGATATTTTTCTTTTCTAGCTTTCTGCCGGATCGCGGCACTCTGTGATAACTTGGCCTGAAACTATTTTGATCAGATGGCATTAACGCTGTGGCCGAACTAATAGTGCCCTCCCCAGAAAGTTGTTTGTATCTGACGAGAGTACGAGGGACAGTCAAATGAAAACCAAACACAACGGGACCATTGCATAGTTCCTTTCAAAAGCAATCACCACACGCCTTAAGACATTTATCCCACTGGGAGACGAGACGATCAATTCCTTTTTCGCAGAATGCGATCGGCCGCTAACAGATTTACAACGGAACCCACTCTTACACTGCCTCGGTCGAATGAAACCGATGTCCACGCATGTCTTTCTTCATGTCGCCAAAGATGTGAAATCACACAGTGGAAGATCTGGGCTGTATGGAGGATGTCACTGTGCTTCCCGACGAAATGGCTAAGGTGTAGCCATAGTCCGATTGGCAGTATGGGGGCGGGAGAGTTATCGTACAACAGGATGATTCCGTCCGACAACATTCCCACAGCCCGAGAGCAAACGGCAAAGCCAGCAGTAGAAATATACAACATCTCAACCGCCAAAGAAATCCAAAGCTGTTCATACAAATTCGGGTAAGAACATTGTTTTTCTTCTTCGACTGTAGGGGCCCTCTGCTCGTCGAGTTCCTCTAGCGTGGAACCACAATCAATGCGAAACTGTCTAGCAAAGCTGTCGTACGACATCATACTGTTACACGATAACGCCCTCCGCCTCACTACCAATCAGACGAAGGCTAAACTTCAGCGATTTGGTAGAGAAACACTGCAACATCCAGTGGGCGAGTATTTGAATGCAAATCCAAAGTGTGGCGCTCGAGCCCAACCCAGTATTAGGACTGCAGCTATCGCCTATCGCTTCTTTCACCTCTGGGAATTACTTGTTGTGAAGCATGCCAGGCTACACCGTGGTTCGTGGTCCCAGTTAAATGGTTGGTCCTCCTGTAAGTGGCTGCGTGAATCAGTTCCAAGACCGGTGGGGTATCACCTCCACTAGCGCTGTACCTGGTAAAACCCTGCAGAACACAAAACTACAAACGAGTTGAGAATAGCTTTATTCGTGCTATAAATCATTTGGGATCTCTCTGTTGTTGCAAATTATATTTGATCGTTTACTGTACGATGGAATCTAAAAGTTGAGTACACTCAAGATATGTGGTTATATTACTTGGACACCATTTCCGGAGGGCTGCATAAGAAGACTGACTGCAAACATTTGCAGTCCTACGGTGCCCGAAACCCGTACCCATGAAAGTTCAGAAATCGAAGATAGGGTTTTTTTTTTTTTTTTACACTGAAATATTGAGAATTGGAAGTACATGATTTTTTCAATGTTTGTATAATAACACCTAGACTGAAACTTCCTGGCAGATTAAAACTGTCTGCCGGACCGAGACTCGAAGTCGGGACCTTTGCTTTCGCGGGCAAGTGCTCTACCATCTGAGCTACCCAAGCACGACTCGCGCCCCGTCCTCACAGCTTTACTTCTGCCAGTATCTCGTCTCCTACCTTCCAAACTTTACAGAAGTTCTCCTGCGAACCTTGCAGAAGTAGCACGCCTGAAAGAAAGGATATTGCGGGGACATGGCTTAGCCACAGTCTGGGGGATGTTTCCTTTCTTTCATGAGTGCTAGTTCTGCAAGGTTCGCAGGAGAGCTTCTGTAAAGTTTGGAAGGTAGGAGACGAGGTACTGGCAGAAGTAAAGCTGTGAGGACGGGGCGTGAGTCGTTCTTGGGTAGCTCAGATGGTAGAGCACTTGCCCGTGAAAGGCAAAGGTCCCGATTTCGTGTCTCGGTCCGACACACAGTTTTAATCTCCCAGGAAGTTTAATATCAGCGCACACTCCACTGCAGACTGAAAATCTCATTCTGGAAACATCCCCCAGGCTGTCACTAAGCCATGTCAGCACAATATCCTTTCTTTCAGGAGCGCTAGTTCTGCGAGGTTCGCAGGGGAGCTTCTGTAAAGTTTGGAAGGTAGGAAACGAGGTACTGGTGGAAGTAAAGCTGTGAGAACGCGGCGTGAGTCGCGCTTGGGTAGCTCAGATGGTAGAGCACTTGCCCGCGAAAGGCAAAGCTCCCGAGTTCGAGTCTCAGTCGGGCACACAGTTTTAATCTTCCAGGAAGTTTCATATCAGCGCACACTCCACTGCAAAGTGAAAATCTCATTCTGGAAACACCTAGACTATCAAAACGATAATGTTCGACTATGTTCCTGGTTGCATTACCTCTCGCCATACGAGGATACGTCCAGCACCGTCGAGTATGATCGTTGTGGTGGTGGTGGTGGTGGTCCAAGTATGATGGTGTCTGGAGGATTAATGTTGCATGTGCGTACTGATGTCGAAATTTTTGAACACGGTACAGTCACCGGTCAACGTTATTGTGAGACTGTACTCCTTCCCGATGTGGATCTTTTCACGGATGCATTCCGCCCTGACTTCATTTTTATGGACCACAATAAGCGAAAGCATCGAACAGTGCAGATGAAGGAGCTCTGGGACCGGGAGGTTATTCGGAGTATGGTCTGGTCTGTTCGTATCTCTTAGTTAAATCCCGCTGATCGAGAATGGGTTGCAATGGAGAGATGTATTTCAGCACGTCCACATGCATCAACGACAATCCAGCATTGTCAGCCGCGCTAGTGGAGGAATGGAACTCCCTACCACAAGAAGTCCGTACCAGCCTTGTGTCCACCATGGGAGCACGTTGCAGAGCATGCACTACCGTCCGTGGTGATCGCAAACTCTATTAAGAATCATGTCCCGCCTTCTGTAATGTCCAGGAAACCATCATTTGTCTCATTGCATGTTTCTTGCAGTTGCTTCTGTGCTATACTCTAGCAGTTCTTTCTACGTATGGTCCGAAAATTGGTTCAAATGGCTCTGAGCGCTATAGGACTTAACATCTGAGGTCACCAGTCCCCTAGAACTTAGAACTACTTAAACCTAACTAACCTAAGGACATCACATACATCCATGCCCGAGGCAGGATTCGAACCTGCGACCGTAGCAGTCGCGCGGTTCCAGACTGAAGCGCCTAGAACCGATCGTCCACCGCTGCCGGCACCTATGGTCCGAGTTTCATAGAACTACGTTACTTGGCAATGACACAGCATACGAAAGTGACTTTCATCCATAAGTTTTGCACGCCAGTATATATGGGCGTTCGTTTTATGTCATCATTTGCCTGCACGATATTTACAGTATATATATTTTCTGGTACAAGAGTATCACTAGAATTGGTAACTGAGTGGAACAACGAAACCGCATAACAGAGTGATCACTGTTGGTGTAATTAACAGCAACTGTTCATTGTAACGAGGTTACTGCACAACTCCAATTGACACAAGTGGTCGTTATACTGGCTTAAAGATTCTTGAAAAGAATCGGAAACTAAATCAGGGACCAAAGTGAGTCCATAACCCCGACAGGCAAAATCCTTAATTTGCAAGTTTGTGAACCAGAACAAGACAGGAACGTTGTGTTGTTAATCAGTTAGTAAGTCTTTTATGGGTGCTACATTTGACGGCGGCGTCACAGATTGTAGAGCTTTGGATGTGGAAAGAGGTGGGGTAGACCTGTCCAAGGGGTGGCTTAGGTCACTCGTATGTCCATAATGGGCCTGGATTAGGTCGCATTCTCTGCTGGCTGTCATGACCACAGCTCATTTCTATGACTAACAGATGATCCTGCTTCGCGTTCAGCAGTGACTTCAAAGATCGCCCCCCCCTCTCCCCCCTCCAACTTCTTCTTCATCCCCCCCCCCCCCCCCCCACTCTCCCTCACCATCGACGGGCTGCGCAATTTTGGATTGCTCACACATGGGAGCCTGCCTGATACAAGAGATTATACCTTTTTGGTATGGGCGCAGGAGGTCAAGTTCAAGTAACGTACTGAATCTGTGTCTGTACAGGACTTTAACCACGCTTTGTCCCAAGATGTTTGACATCCATGCTACACGTGGGAAATCTCAGAACTCATTCACCACACATCTAGCTCAAATGGACCGTCAGGATCGATGTGCACAGGCCCCAAGGGTACACAACGTTTGGCAAGCGAGAGAAAAATTGCCCTGGGGGTGTTTAGTGTAGAGCACAAGTGTGGTGGAGCCGATCAGTATACTCATTTACGGACTAGATACTGGATGGACCACTAACTGTAACATCATTGTAGCACCTACATTCTTGCTCCAGTTTAGTGTGTGGAGTAATTGGAGGTTCAAGGGGTGGATCGGCACACAATGCAACACTCTCTCTCTTAAACTGGTAAGAGTACTCGTATATTGCCGTCTCTGGTGCTCAGATGGTGGTGCAAAGAAAAGAATAACCGATACAGCAGATATTTCCTTTATGGTAGATGGTGTAGCCACCGGTTGATTTCAACAGAAAACTAAGTAGCAGCTCTCACTGTGTGACTGTGTTTACCCCAAAAGCAATAATGGGAAATTAATCCAAGGTTCGAAGTAAGCACAGACTACTAGCACCTTCTTTTCCAATTCCAATATTTAAGTTAGGCATCTGTGCACTATTGGATTCTCTGTGCCATTCCTGTTTTTATGGAATAGGACAGTCCCATCTCATACAGCGAAGCATCAACTACAAACGTGGGAAAATTTCGGTGTGAATATTGCCTGGTATAGTGAGCAGGTAGGTAGTGTTGGTGTCGACAAAAATGCCAAAGTTATTGTGTGTTGAGCTAAAATCAGTAATACTTGCTTCCAAGCCTGTGAATGTAACAGAAAGAAGGCCCCTACATGATTGTCCTGGCGCTAGGATGTAACATTACTGGGAGCTTCATTCAGTAACTGCAGCGATGGCCAGTGAGCTGGACCATAATACTTACTAGCTTTTTGTCGGAGGTGTGACGATTTTATTTGCCTCGCACACTTCAGGCAGACGCAGCCGATAAATTGAAGGGGCTAAAGTCACCCACGCATCATCAGAATCGGCGCCAGAATCAGAAAATCATAGAATACTCTCCTGTCAAAAAAATGTAAAGTAAATACGCACATGGCGGTATGTATTGTCTAATTACAGACATGCATCCTACGTGGCACTCACAGCCTGCAGTCAGAGCAGCTAGTTTAGGTGGACGGCGTTCTTACACGTTACTACAAACTGCTATCATCAGACCCTTCTGATGACATGCTTATACAGGCGAGGCAGCCGCGTCTGAAACCTTACAGAAGAGGTCCGAAATGATGAAAGTGCGAGGGGTTTATAGTGTCACTGCCAGTCTTGCCTCCCTAGAAGTGGCAAGCAGCGCACTACCATTTTTTTTTGCAGCAGTTTATTATCATATTATAGTTGTTACTCATCAGTAGCACCAATAACAGTACACTCTGTTTTTATTCCGTTTATCTTGGTATCAATACTGTTTCGCATAGATTAGTCTAGTTCTGTTTAGCGAGTTTCTTTTCCCGTCACCAGTCGACTATTTAATGACCGCTGCAAAGCTCACTGGCCTTGGTCCCTAAACCTCCCTCCTCCCTGGAGATACCTCCTGCTTTCACTTCTGGAAACATGCGCCCCTACACCAGCACACTTCGCTATTATCTGTTCCCTCTCTAGCGCTGACGCAGCGTCAGTAATATCCAGATTCATTGCCAGCCTTGCACCTGAACATATCAAGCTCATCCACATTGCACACCAAATGTCAAACTGTCAGCTCATATTGACGAGTTACGTCATACATTTCGAGACATAGACATCCATGTAATACTTCTGTCGAGACCTAGCTGAAACTAAGTTGTTGTTGTTGTGTTCATCAGTCCTGAGACTGGTATGATGCAGCTCTCCATGCTACTCTATCCTGTGCAAGCTTCTTCATTTCCCAGTACCTACTGCAACCAACATCCTTCTGAAGATGCTTAGTGTATTCATCTCTTGGTCTCCCTCTACGATTTTTACCCTCCACACGCTGCCCTCCAATGCTAAATTGGTGATCCCTTGATGCCTCAGAACATGTCCTACCAACCGATCCCTTCTTCCAGTCAAGGTGTGTCACAAATTTATTCCTAATGCTATTCAATACCTCCTCATTAGTTATGTGATCAACCCATCTAATCTTCAGCATTCTTCTGTAGCACCACATTTAGAAAGCATCTATTCTATTATTGTCTAAACTATTCATCGTTCACGTTTCACTTCCACATATAGCCACACACCATACAAATTCTTTCAGAAACGACTTCCTGACACTTAAATCTATACTCGATGTTAACAAATTTCTCTTCTTCAGAAAGGCTTTCCTTGCCATTGCCAGTCTACATCTTATATCCTCTCTACTTCGATCATCATCAGTTATTTTGCTCCCCAAATAGCAAAACTCATTTACTACTTTAAGCTTCTCATTTCCTAATCTAATACCCTCAGCATCACCTGATTTAGTTCGACTATTCCCACAAATTCATTAAATCTAGACGGCTACATCTTTCTAAGACACAGCAGCTGTAACAAACGAATGGGTGGAGCAGGGGCGTACACAGGCTCTGATTTATCACCTGCTGTGCTATACACATCCGACAGTAATGAAGATAAACAAGTGGAACATATTTTCACAGAGATCAGATCCCTACATAGAAAGTGTCTGATTACAAATCTCCTAAAGTAGGCGGGTTTGCCTGCTTCGAAACTGCTCTTTCAAGTCTCGTGTCGACACACTAGCAGATAATTGTAGCCGGTGACAATAAAATAAATTTTATATACAATAGCCCTTCCAGTGTTAAATTTAAGCCGATGTTTTCTTCTTCAAATGTTACTTCAGTCGCTACTTCAGTTTGCTCCTGGCCATCATACGAACAATAGTCATACTGCACTGAAACTAATAAAAATATACAATGAATTTATTTTTGATGAACAGAAAACTCAAAAAGTTTTTTATCATACCTTGAGATGCACGGCATATGTCAATGTGCTATTCAGATTGTACCCACACTGCAGCGAGTATGTCTGGAGTAACATCTTCTACAGCTGCTGTTGTGCGATAGCTGAGTTCATTCATTGTTCTTGGTGACGGAGGCACATAAACGGAGTCTTTTTTAAACCCCCGCAAGAAATAAACACACACAGTCATGACGGGTGACCTTGGAGGCCAGTGATGTAAGGCTGAATCATTTGGTCCAGTGAGACCGATCCATATTTCAGTAATCCTTTGATTTAAAAATAACTGAAGTTGGCGCACACTGCTGCTACCTAGCGAGAACCATGTCAGACTCGAGAGTTTGCTCTTTCCAACAGTCCGTTGTTCACGCACGTATCTCGAATAACATAATACGAGGGTTGCCTAGAAAGTAATGCACCGCATTTTTTTTCTTCAACAATTCTTTATTGAACATAATGAGAATTACACACTCGAAAGAATGGTGTTTTATCTGCACATCCTATTTTTCCATGTAATCTCCATCAAGTTCTATGGCGTTCCTCCAGCGCGAAACAAGGGCGTGTATTCCCTGTCGGAACCAAGCCTTGTCCCAATGGCGGAGCCAGTGCTTCACTGAGTGAATCATCTCCTCGTCGCCTTCAAAATGTCATCCACGAATGGCATCCTTTAATGGACCAAACAAGTGGAAATCCGAGGTCAGGTCTGTAGGGTGTATGGGGTAGAACTGTCCAACCCTGTTCTGTAATGTGTTCAGCAGTCCTCAGACTTGCGCGAGGCAGAGCGTTATCGTGTTGCAGCAAAACATCTCTTGGGTTGCTCTGGCGCCGAAGTCGCCCGACGCGCGTCTTCAGTTTTGTTGATGTGTTGTTTTGAATTAATGGTACCGCCTCTTGGCATCACATCAATGAGAATCACACCTTCACAGCCCAAGAACACGGTGATCATGACCTTACCAGCGGAAGCAGTTGCTTTGAACTTTTTCTTCTGTGGGCAGCGGGAATGGCGCTGGTGCATCGACTGTCGTTTCGTTTCGGGCTCAAAATGGTGAACCCAGATTTTATCACCTGTCACAATCCAGGACAAGAAGGCCTCCTCCTCAGCTTCGAAACGTTGCAACAACTCAAGACAAATGTTTTTTCTGTGCGATTTTTGTTCCACTGCCAGACATCGAGGGACTCATCTTTCACACACTTCTGAATATCCAAGAGTGCGGATAACCGCGTCCACACTTCCTTTGCTGATTGACAGGTGCAGCGCCAAATGCCGAGTCGTAATGCCGTCTGTCCTCGCGAATGACAACTGACGACCTCACTCTCCGTGCCCAGCGACTAACTGTACTTCTGCCGTTAGAAGATGCGCCATAGACTTTGCGCGAACGTTTGTGGATATTCCCCACAGTTTCTTTCTCTGCAGTGAGAAATTCAATGAGGCACGTTGCTTGTAGCGTACATCACATACAGACGCCATCTTGAAACTGTCCTGCAGCTTCGCTATCCGTCGGAAGTGATGGAAACTTGGCGCGCTCACTGAGGAGACTTCAAATAATACATACGTAACGTTTCGTATTCGCAGCATTGTTTTTGGCTGAGAAAAAAAATGCGGTGTACTACATTCTGGGCAACCCTCGTAGTTACGGTTTTTTTTAATCGGATGATTCTTTTTGATACACCCTGTATTTGCAACGAAATCTCCAAACAGAGAGTCCCAGAAAGAAACCGCAACTGACTGCATACCGAGACTTCAAACACATTAATTTGTCTGAAGTTGCAACTGAAGTGAAAGAAATAGTGTGGGGAGCGTTTTATATTCCCTTCTCGGACACAGACGAAAAACTTCATGGATTTACTAACACACTTACTCATCTATATGACAAATATGCTCCCCTAAAGGCCGGTGAAGTAAGATGGAAACCTGAACCTTGGATAAGTGAAGAACTAATGCAGCGCCCAAGCCTGAAAGTCATATTGCTTACAAACAGGAGCAGAACAGAGTCTTTCAAGCTGCGAGAAATGCAAAACTCAAGCTTTCCCAAACATTGGCTGACAACAGAAGTAAACCAGCTGTCTTATGAAAAACCTGCGTGGTCGTGGCGCAGACAAAGTAAAAGTTGCAGCTGATCCAACTGTCGCAGCCGAAGAAATGAACCAGAACTTCATGTTACCTAGGGCCACAATTGCACCATAAACGAAACAAGAGACTTATTGATTGCCTCATGGCAGTAAACGACGTAGCCACGAAAAATTATGTCTAAAGTATGTTTCTTGCATTACCGTCAAAAAAGCCATCGTGCGTATGATATCAGCATGGACTGGACATGGTGACATTGCAGTCCAAGTGATGAAGCTTATTATTGATACAACACTGTCCATTACAGGAGATTGAAGATTCAACCACTCCTTAACCACAAATGTTTTACCTGAGGCCTGGAAACAGTGACTAATTAAGCCACTACCTAAAAAGAGATTGCCATAGTACCCTCTGGTTACCGACTTATTTACATTCTTCCTGCACTGTACAAGCCCTTAGAATATGTACTCTGCGACCAGTTAACATACTACCTAACCACAAACAACCTACTAGACGAACACCAATCAGGTTTCCCTAAACATCGCTGCCTTAATGAAGGCAACAGATTATCTGAAGCTTGCCATGGACGCACGAGAGGCGACTGTATCTTGCTTCTTAGATTTTAGCAAAGCCTTTGACACTGTCGACTTCGACATGTTTCTTGCCAAACTTAGCAGTCTAAAATTCTCGCCAAATGCAGTGCAGTGGTTTCGTTCATACTTGACGTCTTGCCAGCAATGTGTGATGTCCGGCACAATAAAGTCACAATGGAGCAGATAGTATCAGGCGTCCCCCAGGGTACTATATTAGGTTCTATACTGTTTTTATTATATGTCAATGACACGTCATTAGTTTTGTCCTGCTGCAACTGCTGCAAATACCACATGTAACGCTGATGCTCTCCAGTTGTATCGAAGCCCAAACCCAGTAAACCTGAAAACAGCCATCGAGAATCTCATAGCGATGTATGGGCGCTATCAAAACGGGCACAGGACGCAGAGTTAGAGCTCAATCCATCCAAAATCCATGCGGTACTGGTTGGTCGTTCTAAGCTCATTAGCCCCAAATATCGGGAATCCCTACCATATTTAATCCTACATGGGACAAACATCAACTTATCTCCTTCAACAAAGAGTCTAGGGGTAATAACGGATGAGAATCTAAATTGGACTGAGCACGTAATTGCAATGTTAATGTGGAAGAAACAAATAAAAAGCTCTTCCCTTTTGACCGGAAAGAGAAACTTGTACAAACACATATAGTTCCAGTCATTCATTAAAGTGAAGTTATCCTACAAGGACTTTCTCAGGAAATCTCATGGCACCTGGAAGTGGTTATGAATGCCCGTGTTTGTTGTATCTGTGATGTTCGACTCTTTGATCGTATTTTGCCATCATAAACACCGCTGTCCTCACTATGTGCAGACAAGCACAGAGATTTCCATGCCCTTTGTCTTCTATACTGTCTTATCAATGTCCTCTGTCCCCCGTATTTCTCTTCGACCTCACGACTCTTGTCTGAACAACATGGCAGAAACATCTGTCCCCATCAGTGCAAAATCCTTTCTGTTCCACACCATCATTCAGCCGCTTTCTCGAAGTCCGTCTCAGTAGCGGGTCGCCGAGACTCTGGAAGAATCTCCGCAGTGTGTTAGATAATTGAATAACATCTTCGGCTTCAGAAGACAGTTAACGAATATCTACTGACGCAACAATTACTATTATCATCGTCCCTGTACGCACTCGTTACTCTTGTACATTCTTCTTTCCGACCACATCTGTCTCACTTCCCAGCATTGGTAGCTGGTGCAGTCTCGTTAAATTTCCTTTCTCCATAACTTGCTATATCAGAGAACATCTGTTTCGTACACCTATAATTGTTTTTATATCTGCCACTATCGTTATTATCATTATTCTTTCTTTCCTTTCTCAGACGTTATGTCTGGTAAAAATGGAAAGTGACGCGGACCTTGATCAACCGTGACTTCCTTTTAACTGTATGGTATATGTTATATTGCATTTAGGAACTTTCGGGTAATTGAACATGTATCAATAATTACGGATTTCTGTAGTTGTATATATAAGTTTGGATGTAGCTGTATTACATTGATGTACTGGTGGATATTGTGTGGTATGACTCCTGTAGTTGATAGTATAATTGGTATAATTTCAACTTTATCCTGATGCCACATGTCCTTGACTTCCTCAGCCAGTTGGATGTATTTTTCAATTTTTTCTCCTGTTTTCATTTGTATATTTGTTGTATTGGGTATGGATATTTCGATTAGTTGTGTTAATTTCTTCTTTTTATTGGTGAGTATGATGTCAGGTTTGTTATGTGGTGTTGTTTTATCTGTTATAATGGTTCTGTTCCAGTATAATTTGTATTCATCATTCTCCAGTACATTTTTTGGTGCATACTTATATGTGGGAACGTGTTGTTCTATAAGTTTATGTTGTAAAGCAAGCTGTTGATGTATTATTTTTGCTACCCTGTCATGTATTCTGTATTTGCTAGTATTATACATCCGCTTGTGATGTGATCTACTGTTTCTATTTGTTGTTTGCAAAGACTGCATTTATCTGTTGTGGTATTGGGATCTTTAATAATATGCTTACTGTAATATCTGGTGTTTATTGTTTGATCCTGTATTGCAATCATGAATCCTTCCATCTCACTGTATATATTGCCTTCTCTTAGCCACGTGTTGGATGCGTCTTGATCGATGTGTGGCTGTGTTAGATGATATGGGTGCTTGCCATGTAGTGTTTTCTTTTTCCAATTTACTTTCTTCGTATCTGTTGATATTATGTGATCTAAAGGGTTGTAGAAGTGGTTATGAAATTGCAGTAGTGTAGCCGATGTATTTATATGAGTGATTGCTTTGTGTATTTTGCTAGTTTCTGCTCGCCCTAGAAAGAGTTTTCTTAAATTGTCTACCTGTTCATAATGTAGGTTTTTTATGTCGATAAATCCACTTCCTCCTTCCTTTCTGCTTAATGTGAATCTTTCTGTTGCTGAATGTATGTGATGTATTCTATATTTGTGGCATTGTGATCGTGTAAGTGTATTGAGTGCTTCTAGGTCTGTGTTACTCCATTTCACTACTACAAATGAGTAGGTCAATATTGGTATAGCATAAGTATTTATAGCTTTTGTCTTGTTTCTTGCTGTCAATTCTGTTTTCAGTATTTTTGTTAGTCTTTGTCTATATTTTTCTTTTTGTTCTTCTTTAATATTTGTATTATCTATTTCTATTTTGTGTCTGTTTCCTAGATATTTATAGGCATCTGTTTTTTCCATCGCTTCTATGCAGTCGCTGTGGTTATCCAATATGTAATCTTCTTGTTTAATGTGTTTTCCCTTGACTATGCTATTTTTCTTACATTTGTCTGTTCAAAAAGCCATATTTATATCAGTGCTGAATATTTCTGTTATCTTTAGTAATTGGTTGAGTTGTTGATTTGTTGCTGCCAGTAGTTTTAGATCATCCATGTATAGCAAATGTGTGATTTTGTGTGGGTATGTTCCAGTAATATTCTATCCATAATTTGTATTATTTAGCATGTTGGGTAGTGGGTTCAGAGCAAGGCAGAACCAGAAAGGACTTAATGAGTCTCCTTGGTATATTCCACGCTTAATCTGTATTGGCTGTGATGTGATATTATTTGAATTTATTTGGATATTAAGTGTGGTTTTCCAATTTTTCATTACTATGTTTGGGAACTGTATCAATTTAGGATCTACTTTGTATATTACCAATATTTGTAGTAACCATGAGTGGGGTACACTATCAAAAGCTTTTTGGCAATCAATGAATGCGTAGTGTAGCGATCTTTGTTTAGTTTTAGCTTGATATGTCACCTCTTCATCTATTATCAGTTGTTCTTTATGTCCTCGTACTCCTTTGCAACAGCCTTTTTGTTCTTCATTTATAATTTTGTTCTGTGTTGTATGTGTCATTAATTTCTGTGTAATGATTGAAGTTAATATTTTGTATATTGTTGGTAGTCATGTTATGGGGCGATATTTAGCTGGGTTTGCTGTGTCTGCTTGATCCTTAGGTTTCAGATAAGTTATTCCATGTGTAATTATATCAGAGAATGTGTATGGGTCTGCATGTAACTGTTAAATAATTTAGCTAGATGTGAATGTGTTGAGGTGATTTTCTTTAGCCAGATATTTGCTATTTTATCTTTTCCAGGGGCTTTCCAATTGTGAGTAGAATTAATTGCTTGGGCGACCTCATGTTGCAAAATTATCACTTCAGGCATTTGTGGTATCATCTTGTATGTGTCTGTTTCTGCTTGTATCCACCATGCATGCCTGTTATGTTGTACCTGATTTGACCATATGTAGCTCCAGAAGTGTTCCATGTCTGTTATGTTTGGTGGATTGTCTATTTTAATGTGTGTGTTATCTATTGTCTGGTAAAATTTCTTTTGGTTTGTGTTGAATGTTTGTTTCGTTTTGTTTCCTTCTATTTTCACTTTTTTTGTATCTTCTAAGTCGTTTGGCCAATGCTTGTAATTTCTGCTTCTTTTCATCTAATTGCTCTATCGCTTCTTGTTGTGAGATTTTACCTAACCTTTTTCATTTCTTTTCTGACATTTCATTTCTTATAAATTGTGCTAACTGTCCGATGTCTTTTCTCAGTTTTTCTATTCTGATCTGTAGCCTGTGTTGCCATGCTGGTTTTGTGGGTTTCTTCTGTGTGTTGGTTGGTTCTGATCTCTGCCTAGTGTGTATATTTAGTGTAGTGAGTGCTCCTATATAAACCAGTAGTTGTAACTCTTCCATAGTTGTGTTTTCATTTATTTTGTTGTGTATGATTGTGTTGATAGTCTTTATTGTTGTTTCAACTTGTGGGTTATTTGGCAGTCTATGCAAGAATGGTCTAATGTCTGTATTTGTGTCTTTGTATTCTATATATGTCAGCTGAAATTATTCTTCTATATCTAACATGTGTGTCACTTCGTGTTCGATTCGTGCTTGTTCTGGTGGCTGTCTTAAGATTTCGTTTTCCTCTGATTGTTTAATTGATGCGTGTTGTTCTTTGTTTGTTTGCTCTGGCATGTTTGAGTCCATTACTGTATTTTCTTCTTCTTCTGATTGCACATTATTTTGTTCCAGTATTTGTTGTACTTGTTGTTTGATGTTTTCTAATTCTGACTGGGGTATCCTGTTATTTTTTATTATTACACGGATCTGATCAGCTAGTCGTTGTTCTGTTAAAATTTTAATTCTGGGTATCTGGCAATAAATGTTGTGTATACTTGTGACCTGTATCCAGTTGTGTTGGTTCCTAGGTTTGTTGCTTGGTAATAACAGAACATGAGGTGTCGATTAACTTCATCCGACCATCTCATCATCTGTTGTTGTTTTCCTTCTAGGGTGGTTGCAGGAAGCATATCCTGCAAAACACCTCTATTTGGATTTAAATCATTTTCCAGTTGGCTAGCAGTGTCGTTTCCATTGTGGGCGGGCATAGGGTTCAAGCGTCGTCCCCAACCATGACAGCACTTGTCCGAGGCTTCTTTAGTTCTGTACTGAACCAACTAATCACACTAAAAGGGGTGTTAGCCCTATTAGTGGTTTGTTCTTTTCGTCGCCTTTTACAACTGGCACAACATACCGGGGGCCTATTCTTCTCCCCGGCCTCCACGGGGATTATTATTATGATTTCTTTCTTGTCTTAGACGTTATGTCTGGTCAAAAATGGAAAGTGACGCAGACCTTGATCAAGCGTGACTTCCTTTTAACTGTATGGTATATGTTACATTGCATTTAGGAACTTTCGGGTAGTTGAACAAGTGTCAATAATTACAGATTTCTGTAGTTGTATATATAAGTTTGGATGTAGCTGTATTACATTGATGTACTGGTGGATATTGTGTGGTATGACTCCTGTAGTTGATAGTATAATTGGTATAATGTCAACTTTATCCTGATGCCACATGTCCTTGACTTCCTCAGCCAGTTGGATGTATTTTTCAATTTTTTCTCCTGTTTTCATTTGTATATTTGTTGTATTGGGTATGGATATTTCGATTAGTTGTGTTAATTTCTTCTTTTTATTGGTGAGTATGATGTCAGGTTTGTTATGTGGTGTTGTTTTATCTGTTATAATGGTTCTGTTCCAGTATAATTTGTATTCATCATTCTCCAGTACATTTTTTGGTGCATACTTATATGTGGGAACGTGTTGTTCTATAAGTTTATGTTGTAAAGCAAGCTGTTGATGTATTATTTTTGCTACCCTGTCATGTCTTCTGTGGTATTCTGTATTTGCTAGTATTATACATCCGCTTGTGATGTGATCTACTGTTTCTATTTGTTGTTTGCAAAGACTGCATTTATCTGTTGTGGTATTGGGATCTTTAATAATATGCTTACTGTAATATCTGGTGTTTATTGTTTGATCCTGTATTGCAATCAGGAATCCTTCCATCTCACTGTATATATTGCCTTCTCTTAGCCACGTGTTGGATGCATCTTGATCGATGTGTGGCTGTGTTAGATGATATGGGTGCTTGCCATGTAGTGTTTTCTTTTTCCAATTTACTTTCTTCGTATCTGTTGATATTATGTGATCTAAAGGGTTGTAGAAGTGGTTATGAAATTGCAGTAGTGTAGCCGATGTATTTATATGAGTGATTGCTTTGTGTATTTTGCTAGTTTCTGCTCGCCCTAGAAAGAGTTTTCTTAAATTGTCTACCTGTTCATAATGTAGGTTTTTTATGTCGATAAATCCACTTCCTCCTTCCTTTCTGCTTAATGTGAATCTTTCTGTTGCTGAATGTATGTGATGTATTCTATATTTGTAACATTGTGATCGTGTAAGTGTATTGAGTGCTTCTAGGTCTGTGTTACTCCATTTCACTACTACAAATGAGTAGGTCAATATTGGTATAGCATAAGTATTTATAGCTTTTGTCTTGTTTCTTGCTGTCAATTCTGTTTTCAGTATTTTTGTTAGTCTTTGTCTATATTAGTCTTTCAGTTCTGCTTTAATATTTGTATTATCTATTCCTATTTTTTGTCTGTATCCTAGATATTTATAGGCATCTGTTTTTTCCATCGCTTCTATGCAGTCGCTGTGGTTATCCAATATGTAATCTTCTCGTTTAGTGTGTTTTCCCTTAACTATGCTATTTTTTCTTACATTTGTCTGTTCCAAAAGCCATATTTATATCATTGCTGAATACCTCTGTTAACTTTAGTAATTGGTTGAGTTGTTGATTTGTTGCTGCCAGTAGTTTTAGATCATCCATGCATAGCAAATGTGTGATTTTGTGTGGGTATGTTCCAGTAATATTCTATCCATAATTTGTATTATTTAGCATGTTGGATAGTGGGTTCAGAGCAAGGCAGAACCAGAAAGGACTTAATGAGTCTCTTTGGTATATTCCACGCTTAATCTGTATTGGCTGTGATGTGATATTATTTGAATTTGTTTGGATATTAAGTGTGGTTTTCCAATTTTTCATTACTATGTTTAGGAACTGTATCAATTTAGGATCTACTTTGTATATTTCCAATATTTGTAGTAACCATGAGTGGGGTACACTATCAAAAGCTTGTTGGTAATCAATGTATGCATAGTGTAGCGACCTTTGTTTAGTTTAGCTTGATATGTCACCTCTGCATCTATTATCAGTTGCTGTTTACATCCTCGTGCTCCTTTGCAACAGCCTTTTTGTTCTTCATTTATAATTTTGTTCTGTGTTGTATGTGTCATTAATTTCTGTGTAATGACTGAAGTTAATATTTTGAATATTGTTGGTAGTCATGTTATGGGGCGATATTTAGCTGCTTGATCTTTAGGTTTCAGATAAGTTATTCCATGTGTAAGTGTATCAGAGAATGTGTATGGGTCTGCAATGTAACTGTTAAATAATTTAGTTAGATGTGAATGTGTTGAGGTGAATTTCTTTAGCCAGAAATTTGCTATTTTATCTTTTCCAGGGGCTTTTCAATTGTGAGTAGAATTAATTGCTTGGGCGACTTCATGTTGCAAAATTATCAGTTCAGGCATTTGTGGTATCATCTTGTATGTATCTGTTTCTGCTTGTATCCACCGTGCAAGCCTGATATGTTGTACCGGGTTTGACCATATGTAGCTCCGGAAGTGTTCCATGTCTGTTATGTTTGGTGGATTGTCTATTTTAATGTGTGTGTTATCTATTGTCTGGTAAAATTTCTTTTGGTTTGTGTTGAATGTTTGTTTCGTTTTGTTTCCTTCTATTTTCACTTTTTTTGTATCTTCTAAGTCGTTTGGCCAATGCTTGTAATTTCTGCTTCTTTTCATCTAATTGCTCTATCGCTTCTTGTTGTGAGATTTTACCTAACCTTTTTCGTTTCTTTTCTGACATTTCATTTCTTATAAATTGTGCTAACTGTCCGATGTCTTTTCTCAGTTTTTCTATTCTGATCTGTAGCCTGTGTTGCCATGCTGGTTTTGTGGGTTTCTTCTGTGTGTTGGTTGGTTCTGATCTCTGCCTAGTGTATATATTTAGTGTAGTGAGTGCTCCTATATAAACCAGTAGTTGTAACTCTTCCATAGTTGTGTTTTCATTTATTTTGTTGTGTATGATTGTGTTGATAGTTTTTATTGTTGTTTCGACTTGTGGGTTATTTGGCGGTCTATGCAAGAATGGTCTAATGTCTGTATTTGTGTCTTTGTATTCTATATATGTCAGCTGAAATTATTCTTCTATATCTAACATGTGTGTCACTTCGTGTTCGATTTGTGCTTGTTCTGGTGGCTGTCTTAAGATTTCGTTTTCCTCTGACTGTTTAATTGATGCGTTTTGTTCTTTGTTTGTTTGCTCTGGGATGTTTGAGTCCATTACTGTATTTTCTTCTTCTTCTGATTGCACATTATTTTGTTCCAGTATTTGTTGTACTTGTTGTTTGATGTTTTCTAATTCTGACTGGGGTATCCTGTTATTTTTTATTATTACACGGATCTGATCAGCTAGTCGTTGTTCTGTTAAAAATTTTAATTCTGGGTATCTGGTAATAAATGTTGTGTATACTTGTGATCTGTATCCAGTTGTGTTGGTTCCTAGGTTTGTTGCTTGGTAATAACAGAACATGAGGTGTCGATTAACTTCATCTGACCATCTCATCCTCTGTCTTTGTTTTCCTTCTAGGGTGGTTGCAGGAAGCATATCCTGCAAAACACCTCTATTTGGATTTAAATCATTTTCCAGTTGGCTAGCAGTGTCGTTTCCATTGTGGGCGGGCATAGGGTTCAAGCGTCATCCCCGACCATGATGGCGCTTGTCCGAGGCTTCTTTAGTTCTGTACTGAACCAACTAATCACACTAAAAGGGGGGTTAGTCCTATTAGTGGTTTGTTCTTTTCGTCGCCTTTTATTATTATTATTATTATTATCAGTAGTGGGACCAGTAGCAATAGTACAAGTGCTGTCAGTATACTCACATTGTCACTATAGACACTCAAATAATTTTAATACCATTTGTTGTTATATTATTGTTATATTGTTTATTGTTATATTAAAATTAGTTATTTCTTAAGTAATTATGTTGTACAATAGTTACAGTATATGTGAAAACCCTAGTCTGATGTAAGAGATGCCTGATGGCCCTAATCAGATCAGATAAAATAAATTAATAACAAAATAAACAGATAATAAGCAGTTTTCATTCTCAGAAAACTATTGTGTCACAGCTGAGGGATGCGTCTATACTTGTCAATATTAAGTTGCTGTCTCAACTTTTCTCATTCAGAAGACGTGTAAAAATAGACCAAGCTGATTTAATTTCGGTCAATGATTGCTCCAAACAGCTAAAAATTCCAGTTAAGCAACAACAGTACTTCGAGGGTAAGTACATTATACTCAAGCGAAAGGCTTTCCAAGAGGCAGGTGAATTGCACCAAACACTGAAGACGATAAAATTCATTACTGTAGCTGCAGTGCACTTGCGTCTGTTTCGTAATGAGAAAACTTTGGCCTGAATGGTACGCCAAACGCCTGTCTGCACGGGAGAATGAGTTGCCTACAAGCAGGCGCTTGCGTCCCCTTGCTGCAGCGTGTGGCTATGGCTAGAACAGCGACGGTACACCGATAAAGCTTTTCATTGTGTGATATGTGTGTGTGTGTATATACCTGTCATATCAAACTTACTACATACGTTCAGTATGCAGACTACCAAAGGGCACAAATTCTGCTCTAAGGTACGAGGGTTGTTCGGAAAGTAAGGAACGATCGGCTGCGAAATGGAAAGCACAGTGAAAATCAAAACTGTTTTCTTTGCACATTTAACTACACCTTCCAGGTACTTCTCTACATAGTCGCCGCTCCGACTTAGACATTTGTCGGAGCGTTTATCAAATTTCCAACACCATCGTCGTACAAGGCAGCCGCCTGTGCTTTCTGGTAATTCCCTACACTAGTCTGTAGCGCGTAGCCTGCGCCCAAGTGTTGTCTTCGTATCCAGCGTTTCACGTGAACAGAGATGATACTCAGGTCGAGCCACTTAGGGCTGTGTTGTGGGTGATCGAACACTTCCCATCGAAAAGGCGGTAGGAGCGTCTTCACTGCCCCTGCAGAGTGCAGCTGAGAATTGCCATGAAGAAGGGAGTGCGTGGCAGTTGTGTTAGGCGGGCTGCATCCATTAAGGCGGAGCCTTTCAGTGGGCCCTCCTACTTGGCGGGAGACACTGTTGTTCTAGGCAGCTTTACTCGCTCACAGTGCGCTCACAACTGAAAAGAGCGTCTTTTTGAGATCGACGGGCATACTGGAGACACTGCCCAAAACATCTGTGAAAAGCCTCGTCGGATTTTCAAGGTGGTTTCCATTTCGCAACCGATCGTTCCTCACTTTCCGAATAGCTCTCGTAGAAAAACGACCATTTGAGCTACAGAAGTTCTTCACTGTACTGTTCTGTAGTCTCACACTGCTTATAACCCAAATCACCATACACACACCTGCGTTTTCAAATTTCTACATCTGTCCATTGCAGCAAAGATCCCTCAGTTTAAGACAAACCAAAGTCCATTCGTATAAATGCGAGTATAAAAGGTTGATCGTTACGTTCGTGGTGCGAATCGTTCGGCAGACATACTGCTTCGGGCGTTTAGTATCTTGCGAAACACTTTACGAGTACAGTAAAAGATTTTCTTCAAAAGTGAATTTCTTAAACGATCTTTGCGATCCCTCAGAGCCTCTTCCGTAGACAAATGTATCACTGTCACTTGGAGTCTTAGACTATTAAGAAAACAAACCACGTACAATATCTCATGTATTATGGAGTTGACTTATGATTTCACTGTTAATTTCCTTCCTTATATAAAAGTCACGGTCAGTTTATCACACTCTACATCTACAATCCGCACGTCACTTTATGCTGTGTGATGGGTTCTTCGTGCATCATTGTCATTTCCTCACTGTTCTGTTCAGTTCGAAAGGTTGTATGAGAAGAGTGCCGATAGGTAAGCCTTGGTACGGGCTTGAATTTCTCTGATTTTATTGTCATGGTCATTACTCAGCCCGCTTGGCTAGCCGCACGGTCTAATGCGCTGCTTCCCGAACGGGAAGGCGTGCCGGTCCCCAGCACAAATCCGCCCGGCGGATTAGTGTCGAGGTCTGGTGTGTCAGCCAGCTTGTGGATAGTTTTTATAGCGGTTTTCCATCTACCTCGGCGAATGCGGACTAGTTCCCCTTGTTCCGCCTCAGTTCGCCTATGTCGGCGATTGCTCCACATATGCGTACACCATAAATACTCTACCACGCAACCATTTGGGGTTATACTCGTCTGGTATTAGATGTTCCCGGGGGAAGGGGGGGGGGCACTGGAGGTCGAACTACAGAATAACACTGCTGGGTTCATTGGGCGGGGGGGGGGGGGGGGAGGGGGGAGGCAGTGGGATGGGTGGTCTGCTGTGGCCTATTGTGGGGCTTCCAGCTTTTGTTTTGCATGATACATCCCGACATTACTAACTGTAAAATGTTCGTTTTCCAATTACACTGTTTCCCTAACGACAATGGACGCAAATTTTCCACATTTCCATCGATAATAATAGTAATAGTAATAACAGTAACACTTGAACGCACTTAGTAAACAGCATGCGCTTATCAGACACAGTGTTGAAAGGCATAATTAGTGCTTCCACGGTAATAATAAATACAAATGGTAACCGAGTCTGGAAATTATTTGCAAAACGTTTTGGTAGCCCTACTGGTGACGTAAGGACCTAACGAAATGTAATGGAAATGATCGTGGTAAGAATAATAGTTGGTACTAATCGAGGGGACAGTTGGGGGAGGGTACACAGAAAACAGGTTTCGAATTAGGAGATGCAGTGGTGCAAAACAGTTCACGTCCACGACGTGCAAAAGGCTTCTTTAAAAGCTGACCAGTAAAAATGATTGTACTACCATTTCTGTGTTCGAAGTACGTGAGTGCAAATGTTTTGCAGAAGACTCATTGTAAGCGCTGTGTGATGATTAAGATGCCAGATAACCTTCCACGCAGACTACTTTTAGCAAATAAAAACAAATACACCTCTACCCAGAATGGAACCCTCGACCTCATGCACACTAACCCAAAACGCTATCCGCAGCACCAACTGCACACCACTGCTCCTAACTGCTGACAGTGATTACAGTGTTGCCAGATTGCTAATATTTAACGTGCTTTAACTGCCGGAAATTTGCGCAGGACTAAATTTTGTGCAGGACATTTTTGTATTGTTAGTGTGTGAGGAACCGCGCTGCGAAATCCGAGTGCGCAAATTTTTCTTCTTCGAGATGTTCTAAAAATCCTCATCAGTTAATCAACAGCCTCTGCATGACGTGAAAACATTACTGTGGCGGGAAATTACAGCAACAAGAATTAGTGCATCAATTTTTTTACCATCAAATCATAACTTCTTATAGATATATGGACTACAACTACACTATGTGATCAAAAGTATCCGGACACCACGAAAAACATACGTTTTTCATATTAGGTGCATTGTGGTGCCACCTACTGCTAGGTACTCCACATCAGTGACCGCAGTAGTCTTAGGGATCCTGAGAGAGCAGAAAGGGGCGCTCTGCGGAACTCACGGACTTCAAATGTGGTCAGATGATTGTGTGTCACTTATGTCATACGTCTGTAACCGAGATTTTCACACTCGTAAACATCCTTAGGACCACTGTTTCCGATTTGATAGTGAAGTGGAAACATGAAGGGACATGTACAGCACAAAACCGTACAGACCGACCTCGTCTGTTGACTGGCAGGCCGCCGACAGTTGAAGAGGGCCGTAATCTGTAACAGGAAGACATCTATCGAGACCATCATACAGGAATTCCAAACTGCATCAGGATCCACTGCAAGTACTTGAAAATGGCTGAAATGGCTCTGAGCACTATGGGACTTAACATCTGAGGTCATCAGTCCCCTAGAACTTAGAACTACTTAAACCTAATTAACCTAAGGATATCACACACATCCATGCCCGAGGCAGGATTCGAACCTGCGACCGTAGCGATCGCGGGGAGCCAGACTGAAGCGCCTAGAACCGCTCGCCCACTGCGGCCGGCTACTGCAAGTACTGTGACAATTAGGCGAGAGGTGAGAAAACTTGGATTTCATGGTCGAGAGGCTGCTCATAAGCCACACATCACGCCAGTAAATGTCAAACGACGCCTCGCTCGGTGTAAGGAGTGTAAACATTGGACGATTGAACAATGGAAAAACGTGTGGCGTGACGAATCACGATACACGATGTGGCGATCCGATGGCAGGGTGTGCGTATGGCGAATGCCCGGTGAACGTCATGTGCCAGCGTGTGTAGCGCCAACAGTAAAATTCAGAGGCGGTGTTGTTATGGTGTGGTCGTGTTTTTCATGGAGGGGGTTTGCACCCCATGATGTTTTGCGCAGCACTATTACAGCACAGGCCTACATTGACGTTTTAAGCACCTCCTTGGTTCCCACTGTTAAGAGCAATTCGGGGATGATGATTGCATCTTTCGACACGATCGAGCACCTGTTCATAATGCACGGCCTGTGGCGGAGTGGTCACAAGACAATAACATCCCTGTAATGGACTGGCCTGCACAGAGCCCTGACGTGAATTCTATAGAACGCCTTTGGGATGATTTGGAACGCCGACTTCGTGCCAGGCCTCACTGACCAACATCGGTACCTCTCCTCAGAGCAGCAGTCCGTGAAGAATGGCTGCCATTCCCCATGAAATGTTCCAGCATCTGATTAAACCGTATGCCTGCGAGAGTGGAAGCTGTCATCTAGGCTAAGGGTGAGCCAAAACCATGTTGAACTTGTAAGTCATTTTCAGCCAGGTGTCCGGATACTTTTGATCACATAGTGTATTTTCAGAGAACTAAGGACTAACGAAAGACACACGGCTGTTTAGTGCAGGGCAGCACAAGAGAGCACACTGCCACTACGTTTATCACACTATTACAAGGTTTCCAGAATGAATTTTGTAACTTCCTGGCAGATTAAAACTATGAGCCGACCGGGATTCAAACCTGGGATCTTTCCCTTTCAAGGACAAATGCTCTACCACGCTCACAGTTTTATTGCCGCCAGGTTCGATCCCGGTCCGTCACACAGTTTTAATTTTCCGGCAAGTTTTAGTATTAGGAGGTGTTTTTTGATGACAGGATAGTTCAGTGGCCTCCTTGCTGCCCCAGATACAAAACCGTGTGATTTTTCGTGAAACCCGCTGACACTCTCTTGAGATCAGCGGAAAACTCTTCGATTCAAAGTTCCCGCAACCTGGGTTGCACATTTTCCGGAGGGCTTCGCCCGCTCCGTTGTAGGATACGTCATTGCCAGGGGCCGGTTCACATCAGGTAACCCCACGTGCCTTAGGCCTTTCTCTTTTCAAAAAAATGTTCAAATGTGTGTGAAATCTTATGGGACTTAACTGCTGTGGTCATCAGTCCCTAAGCTTACAGACTACTTAACATAAATTATCCTAAGGACAAACACACACAACCATGCCCGAGGGAGGTCTCGAACGTCCACCGGGACCAGCCGCGCAGTCCATGACTGCAGCGCCCTTAGACCGCTCGGCTAATCACGCGCGACCTTTCTCTTTCACCCGTGCTCTCTTCCGCCGCGCATTGCACCTCGTGCAATTAGGCCGTAGGGAATCCCCACTTCTGTTGGCCACACACTACATCTTTTCAAGGAGAAAAAGCAAAATTGTCGTGTCTTCCTAACAACAGTCCTTATGGTCGGGAGACGGCGAGTCCTCCCAGCACATCCCATCCCACCACCCGCGGCATTACGCATGCGACACAAGCGATGGTGGCGTCTGCTGTTACCGTCAGCATCTCTGTCCTGCTCGCTGCTGTTCAAGAGATCATGGCCCTGGAACGGAAGTGTATTGTCCAATTGATAGCAAACAGTAGCACAACAGTCACACATACCAACAGCGCAAACATTACTGAATAGGCCCTCAATCTCACCGATGAAGACGCCGGAGCATGAAGATTTCTCATCGCAACCAAAAACACACCAACAGCATCAACACTAACACGCCCACTCTTACTGATGGCGTCCCCGGAACCAAAATCGCTGGTACTGGAGATCACAGAGCAAGAACAGACACACGAAGATGAACTGTGGCAGATAGCAGATTCAGAGCAAGAAAAGGCATCCTCCAAGCACTGTTGCCGACACCCACAGCTCCAGCCGCCATACGAGTACACACAAAGGATAACAACACGAACTGCACTGCGCCAGCGCGAAACGGCCACCAATCCGCCGTTGCGCGTAACACGACACAGACTGGTTTTTCAAAAATGGCTCTGAGCACTATGGGACTCAACTGCTGTAGTCATAAGTCCCCTAGGACTTAGAACTAATTAAACCTAACTAACCTAAGGACATCACACACATCCATGCCCGAAGCAGGATTCGAACCTGCGACCGTAGCAGCCCCGCGGTTCCGGACTGCGCGCCTAGAACCACTAGACCACCGCGGCCGGCAGACTGGTTTTTCCCCAGTCGTCTTTCACAACTACGGGGGCCTACGTGCCCTCAAAAAGCATTCGCGAGTAGGCACGCAAACACAACATTCTGCACCAAACTTTCAGGGGACAAAGCTCCACTGTACTTGGCAAAATGCGCTGAATACAAAGATCTACTTAACAACCTTAAAGAACGAACGAAAGGTAGAAGGCTACACGTACAGAACCGCTGACGAAAAAACATAACAGTATGTGATAAGGAAAGTACGCACTCCAAACGCGACTGTACGAGAGGAGCTATTCGCCCTTGGCTGGGAATGCGTAAGCGTGAACCGCATAATGGGCTTCCAAACACGCAAAAACGCATCCAACTACATGGTAGAGCTGGCCGACACAGCCCACTTCCGCGAGCTGCTGAAGATAGAGTTCCTCCTTCACGTGGCCGTGACAGTAGAACTATACAAATCACCGTAACTTCCCCAACAATGTCACCGCTGCCAGCGATTTAGTCATGTCGTTAAACACTGCAGCCTGGCTCCTCGTTGCCGTCGAGCCGCGGAGGCGTGCGCACCACTGGTGCAGCTCTGTACCTGTGCTGAGCTAGAAGAAGAGCTGCGAAGCCGTACTCCGACTGTGGCGTGATACTGAGAAAATTGTCGTGCGTAGTTATTACGACACAGCAAAACTGTCTTGTTCTGGCGCCACAGAATGGACAGAAACGGGCAGAAGAAGAAGAAGAAGGCAGACACAGCGAAGCAGCCTTTGACACCGCAACCCATTGCGAATGCGCAACGGAAGCACGACACGCATCGTGTACCTGTGCCCCCCCCCCCCCCCCCCTTGTACATTCAGTGCAGCAGAGGGTCGTGGACAGAGATATATGATGTCATAGCCAGCTGCTGCAGGGAAGATGTAGGCGTTGAGTCCCTCGACTCAGACGACATCGTCCAGCTGCAGGCAGCGAGCGTGGCCGACCACCGGGCACTGGAGAGCGCTGTGGCCGCCACATAGTTGATCCACCTACTGTGGATAAGTCGAGCGCGCCGAAACAGCGCGAGAAGCAATCCAAGGCCCTGATCAGAGGGCTGCCTTGGATCTGTGATGAGAAGACGATCCAAGAGGGGCTGTCACGTGCCGGATTCCCGGGTGCAACTACTAAGATGCACAACCGGACCAATAAGAAGAGGCCGCCGCTCGCTCACCGATAGATCTGTACCTACAGATTGGAAAATTGCGCAGGTCGCACCAGTGTTTAAGAAGGGTAGTAGGAGTAATCCATCGAACTACATACCTATATCATTGACGTCGGTTTGCAGTAGGGTTTTGGAGCATATATTGTATTCAAACATTATGAATCACCTCGAAGGGAACGATCTATTGATACGTAATCAGCATGGTTTCAGAAAACATCGTTCTTGTGGAACGCAGCTAGCTCTTTATTCGCACGAAGTAATGGCCGCTATCGACAGGGGATCTCAAGTTGATTCCGTATTTCTAGATTTCCGCAAAGTTTTTGACACCGTTCCTCACAAGCGACTTCTAATCAAGCTGCGGGCCTACGGGGTATCGTCTCAGTTGTGCGACTGGATTCGTGATTTCCTGTCAGGAAGGTCGCAGTTCGTAGTAATCGACGGCAAATCATCGAGTAAAATTGAAGTGATATCAGGTATTCCCCAGGGAAGCGTCCTGGGACCTCTGCTGTTCCTGATCTATATAAATGACCTGGGTGACAGTCTGAGCACTTCTCTTAGGTTGTTCGCAGATGATGCTGTAATTTACCGTCTAATAAGGTCATACGAAGACCAGTATCAGTTGCAAAGTGATTTAGAAAAGATTGCTGTATGGTGTGGCAGGTGGCAGTTGACTCTAAATAACGAAAAGTGTGAGGTGATCCACATGAGTTCCAAAAGAAATCCGTTGGAATTCGATTACTCGATAAATAGTACAATTCTCAAGGCTGTCAATTGAACTAAGCACCTGGGTGTTAAAATTACGAACAACTTCAGTTGGAAAGACCACATAGATAATATTGTGGGGAAGGCGAGCCAAAGGTTGCGTTTCATTGGCAGGACACTTAGAAGATGCAACAAGTCCACTAAAGAGACAGCTTACACTACACTCGTTCGTCCTCTGTTAGAATATTACTGCGCGGTGTGGGATCCTTACCAGGTGAGATTGACGGAGGACATCGAAAGGGTGCAAAAAAGGGCAGCTCGTTTTGTATTATCACGTAATAGGGGAGAGAGTGTGGCAGATATGATACGCGAGTTGGGATGGAAGTCATTAAAGCAAAGACATTTTTCATCGCGGCGAGATCTATTTACGAAATTTCAGTCACCAACTTTCTCTTCCGAATGCGAAAATATTTTGTTGAGCCCAACCTACATAGGCAGGAATGATCATAAAAATAAAATAAGAGAAATCAGAGCTCGAACAGAAAGGTTTAGGTGTTCGCTTTTCCCGCGCGATGTTCGGGAGTGGAATGGTAGAGAGATAGTATGATTGTGGTTCGATGAACCCTCTGCCAAGCACTTAAATGTGAATTGCAGAGTAATCACGTAGATGTAGATGTAGATGTACACTGTCGTGATGGGAACTGCGACGGATGGCAGCGACATCTTCGGGATAAGGAAGCTCTCAGCCTTTCTTGTGAACGCTGAAGCTCTCCCTCTAGGCATGGACACTAAGCCACAGTGCTTCAGGTGCCAAGCTGAAGGGCATGTGACAAAATACTGCCGCAACTCACAGCGGTGCGTGAAGTGTGCCGGCGCGCACGACACCCGCGCCTGTGGTAGACGACGAGAAGGGGCTCCAACTTCTGCTCGCTGCGGCGGGCCACATGTGGCAAACTGGCGTGGATGCCCGGCCTTCGCTGCGCTGGAGACGAGGCGCAAACCGAGAAGCTACGACGACGCAACCGGAAGGAGAGAAGACAGCTCCCACTGCCCACAGGCGGCCGGAAAATCGCGTCAGTGAGAGTGGCGCAGGGGACCGGCCGCCGGCGGTAGCGCAGCAGGTGCTGCGAGTGCAGGAGATGCGCGCCACGCTGGTGGCCGCGCCGCGGAGGAGGAGGCCATAGCCGCCATGGACGCACACAGGCCACCCTGACTGCGGAGATGGAGGAGGCATGCAGCCAACTGTGGCAATTGCACTAACAGATGGCGCACAACAGCTGTGGGGACTAGAGAGCCCAATAGGGAGAGAGTGGCCAACCGGACGATATGGCGGCCATTTTTCTGCCAAACTGCGGGCGGGACTTCTGAATGGCCAGTACTGGAGTAGTTGACTAGTGGAGTACACACTCACCGAATCAAAAACGCAAGCCAATATGGCGAAATCATTCGTTAAATGTCTTTCTTTACAGCTATAATATACTCATAGTAGCCTACTACGTACAGCACAGGAAAATTTGATACAGTGTCTGTAACAATTATTCGTTACTTGCATTTATCTCCTTTAAAGTTCGTTTACTAGACATATTGCAATGAAAGTAACGTAAACAAAAAAAAAATAGTGTATAGCATTTGTTTTGTATCGGAAGTGCATAACGCTAAAGATTTAACGTACCTGTATTACGTCAGATGAATGAAAGTCGTAAGCTGTTGTTTACAACCAAATGCAGCACCACCTGGCATCGTTTACGAACGTCTGCAGAACGAATTACAGATGTCAAAAACAATACTGTACAATTACTAACAAGTTTACTTCAAACATGTAGGCCTACCAACTTCATCACAAAACGCTTCATATTTAAGATCGCAAACGCTAATTACGTACTAAAAACAATATACAACAAAATCGAACATGCATGCACAACTAATAACAAGTCTCGCAGAAATTCAAATACCTTTTAATCGTTTTGAAAAGTCCTCTGAACTTCAATTCAACTCAAAATCACGGCGAACATAGGAAGCGCGAGAGACGTTTGGCAGAAAAATGGCGCCGAAGCTAATTAACCAATCACGGGCAACTTCACCTATGGCCACTCTCTCTGTATACAGGTTCTCTAGTGGGGACGCCACAGACGAAGAAAATACACCTGCCGCCGCTCTCATTATGGAGCAGGCGGCGGAATACCACACCGCGGCGGACACACCGAAGAGGAAGACGGGAGCCGCCGCAACAACGCCGAACCCTACCGGCTCCGAGCAGCTCCAATTCGGCGAGTGGGCTACCATAGCGGTCAGAGCACTCAAGGGTGTGGGTTACGTCATCCGCTATACAGGGGAGACACCGTCGCGGCCCTCACTGAGCCTGTCAGCGCAGCCAACGAGTGAGGAGCGGTGCCGCCACGCGACCACTCATCTCCGAGCTCTTGGCTTCGACGCTCGTCCACCAGATATCGATGGGTGACCTGGGCTTTCCCCAGCGCTAAGTTATCACTGACGCAGCGCGGCAGGGGGCTCTAACGACTTGAACTGCAGCACACCGTGCTGCAGCACCGTTACGGACTAATCTCTTATGACGAACATATGGCTTGGCATGGTATCATCTTGCGTCATACCCACTGCTAACTTAACCCATCCTTGCAGGACATATCGCAGTCAGCAGGATTCCGCTACTGCTCTTATTACCCGACCTATCTACTGCACAGGTTTTTTTCCCTTGGCGCTGGCCTTGGCACTTTTTTCCCTCTGCCCTTCAAACCGCTACCCTTAGTTCGACTTTCGACCCAATCTATCTCCAGATGAGCTCATAGTAATGGTTAACATTAACCAGACATACGCAAACATTGCAGTACTCACATCCTGCGACACCTCACATTAGCGAAAACCAACCCTTATGCAGAGATGGCAGTTGACTTTTTGAGTTGGCTATCATGCTGGTGTGGGCGTGGAGGGATTCCACCTCTAAGAACAATAATTTAAAAAAATCGTTGCCGTAAATGCGCTCGCAACCACACAACACAACAGTGCACACGAAGCCAAACAGACCAACGCAAATGTGCTAATTGTGGTGGACCCCATGTGGCCGACTAAAGGGGGCGCGAAGTATTCAAAGAAACGCTGAGGCGCAAACGCCAAATACATCCACGCGTTCGGCGGAATAGCTCCAACTCTCTCCTCCCTCACGCCCAGTGTGGAGAGCCATCTCCTTCACTGATGCAGTCGCTGGCACCAATGGCAAGGGGAGGGCAGTGGACCCTCAGCGCCCACCACACACACAACTGACATCCACAGCAACAAACAAACTAACTACTCAAACAACACAATGCACTACACCCTCACCAGCTACAACACAAGCACCATTCCCTGTAGCCTCAGACTGTGACAACCAAGCAGCTACACAGTCGCACCTACACAAGGGAAACCCAGGACCCAGAGTAGGAGAAGCGACACCAACAACAGAAGAGGGAACACCACCACACCACAACAAACACACCAACAACAGGCCAACTACACACAAGTACACAGTTGTAAGGTTGCGGGGGTTTGTTTTTGCTTGCTTATTCTTAAATTGAGAAAAACTGTGTGAGGTGAAATGACAAGTTTAATGTCGCAATATTTCTCACCACATTACAGCTTTTCACACAGTTTTCAACTCGCCAACATAAAAACAGCGCAATGGATAACGCATCTTGCCAACATTAAAAAGTGAAATAAGTTTATACACAACAATGTTAAATATCAACTCTCTGAAAGAACATTAATCTTTAGCACAATATTATGAAAGTTTAATTGGGAGTTTCTTTACATTTATCCTAAGCACAATAATATTAAAGTTTAATTGGACGTTTCTTTACAAAATTGCTCCTACCCATACGTTCTGGCTACGGTCGCAGGTTCGAATCCTGCCTTGGGCATGGATGTGTGTGATGTCCTTAGGTTAGTTAGGTTTAAGTCGTTCTAAGTTCTAGGGGACTGATGACCACAGCAGCTGAGTCCCATAGTGCTCAGAGCCATTTGAACCATACGTTCTGATGTGGGTCAGTACTACGAAAATCGTCCGATTCCGGTTCAAAGTTCGGTACTATTGAGGATGACAATCAAGTCTACGGTGGATGGTTAGTCAAATGACAAATTTGAGCGCAAGATTACCCAATGCTGCTCGAGTTTACGGTGGACGCAAGCTGGTGAACCAACAAAGTTTACGCCTCTGTACGCGGTATTTACCTTAAGCTGCGACGTGCTGCTGTCTGCAAGGCCGCTCTCTCCCATTGAAATTCCTACAAAATTAATCTAGCATTTGCTGAACTTTCCAGCAGAGACTTTCCCTATGTTTCTCGTTATGCGAGAAAACATGTATTCAGCCCTAGTCTTATTATGTGGCGATCTACGCGCGCATGGTTGGAACAGCGTGCATATTATAGTGCCTTCTCAGTTCTCGCAAGAACAATTAGCTAATCTGGCTGGATCGTTTCTCCACAGTTGGAGCTAAACGTTGCTACAGCTAACATTAGCTGGAGTGCAGCCGCTGTGAACGCAGTGTCCACAAAGAGCGTTAAGCGCTCCGTTCTGCACTTGACGCCAGTTCAGAGAAGACTCTACCGATCCAAAAATTCTCTCTTGTCCTACTCGTGGCAGAACTGCCTCACTCCACTTGGGTTCCTTTTTCACGTTGCAGCTTTTTCCGACCAATAGGAGCATTCCTCTTATTTTGTATAAACACCCTGTACCAATCGCAACGTCCCTTCTATCAAACTGCGTCGAAACTTCAGTAGTTTTCTCATTCCTTGTGAGTTTCTGCCAATCGGACGTTTTGTGCCCGTTCTATTCGCCTAAAGTACATTGACCTTTCCGTGTGTTGCACTCGCTGGACGAAAATGGGTCACTTGCTTTTGTTTGTATCCCGTTGGAATTTCGAAACGCAGTTTTCTAAAGCTTCTTCTCTGCTCTCGTACCGATGCCCTCGCTACACGTGGTCCTCCAGCTTGAATCACCTGACCCGGGGTCGCTGTCCTCTTTCCTGCCACCCCCTTAAGTGGTCGTTGGCGTAACTGCCACAGCACGGTTTCTCTACGCCGTTGTGGAGCTGCCTTTTCAAAACTAAAAGCGACTCGACTCAAGTTCCCTGCTCTACCTTCCGCTCAAAGACATGCATTGAATAGGAATGGTGTCTTAATTACCGTCGATTGACTGCCATCCCTTTTTGCATTACATATTGATAGGCAAATGTTCTCATAACTGTCGATTTACGTTAGGTGTCATCTTCACCTTCTCATTGCGATTTGTAAAGGTCTCATGTAAGGTGCGAATCTGACCATTTATTCCGCCACCTTACACAGTCAAGCAGACAGGGAAACCCTTACCCACACTACTAGTCCTCTTAACCACAGTAACAACACAGGCGCCAAAAGCAGACATATGCACCACCAAAACTCAAGCCAGCCCATCCACCACACCAACACCAGAACCAGCAGCCAACAACACACTCACCGCCTCTCTGGCCAACACGAACATCATCCTTGTCTAGTCACTACTTTCCAATGACGCTTGGCTTAAAATCCTCACGAAGGTCTTAAACCTCGCCACCACACTGCGCACACAGCTCGTGGCAGCCAAATCCGGCCAGCGCATGTCTGTCATACAAACTCCTCTCACCGCACTTACCGTACTCTTCCATGGATAATATACCACACCCACCTCATAAGGCAAACAGCAGAACTCTGACAAAGATCCTGTTTTGGAACATCAACGGGATCTACAACAAAAGGACTAGTTGCATTCATGGAGTGAAACGGCATCCGGATCACGCTGGTGAAAGAGCCACTACTCAAACCGCCCAGACAGCTATGTATTTTAGGTTATTGCGTCTTTTGTACCGATCGACTCGGCGATAGTGCGGCAGACGGCACAGCAATCATCACACACAAGTACATAAAGCACACGAACATAGAGCTCCCTGAACGCAAAAGGACAGAGTCTACAACCATCAGAGTTCAGTTCAATGGAGCATACAACGCACTGATATCACTGTACAATCTGTCACAGAACATCGTAACGCGTGAGGTTAACACATTAGTCAACATAGCACCGCGAGTAATCGTTCCTGGAGATCTTAACGCAAAACAACTGGACTGGGACTCGCAAACTGAAAACTCCGACGGCAAAAAAAACTGTACGAACACTCACTAGGACGAAACTTCATCATACTAGGGCCGGACGCAAACTCGCTAGTGTCCACACAGAGGATACAGAGGTTAGACGTGATAGACATAGCTCTCTTCAAGGGTGTCACAAGCATAATCAACGTTGAAGTTGAGAACGATCTGGCCTCCGACCACCAGTCACTATTGATGCACACAGAAGATACACATTGAACCACGTGGGATACTAACTACAAGCGCACGAACTGGGCCCTATTCAAGGAAACGCTTGATAGTCGTGTCCCAGAGACGCACAATTCTACGCACACAGAACATATAGATGTAGCTGTTGAAGCACTCACTACTGCTGTCCAAGACGCAATTCGAACGCAATTCGAACGCAATTCAAGTTCTTACACCATTACAACACTCAACAGCCCTATTCAAGGAAATCCTGGGCCTCAACTCAATGAGAAACCGTCTCAGGAGATACTGGCAGCGTAGTAGGCGCCCGTTGTACAAACAGGCTCCAGGGAATTATACTGGAGAAAATACAAACATTTAAAACTACACAATAGGACCAGAAACTCGCCGGGCCAATACCACTCGACCTGGTATGTGGAATATAGCACGACACTTCACCAAGGAGAAACACTGGGCGCCTGCCCTGTAAGTGCCAGACAACCCTGCATAAGGAAGAAGGCACAGCTTATGGCCGGAACACTTGCAGCGTCATTTACACCGGACCTGGTTCCTTCGGATCCAGAATTCACACTCGAAACGGACCAGGAGGTTCCTCGACTTGTAGCCCAGCCTGCGCGCGATGATATCAGACGCGCAAGCGTACAAGAAATTACATGATCTATTAAGCATACCAAGGCTATAAAAGCTCCTGGTCTGGATAGCATTCAAAACCGCGTGTTCCAGTAGTTCATGGATAAAGCCATACAATACCTTACACACATCACAAATGCTGTCCTACGACACTAACGCTTCCCTGCCTGTTGGACGGTGGTTGAAGTCCTGATGTTCAGGAAGCCAGGGAAAGGCCACTTCTTCCCACAAAATTACTGACCCAGCAACTTGCTGTGATCGCTCAGTAAGATTGTTGAGAAGGCAGTACTGAAACGTGTCACTAGGCTCTGCATCAACAATGACACCCTGAGACCGGAGCAGTTCGACTTCAGGAATCACCACTCTGCAACACAACTTCTCCGTGTAGTACAACACATAACAAACAGCTACTACAGCAACTAAGCAACAGGGGCAGTGTTCCTAGACATCTAAAAACCTTCGACCGTCTCTGGCACAATGGCCTCTTTCGCAAACTTAGCGACGCTGGTTTCCCCGAAGGACTGATACCTCTCATCTACTCATATCTCACCAACAGATGCTTCAGCACTGACGTTCAGGGCATTCAACACGACACGATGTACGAGCTGGAGTACACCAAGGCAGCATCCGTTGGCTCTCTTCCTTAACATCTACGTAAACTATCTGCCAGCTGTACAAAACACTATGGTTGCCATCTACGCGGATGACACCGCCATCCTAGCGCAAAAATGGAAAGCATCAAGCATCAACTCACGACTACAGACTGTACTCAGAGCTGTCGAGCCTTGGTTGGAACGATGACGTATTAAAGTAAGCGTCGACAAGTGCGAGGCAGTGCTGTCCACTCGTACACCGAAATAACTGCACAAACACCAACATTGCAGACAAACAACACTACACACACGCCCAATACGTTTCCGTGAGGTGTCTGGCTGTACCGAAAACTAACGTGGGGAGACCACATACAATACGTCGCCAACCGAGCAAGCGCGAGGTTCAGACGACTTTACCCATTGCTCAATAGGCAAAGCACACTGAATAGGAGGGTGTCGAGGTCCATATGCATGACACTGACTAGACAGTCTGAGGATACGGAGCTCCAACACACCTCTGCCACGCCTGCAGCTCATTCAAATCAAGGGCTACGTATCATTAGCAACGCTCTGTGGACCTTCACAAAGAATACCGCCTCGAGACTCTCGGCGTATTAAAAAACTCTTCGCACGACTATACAGGAACCCGAGACACTTGAACAACCCCTTCATACTGAATCTGAGAATCTACGACTAGAACCATACGTGGAAACACAATCGTCCACAGACACTCCTTAGTAAGGACACATAACCACCTATGGCAAACAAAGGCACACAAACAACGCAAATAGCTGCTAACCGCTGCATCACAGCAAAGCTGACTGGCACCGTCATACGAATCACATGGCCGCTCAGCCGGCCATAGCAGGGAAGCAAAATTTTTGCACACTAAACACAAGCAGAACCCACACAATCTCCTACAATGTGATATCGATTGGGTGACCAGTCGACCACTAATATGACAACTATGACTTTTACATGAATGCAGACGCTGCAGCTGGCCCAGGAGGCATCGTCTGTGCCCAATCCAGCAGTACCTCAAGACGATTCTGGTTGATACACTCATGAGGCACCTAAGCTGTAACACAGGTACAGTGCATTGCCCGATACCCAATCGATAAATAACCTTACCCATGCATGATCTGTGGCAGATAGCAAGAAAATCCTCTATTGCTCTTACTACCCGTCCAGACTGTCGCAGAGGTTTCTCCCTTAGCACTTGCCTTGCCATTCTTTTTCTCTCTGCCCTTAAACCCGCTACTCTTCATCGCTTTTCGTCCGCTTCTATTACCTCCATGGCCCGTGTTAGCTGGTAATCCTACCCAGACGCATGGACAACACTCCTCGATTTGCAACTAACAATATGGAGGTGACAGTAAATCTATTGAGATGGTCACCACGTCGGTGGCAGCGTGGAGGGGCTCCACCTTTTTATTTGTTTTTAATTTGGGGGATGTTAAAAGATAAGTTGTACGCAAAACATTTCCGATAGTGTCACGGAAATTCTGATCCAAAGTCAAAAGCTACCAGAGTGGATTTGGTGTTCACTGTGAAAACTCCGAGAGTGTAGCTTCCAAAGAGAGTCAATCAACAGAGCACTTCAGTGATCATGACAATGAACTGTAATGTTGCCTTAAACTGAGGGTTATTCGCAACAATAAAATACAGATTTAAAGCAGACGTAGTCGTCCACATGGTTATTTGTATTATGCGTAAGAAGAGGCTGCAGAATAAGACGGTTAAGATCTGTTATAGTTCGAATAGTTGTTTGCCTCTGTTCTAGAGCAGAATTCATTCTTGGGACTCCGTTTCTAAATGAGGAAACGCACTGTAGCAGTATTACCTCTGTCTGGAGCCGAGCGACCGCTACGGTCGCAGGTTCGAATCCTGCCTCGGGCATGGATGTGTGTGATGTCCTTAGGTTAGTTAGGTTTAATTAGTTCTAAGTTCTAGGCGACTGATGACCTCAGAAGTAAGTCGCATAGTGCTCAGAGCCATTTTTTGAGTATTACCTCTACTCATCTAATAATGGTTCAAGATGAGATGCAAACATTTGATATCTCACATACCGGTAGTAACACAGTCACTGTAAATCTGATATGACGTAAAATATCACAGCTCATAAAGGTTTCATCGGTATAAGCTCATCGATCTGCTCATAAATCGACGTGACAGCAAGTGTACGCTAGTGCCTAGATGTAGGCTACTTATTAGACCGTGTAGATTGGTGCTTGGCGTACATTTAAGGCGAAAGTGATTTCAGTAGCAAGCAGATAAAACTGCAACGCATATGTAATAAAGAAACTGTATAATATTCTGTATTTGTTGCAATTCGCCTGCTGTTTGGAAAGTACCACAAGACCATTTGCATATTTATCATTTACGTATTTATTTATTTGTTTATTATTATAAGGGGAGATCAAAATATTTCCATTCGAAGGCCATACAGTCCAAAATCGATATGCCAATCAGTCAAAATCACTGTGCGCACTGAGGCAATCAACAGCACGTTGGTTCTGTTTGAACGTTCTTGGCTATAACGCCACCATAATTTACATTCCCACATTTACCGCACGCACATCGGAAAGACACGAGTGCCACACTAATCCCTTACCTGTATATCAGTGCTTATATACACTTATCGGAATCGCGCTATGTTGCATATACAGTGCGGTAAAGCACTCAAATGGGATTTTTTTGTTCCACCCTTATATTATTATAGAAAAATATAGAACGCTGCAGGACGGCTCTAAGCGTCTGCTTGATGTGAGGTACTCTCAGGTGCCACACTTCTTTCATCTTAGCACCATGCATTTTCTTCCTTTCTTCCAATTAAGTTCTTGTTGTCTTGAATTTTTTGACGTCTTGGCTCACCTCCCATTTGAAACCTTCCAAAAATGGTTCAAATGGCTCTGAGCACTATGGGACTTAACATCTGATGTCATCAGTCCCCTAGAACTTAGAACTACTTAAACCTAACTAACCTAAGGACATCACACACATCCATGCCCGTGGCAGGATTCGAACCTGCGACCGTAGCAGTCTCGCGGTTCCGGATTGAAGCGCCTAGAACCGCTCAATCATTTGTCAATCGTTTTGAAATGTCTTTGAGGTTATTACGTGCTGAATTTTTTTGCAGTTGTGTCCATGCTTTTATTACAACATCACAATAATGTTTTAATACTGTACATTCTTCTTTCTTGGTTACAATTATGTCTTGATGACGGCCTTTAGCTCACGTCGTGTGTTGGTCTGGAACACTCCTGCGGCTGGTACCGATGCGGTTCGCCGGTGAGACAGCGGTCAGGAACGCATGACGCTTGAGTTTCCTGCTGTTATAGAATATTTCCACACAGCTAATACTGAGCTACCTGCGAGGAACAGGATTAGCATTGCCGATTCACACTTTACGCGCTCTTGTCTGTAGTTCATGTGGCTGTATTGACAACGCACACTGAACTGCGCTATGTTGAGCGTCCGTCAACGATGCGCATGCTACTATCTGCTTGTTTATTCTGCTCGTCGTTTGTCATGGCGGTCGCAGCAGCAGCGCGACAATGTTAATTGTCGATCGCTGAATCAGTACAGTCTGCTCAACAGACTTTTATCACCATGTTCACTTTGGCTTTTAAATAGCTCATAGTCTCGGCCTGACTAATAACGTAATAGTTACACATAATTAATCAGTACTTGAACGTCTTTTCGCACAGGTTAAGATGTTCATGTCACTCTTGAAGCGTTTTTCAACTCACTACTTGCACTTGATAATATGGCTAATAAGACCTGTTACGATTCTTGCTGACAACATTATTCGTAACAACTACATGTCCCAGCATATGTAAGCTGTTTTTTATGACTGTACTTCCCGTCATCAAATCTACGTGGTTGGTAGCTTGAGTGGAGATTCTATAGCTCGGAGAAACAAACTCTACAGAAGTATACAGGATGAAACCCGATTCTCATTCAATCGAGAAATCAACTTAAACAGCATGGTTTAATGAACAATAACATAAGAGTGTAAAGCTCTCCACATGACGGAAAGGCACATGGTATAGTTTAGAAAAACCAAACTCACAGATTGAATTTAAAATGAAAACATGGAAAAAGAATTCTAACATAAGAAGCAGATAACACACACTCACTCAAAACACATTCACACTTTGAGATTCACACTAACTAAAACAAGACATGAGTAGAACAAAGCGCTCTCCCATCACTAAGCAGTAGTAGGACAAAAAATCCCGCTAAGTAACTGAAATGGATAGTTCGGCGTGATTTACCAGGACCATACTTCTAAGAAACGTATTAACTTCTGACCTTAAGCAAAATTCTCACATGTACTAATTACCTAAACTCAAATTTTAAGAGATGACCAGATAGACAACCTTACCTTCTGACGACCCAGTGAGCAGGGCTTTTCCACACTACGAGACCGAGGTCCCCAGGTAGGAGCGGAAACGAACGGAGACAGTATGTTCTGGGAAATGCACCAACGAATACAATGCCTGCTGGCCAGTCTCCCCTAGCGTCTGTTTGGCCCAACAGAACAGAAAAGTTGACCAAATTGCAACTACCTCTCAAACAATCCGTGCCAAGAACGATAGCACATGAAAGCACCATTAGCAGACGAGAACAAGAAACGAAAATGGAAACAGAAATATAGCAGGAAAACGTAGTAGACAAATGGGAAAATGAAACACAGGACTATATATACACTTAGTATATCTTTAGATACATGTACGGATATAAATTGACAAAAGACAGTATTTGCCTATTAATGCCATTGTGGCTGTCTAATGAATGAAACATTCTACTGCTCATACTTCTTCCCAGAATCGAATATACAGATGCTACAACCAACAGAGGTGCAAATAAGTATAGAAAGGCTGAAGGCAGCTCAAAAGAGACAATGGAAAGGCTCACATTGAGACGTTTCATCACCTAATGCTTCCAGTGAAAAAATGAGCACAGAGTGACCCTGCCAAGCGAGTGCGTTACTATTCTTTTTTTTTAACTGGGATATCCCAGAAAACATCAAAGAAATATTGAAAAAACAAGAAAACACCTGAATACGAAACAAAACTAGCACCAAGCATCCCAAACTTATCATAACATAAAGTAACATATTACGTCTATTACCTATCCTTAACTGTGGTCTTGTATGAAACAATATCAATACAGCCATCTTACAGACCAGCAAAGTTTCCTTTTGTCACTGGGTTGGAAATAGCATCATTTTATGGATGTTACCCTGAGGGGGCTCAGTGTATGCAGAACGCAAATAGAATTAAAGCAACATAGGACAGGGAAATTTTAAAGGGAATGACTTGTCACATGAAAATATTGATGGAAGAGAATGTCACAGATTATGCAACTAGTTAATCCTAAATCAAGACAACAATATTCACAAAAATCACAAGACAAAAATAAATATAGCAAAGATATCAATTAATAAAATAAAATGTAATTACTATCTAGCACGCAATTAACATACACAGTTGCTTCAGCCTTTATTAGGCTGGGAAACGGGAATGTCAAAGTTGCTCCACGGCATCAGATATTAAAATTATTTTGATAAGTCATGGGTCTGAGGGCCCAAGGGCACATAAACCAATTTAACACCAATTAAAAGTCATTACAACAAATAACCACGCAGTTAAACCTCAATTGGTCGAAATCAGACAAGGACATAATCAAAATATCAGCAAGATCAAGCAGAAAAATAAACCATAAATTATTTTGTACGAAGAACATGCACAGACTTTCTTTCATATTCATTGCGTCTTGCACTTCACTTGTCACTCCATCACTGAGGACAGTGGGGCAGTCCGCAGCTCGTGGTCGTGTGGTAGCGTTCTCGCTTCCCACGCCCGGGTTCCCGGGTTCGATACCCAGCGGGATCAGGGATTTTCTCTGCCTCGTGATGACTGGGTGTTGTGTGATATCCTTAGGTTGGTTAGGTTTAAGTAGTTCTAAGTTCTAGGGGACTGATGACCATAGATGTTAAGTCCCATAGTGCTCAGAGCCATTTGAACCATTTGACAGTGGGGCACTTGGTGGACTTTGGTGGAGTGTACTTAGAAGTTAATGGGAGGGCTCAATGTTCCATTTGTCAGTGACTGAAGATTTTTCATGTATGACCAAGCAGCCTTCCCACCTCTGATATTCCTCTGGAGAACTCAACGTGACTTGTATGGACCCCTATCATCTCGCACACTCGTCTGCTCTGCAGGACACGATGGCGCATACATGTGGCATCACATACTGGATTGTTCCACTCCACAAACAGCATGTGCATAAGGTTAACACACACACTATTCCCGTCACACCCCATTGGAATACAGTGAACATCTTCCTCACATCTTGTAACACCAGGCATAGCGTCAGGTTGCTGTAGTCAGCTGGACTGGTGTGAGCACATTGTCTCGCCTTGCTCACATGTCATAGTGTAGTGCTATCAGCTTCTGTGGTGCTGACAGACACCGTGGATAACACACCCCCTTAGTCTGCCACTTCCCTCCTTCTTCCATCTAGTCTCTCTTGAATAGTCATGCCTGCTTTTTTACAGTGCTGCCATGAGCTAGCCATGCCTCTCTTTGCACTGGGGTGTCATCATTGTGTGGAACCATGACAACCACTGTGAATGGCACACTTCCTAGCTGTATCAGTCTTCATCTCTTTCCATTGATTACTTCCTTGACAGCACCGCAATGCAAGACTCAGTGGTAGTGAGCCATGCGTTCATTTTGATGCTGCTGTTTTAGGTGAGTTGTGCTTACACACTGACTGAGATATTCCGTAGTTGCTCTCGGTGAGCTGGCCGAGCATGTTAATTGCCCGCAATGTTTGCCAAAGGCTAGCAGTGGGCGTGTCACCCTTATACACTGACAGCAACATCTGACAGCCACCCTCAGCACATTCAGTGGGACACTGGGCACAGCTCCACCTGGCCATGTGAGACATAGTCACATGAATTTTCCTGTCTGTGAACTGTGCTGAGCTACCAGCTGGACCTCGTGAAGATGGCATGCCCATGATTTCAGAGGAGGGTGAGAGCTCCTTTGTGATAGGATGAATTGCCCGCCATGTTTTCTTCAATTCAGGATTCAGCAGTTTTCCCATTGTGGGTGGTTAACCCATTCAAGCTACTTTTTCCAGAATTTCTTATAAAATATTTGATGTTGCATGTATGAAGTGTACGGAGCAGTAATTAATGTATGTTGTTGTTGTGGTCTTCAGTCCTGAGACTGGTTTGATGCAGCTCTCCATGCTACTCTATCCTGTGCAAGCTTCTTCATCTCCCAGTACCTACTGCAACCTACATCCTTCTGAATCTGCTTAGTGTATTCATCACTTGGTCTCCCTCTACGATTTTTACCCTCCACGCTGCCCTCCAATGCTAAATTTGTGATCCCTTGATGCCTCAAAACATGTCCTACCAACCGATCCCTTCTTCTAGTCAAGTTGTGCCACAAACTTCTCTGCTCCCCAATCCTATTCAATACCTCCTCATTAGTTACGTGATCTACCCACCTTATCTTCAGCATTCTTCTGTAGCACCACATTTCGAAAGCTTCTATTCTCTTCTTGTCCAAACTATTTATCGTCCATGTTTCACTTCCATACATGGCTACACTTCATACAAATACTTTCAGAAACCCCTCCCTGACACTTAAATCTATACTCGATGTTAACAAATTTCTCTTCTTCAGAAACGATTTCCTTGCCATTGCCAGTCTACATTTTATATCCTCTCTACTTCGACCATCATCAGTTATTTTACTCCCTAAATAGCAAAACTCCTTTACTACTTTAAGTGTCTCATTTCCTAATCTAATCCCCTCAGCATCACCCGATTTAATTTGACTACATTCCATTATCCTCGTTTTGCTTTTGTTGATGTCCATCTTATATCCTCCTTTCAAGACACTGTCCATTCCATTCAACTGCTCTTCCAAGTCCTTTGCTGTCTCTGACAGAATTACAATGTCAACGGCGAACCTCAAAGTTTTTACTTCTTCTCCATGAACTTTAATACCTACTCCGAATTTTTCTTTTGTTTCCTTTACTGCTTGCTCAATATACAGATTGAATAACATCGGGGAGAGACTACAACCCTGTCTCACTCCTTTCCCAACCACTGCTTCCCTTTCATGCCCCTTGACTCTTATAACTGCCATCTGGTTTCTGTACAAATTGTAAATAGCCTTTCGCTCCCTGTATTTTACCCCTGTCAACTTCAGAATTTGAAAGAGAATATTCCAGTCAACGTTGTCAAAAGCTTTCTCTAAGTCTACAAATGCTAGAAATGTAGGTTTGCCTTTTCTTAATCTTTCTTCTAAGATAAGTCGTAAGGTTAGTATTGCATCACGTGTTCCAACATTTCTACGGAATCCAAACTTATCTTCCCCGAGGTCCGCTTCTACCAGTTTTTCCATTCGTCTGTAAAGAATTCGCGTTAGTATTTTGCAGCTGTGACTTATTAAACTGGTAGTTCGGTAATTTTCACATCTGTCAACACCTGCTTTCTTTGGGATTGGAATTATTATATTCTTCTTGAAGTCTGTGGGTATTTCGCCTGTCTCATACATCTTGCTCACCAGATGGTAGAGTTTTGTCATGACTGGCTCTCCCAAGGCCATCAGTAGTTCTAATGGAATGTTGTCTACTCCTGGGGCCTTGTTTCGACTAAGGTCTTTCAGTGCTCTGTCAAACTCTTCACTCAGTATCTTATCTCCCATTTCATCTTCATCTACATCCTCTTCCATTTCCATAATATTGTCTTCAAGTACATCGCCCTTGTATAAACCCTCTATATACTCCTTCCACCTTTCTGCTTTCCCTTCTTTGCTTAGAACTGGGTTTCCATCTGAGCTCTTGATGTTCATGCAAGAAGTTCTCTTATATCCTAAGGTCTCTTTAATTTTCCTGTAGGCAATATCTATCTTACCCCAAGTGAGACAAGCCTCTACATCCTTACATTTGTCCTCTAGCCATCCCTGCTTAGCCATTTTGCACTTCCTGTCGATCTCATTTTTGAGACGTTTGTATTCCTTTTTGCCTGCTTCATTTACTGCATTTTTATATTTTCTCCTTTCATCAATTAAATTCAATATTTCTTCTGTTACCTAAGGATTTCTATTAGCCCTCGTCTTTTTACCTACTTGATCCTCTGCTGCCTTCACTACTTCATCCCTCAAAGCTACCCATTCTTCTTCTACTGTATTTCTTTCCCCCATTCCTGTCAATTGTTCCCTTATGCTCTCCCTGAAACTCTCTACAACCTCTGGTTCTTTCAGTTTATCCAGGTCCCATCTCCTTAAATTCCCACCTTTTTGCAGTTTCTTCAGTTTCAATCTGCAGTTCATAACCAATAGATTGTGGTCAGAATCCACATCTGCCCCTGGAAATGTCTTACAATTTAAAACCTGGTTCCTAAATCTCTGTCTTACCATTATGTAATCTATCTGATACCTTTTAGTATCTCCAGGTTTCTTCCAGGTATACAACCTTCTTTCATGATTCTTGAACCAAGTGTGAGCTATGATTAAGTTATGCTCTGTGCAAAATTCTACAAGGCGGCTTCCTCTTTCATTTCTTCCCCCCAATCCATATTCACCTACTATGTTTCCTTCTCTCCCTTTTTCTACTGACGAATTCCAGTCACCCATGACTATTAAATTTTCGTCTCCCTTCACTACCTGAATAATTTCTTTTATCTCGTCATACATTTCATCAATTTCTTCATCATCTGCAGAGCTAGTTGGCATATAAACTTGTACTACTGTAGTAGGCATGGGCTTTGTGTCTATCTTGGCCACAATAATGCGTTCACTATGCTGTTTGTAGTAGCTAACCCGCACTCCTATTTTTTTATTCATTATTAAACTTACTCCTGCATTACCCCTATTTGATTTTGTATTTATAACCCTGTAATCAGCTGACCAAAAGTCTTGTTCCTTCTGCCACCGGACTTCACTAATTCCCACTATATCTAACTTTAACCTATCCATTTCCCTTTTTAAATTTTCTAACCTACCTACCCGATTAAGGGATCTGACATTCCACGCTCCGATCCGTAGAATGCCAGTTTTCTTTCTCCTGATAACGACGTCCTCTTGAGTAGTCCCCGCCCGGAGATCCAAATGGGGGACTATTTTACCTCCGGAATATTTTACCCAAGAGGACGCCATCAACATCTAATCATACAGTAAAGCTGAATGTCCTCGGGAAAAATTACGGCTGTAGTCTCCCCTTGCTTTCAGCCGTTCGCAGTACCAGCACAGCAAGGCCGTTTTGGTTAATGTTACAAGGCCAGATCAGTCAATCATCCAGACTGTTGCCCCTGCAACTACTGAAAAGGCTGCTGCCCCTCTTCAGGAACCACATGTTTGTCTGGCCTCTCAACAGATACCCCTCCGTTGTGGTTGCACCTACGGTACGGCCATCTGTATCGCTGAGGCATGCAAGCCTCCCCACCAACGGCAAGGTTCATGGTTAATGTATATATGTAGATATTCAGAATGCCCTTTTCATGCAACAGAAAAATTGAAATGTAATATTACACAGTTACAGAAATGTAGGCTCGGAACCTGCACGGTAGTTTATTTTTAAATGTAATGAGTTATGAACTTGGTACCAGTGTCTTCAGATATGAGTGTTATGCAGTAACAATCTGTGCCTATTATTGGTTTTTTCCTATATGTAGGCACTTGCAAAAGTGGTGTTTATTGTCATAAATAGATATTTTAAGAAACGCAGAGTGTGAAGCCGCTTGAATTGTACCAGGCATGAACCAACCCTAGAAGTATGTTCATATAGAACCATTTACCAAAACTAACATTTTGTTATTTTTGTTCATAAAATTAAATTAGTTCTTACCCAGCAGAGAAGTCTGAATAAACACTACTCACACACTCACCCTTTCCCCTCAAAACACAAACTGTAAAATTTTTGTATCTGGAACTCACACTGTTATTACATGTGTTCAGCATTAACAGAAAAATGAGACACAAAATTTGTTGCTTGTTGAGGTGTGGTCAAAAATGTATTCTTTGGAGGTTATGCTACTTGTGCAAGTTATTGCTTGTAAAATACTTTGTGAGATTTTTCTACTTCATTCTCAAATTCAGTAATGATGTACTTTCACAAAAAATGAGTAAATAAAATACTTAGGCATTTAGGATGTTAACTTTTATCAAACTATTACTTGAAACACAAATTATACATGTTTGTTCAGTGCTGTAGTTGTCTATTTGCACAGACTCCCTTTCCCTGCCTTTTTTTTTTTTTTTTTGTTAAATAAAACTAATGGAACTGATGTAATTATGTTTTTGAAACAAAATGTATGCTTCACTTTCTTTGAGATGTTCAAATTTTAAATGGTGTATCAGAGAACTTAGGGTCTGTACATAAATTTTTCTGAAAAACGAAGGTAAAAGACATCAGTTGGGATACATCAATTTTATTAAATGTTCTTTGTTACTGTTTGTAAAACAGCTTGAAATTTTGCCCATTTTCATTTATATATCAGATGGATTACTTGAATTATGCAGTGCAGATATATGGTTGCATATCATCTCTGTTGTTACTTGCCTGGGTACCATCGCCCATAGATAAATTCAGCAGGACAGTAGGGCAGGCCAGTTTCTGCATGCAGTAATACCTAAATTAGCAACTCTCACAGCATGTCACTTCACAGTTTTTGTAATTTGTTTTTGGTGCACATATTTTTTACAAATTGTTTGTATCTATTATGTCTCTGATGTCTTTATACAGAGCAACATTCTGAGCTTGTGTTTTGTCATTAATGACCTCCATATTGACAGGATGTTGTGGTGTGCACCTGCTTTATTTCTTCGTTGATTGTCCTCGGTGTCGACGTACTGCGTTGCTACACTGGCTGAGAAATGGAGGGGAATTCAACACTGACTATGTTACATGGTGTAGCCAATGGGTGCACATTTGTGTTTCACAGTTCTTTACTTCCACTGTTGACAACCCCCCAGTAATACGCAGTTATATGGCCAGTGCACTATCGTTTAACTTTCGATAAGTCTAATTAGTAGGTAGCAGGCAAACATCCACATACTGTTACACTAGTTTACTGTTGCACTAAAAGCCTAACCTCACAGTTCTTGCAGCATAATACGGTAAGTATTCAATAGACACTGTCATTGTTTTAACACACGGCCTAATTGTGTTACGCTTTTTCACTTATGCATTGTTGTTGATCTAACCAGTATGGGTTTCTCGTCTGAAAATCAGCCGTGGACTGACTGTCTTGGGACCAAAAATCAGGCCATTGTATATTCCCACAATAACAGTCACTGAAACTACACACTGTTTGATGTTTAATGTACAGAAATTACAATTAAAACTTAACTCCTTCAATTAACTGCATACATAAAAAATTGTGTCTTTTTAGCAGTTTCTTCTACTACAAGGGTTAAGCCATATTATCTGTTTAAATCATGAAATTAACAAATATAGTTACACAAACAATACTTTTGACAAAACTGGAAATTTCTTTGGAATTAATTAAGAGCTGGCTTTGCTAACATGTTTTCGAATAGAGCCAAATAGAGCCTTTAAGAACACTATTAGTCGTTCCTTCAAATGTTTATAATTAGTACAGAATTTATATTTGTTTCTAAGTCAACAGTATAATTTAAGTTACAATACAAATTCTGACTTCACCCTACAACAAAAGATACTAACTAGGGATAGTCATAGTAACTTAGAAAATCAATTACATATATAAAAATAAGCACAAAATTAGATCTGGTGTTATATTCTTTAAAAGTGAGGGCCAGCCTTTCTCTTTTATGAAAATGCAGATTATATTCATGTACAGTATGTTAATGGCAATTAGTCAGAAATGAAAAAAAAAAAAAAATTAAGCAGGCAGGTGGCAAAACAAGATGGGAAGTAAAACTATCTCATCTAGCTTCGTCACATCACCCCCTCATTGGATTGACCAGATAGAATCTGCAAATAGCTAACTGGGCGATTCAATGACCACAAATGACCTCAGACAGTGGGTTAAAAATCTACAAACAAAAGAATACTACATAAGAAATCTTATCAAAACTACTGTACATACGTTTTTTAAATTTCTTCTTATACGAGCAGGCCACAGGATAATCCCCATACAAAATATTCACATATAGTGTATTGTACAAAGACGCAAAATATCCACAAGTTATACTTTTAATAAAAATTTAGGCATCTTCATCATAAGTGATGTCCTTTTTGGGTAAACAGGATTACATTCTAAGATATGTATCACTTTATACAAGTCCTGTCTTCCTTGAAAGAATAAATCCCGATGGATTGCAAAAAGTTAAATTACAATGCACATTGCGGTTCAGACAGAGAATTTCACCTGCTCAATATTTAGTATTTTTCACAAGCACTTTCACACTTTTACACATTTTCTCACCAAGTTGCCGTTGCCTTCAACAGGTCCAAGTGGCAGTTAGTAAGGAAATGCACTGCTATCAGTTCCCTTGGAGGTGGTTCCCCTCCACCACAGTACATGAAAAAATTAGACAAAATACCCTACTTTAGTATACTTACTTTTTCTCCTAACTTAAGTATAAGAAAAAATGTTTGACACTAATGTCAAATAATGGTCATTACTTCATAAATAAATACATTACATAGTTCTCATAATATTACAATAAATTTCAATAATTAGCACTAAAATTGACTATATTACAGAAGGTGTTGATGAGAAAAAATTTTAAAATAAAGTACACATTACATTACAAAACATTACTCTAAGTCATAATTGTCTGAAACTGGTTAAACTTGAAAGACCTTGCGTCTCTTTCCCAGTTGCAAAAATGCAAAAACTCAAGATGTGCAGTAACATAGATTTACTAATCATTACAGTACGAAAAAAGAATAGTCATCATCACACAACTTAATTACTACTCAAATCATAATTTAGGAGATGGAAGTTATACCAAATCATTGCCCTACATCTCCACTCAATTCTGAGGACTACTCTCATTCAACCTGGAAATTAAATCCTCACAAAATGTTACCAAATAGTTGGCCTGTCAGGATATTCACATCACTCTAGCATCACAGTTATCAGTTAACCAGCAAAATTACTTTCGCTCGTTCCAGTATTACCACTTTAAGCTCATAATTCCTCAGAAAACAAATAGACGTTTTCAGACAATCCATAGATCCTATAATGCAGTATTATATGACTTCTACCTCACAAAAATTTTGATCTTTCTGTTAAGCTCTCATTCCCAGCTGTAGTGTCATGAACTGCACAGTCTACACAATACCCAATGTTGCCTAGTTCAAAAATTAGATCATCAATACAGTTACACCACATCTGTTTGTATACACTCATCTTTTTCATTACTGAATCATGTCTGTCAGCTCTATTATTTTACTTACCTTTCTTACCTCGTTAACTAGTGGAGTGCATTCTTAAAAAATATCATAACTGCAGAGACAGGCTCCCTAACCATTAAGATCCTAACATTATTCATTATTTTATTATTTCATTATTGTTTCATTATCTAATAAAGAAACACCCGCTCTGCTTATGTAATGCAAAACTGATTCTACAGAAAAACACTCCACAGTAACAGATCCTTAGGCTAAGGCAAACTTAACTCTCGTTACTGATCAGACAAAATTACCACTTAGAAAAACTGTTATTTCACTGCATTCCATCAAATTGCTTAAGATTCTAGCCTGAAGGGTATATACATACAAGTCTTGCTTATTCTTTTCCATGCACTTTACTCCAGGCAACTATGTTTAAAGTTGTAATTCCTTAATGTTAGAAAAGATTATACTATGGAACACTGCTATTGGTAGATAGTTATTTCCATATACTGCCAGCACTGAACACAAAACACTTCTCTTATACCACAATTAATATTAAGATCTAGTATTCAAGATGGTTTTTACCACATATTCCCTCTTCTGTTGCACTAAATTATACTAACCTCACACGAACTGATTACTTCAAATGTTAATTATCCTCTACATATTCTGACATCTTTCATTTTCTGTTTACCTTACCTCTTTGACAGAACTTCTGTAACCATGGTACCGATTTACTTTCTTCCATCCTCTTATGATTCCATTACTTATAACTAACACAACATAACATAAATAGATATCACTGGAGGAACCTTTTCTAAAATATTTCTATACTAAAGTATCCTACTGTACAAAATCACATGAAAGTTGAAGATTAAATGTTTCTGATTTCACTTATAAACTACAGATAGGATGGGAGAAGAGTTTGACTGCCTCAGGAAACATGAAAAATGAGACAGATAGCTGGGGTAAGCATTATCACCACATAATGAATCCAACACAGAATGTTGAACCCCCTACTTGCTATTTGCACAATATTACATCAATGCTGAGATTTTGAATTACCAAGAAGTTGCACTCCAACAACTGTCCTACCAATTCCACCATTAATGGTACCTCTTGCTTCACACTCTTTGATGGCTTACCAGTGGCACCAATAATGTTTGTTCCAGAGACATGCATTACTACTATACCCTCTGTGTTCTTAATAGATTCAAAAAATGCATGTGAAATACCATCCAAATCAGTACCACTGTCCAGTAAACTCTTAACATGTATACCTTGTACCCTTGTTGTCATTACAGTGTGCCACACTTCCTTTTTACTTATCAGGCAATCTTCTTCGTACAACAAATCCTTGTAAATCCTTTCACTGGAAAAACTAGCGTCCTTCTTACCAAAATGATTATCAGACCCACTGTCACTTTCTCTACACTTTTGATTTTGTACTTCTTCCACCTTTTTCTCTATTTTAGCCAATTTTAATCTACATTTTCATTTACTTTTGATCCGATCAATTTGGTTCTCAATTTTAACCCTATTGTCAGCACATTGTTTCTCAGAAACCTCCACCTTCCTACTATTGTCATGACAAAGCTTCTTTCTCTCTTCCACACATTTACTACTCATTAACGTTAATTTCTCTTTAATATTCCGCTCTACTTTCTTTAGCTTTTCATCATAATCTTTAACTACTGTCTCAACCTTGTTATTTAATTCTGAAAGATTAGAGTTGACTACCTTAACCTCTTTTTTAATTTCTTTCTTCAGTTCAAACTTTAAGCTAACTATGTCAGTTCCAAAGCTGTCAGTTTTCTTTTCCACCCTACTAATGTCTTTTATCATACACATACTACTCATAATTTGTCTTAACATTGCTCCCAGTTTTCCATCTGCCATAACCTGTTGCCCTTGTCCCCCTTTTGTTACTAGATTCCTCCCCCTTATCCTTGACGAACTCATCCAAGTCAGTACTGTTTCTGTCCATTATGCTCTTTACAATAGGGCTTTCATTACCATCATTCAAAGTTACATTCATGTCTGATTTATAACCACTACCGTCTGCAGAACCAGTCCCATTAAGTCTATCTATTCATTTAAAAACTTAACCTCTACAGCTTTGTTTTCAAGCACATCACCCCCTTGTTGTCCATTGTCCTCCATCACTCTGTCTTGTTCTTTAAGGCCACTCATTATGTATCACTTAACACAAACCAGCTTTTGCAATGAAATTACATTATTTTTATTCACTTGTCTCCTGTTGCTTTGCTGTTGCTGCCGCAGTTGTCATCTCGATTTGTTGTCTGCATGGCTGCTGCAAGTTATAGTTCTCCCGGGGAGGCGTCTTGTTTATCCCGGTCAGTTGTGTCCAGCTGCGTGCTGATTGGCTGCTCCTGTACTCAATGGCTGCTTCCATAGAACCTGCTCGCTGATTGGCTGCTGTCATACTGTGGCCATGAAGCCCATGTGTTGATTGGCTGTTGCATCCCCTTCGTTAAAACTTTACTGTAAACTGCTCTTGAGTTCACTATTCAAAGTTCATGAGTCCTAGTTCATTGTCCCCAATTACAATATATCTCACCAGCAAGGGCACCATATGCGACATTCACCTGCTTTATTTCTCCATTGATTCTCCTGCGTTGCTACACTGGCCGAGAAATGGAGGGGAATTCAACACTAACTACTTTAAATGATGTAGCCAACAGGTGCACATTTGTGTTTCACAGTTCTTTACCTTCATTGTTCACAACCTCCCCCCTGCCCTCCTCCCCCCGCCCCCCCCCCCCCCGCCCCCCCCCAGTAATGCACAGTTATATGGCCAGTGCACTATTATATAACTTTCGATAAGTCTAATTAATAGGTTGCAGGCAAACATCCACATACTGCTACAATAGGTTACTGTTGAACACCTATGAGCAATAAAAGTCTAACCACACAGTTCTTGTCGTGTAATACATTAAGTATTGAACAGACACTGTCATTGTTTTAACACATGGCCTAATTGTGTTACACTTATTTCACTTATGCATTGTTGTTGATCTAACAAATACAGGTTTCTCATCTGAAAATCGGTCGTGGACTGACTGTCTTGGACCAAAAATTGAGCCGTTGTGTATCCTCACAATAACAGTCACTGAAACTACACATTGTTTGATGTTTAATTTACAGAAATAACAATTAAAACTTAACTCCTTCAATTAACTGCATACATAAAAAAATTGCGTCTTTTTAACAGTTTTTTCTACTACAAGGGTTAAGCCATATTATCTGTTTAAATCATGAAATTAACAAATATAGTTACACAAACAATACTTTTGACAAAACTGGAAATTTCTTTGGAATTAATTAAGAGCTGGCTTTGCTAATATGTTTTCAAATAGAGCCAAATAGATACTTTAAGAATACTATTAGTTGTTCCTCCAAATGTTTATAATTAGTACAGAATTTATACTTGTTTCTAAGTCAACAATAGAATTTAAGTTACAATACAAATTCTGACTTCACCCCATAACAAAAGATATTAACTAGGAATAGTCAAAATAAATCAGAAAATCAATTACATACATGAAACTACGGGCCCCCCCATGAACCATGGACCTTGCCGTTGGTGGGGAGGCTTGCATGCCTCAGCGATACAGATGGCCGTACCGTAGGTGCAACCACAACGGAGGGGTATCTGTTGAGAGGCCAGACAAACATGTGGTTCCTGAAGAGGGGCAGCAGCCTTTTCAGTAGTTGCAGGGGCAACAGTCTGGATGATTGACTGATCTGGCCTTGTAACATTAACCAAAACGGCCTTGTTGTGCTGGTACTGCGAACGGCTGAAAGCAAGGGGAAACTACAGCCGTAATTTTTCCCGAGGACATGCAGCTTTACTGTATGATTAAATGATGATGGCGTCCTCTTGGGTAAAATATTCCGGAGGTAAAATAGTCCCCCATTCGGATCTCCGGGCGGGGACTACTCAAGAGGACGTCGTTATCAGGAGAAAGAAAACTGGCATTCTACGGATCGGAGCGTGGAATGTCAGATCCCTTAATCGGGCAGGTAGGTTAGAAAATTTAAAAAGGGAAATGGATAGGTTAAAGTTAGATATAGTGGGAATTAGTGAAGTTCGGTGGCAGGAGGAACAAGACTTTTGGTCAGGTGATTACAGGGTTATAAATACAAAATCAAATAGGGGTAATGCAGGAGTAGGTTTAATAATGAATAAAAAAATAGGAGTGCGGGTTAGCTACTACAAACAGCATAGTGAACGCATTATTGTGGCCAAGATAGACACAAAGCCCATGCCTACTACAGTAGTACAAGTTTATATGCCAACTAGCTCTGCAGATGATGAAGAAATTGATGAAATGTATGACAAGATAAAAGAAATTATTCAGGTAGTGAAGGGAGATGAAAATTTAATAGTCATGGGTGACTGGAATTCGTCAGTAGAAAAAGGGAGAGAAGGAAACATAGTAGGTGAATATGGATTGGGGGGAAGAAATGAAAGAGGAAGCCGCCTTGTAGAATTTTGCACAGAGCATAACTTAATCATAGCTAACACTTGGTTCAAGAATCATGAAAGAAGGTTGTATACCTGGAAGAATCCTGGAGATACTAAAAGGTATCAGATAGATTATATAATGGTAAGACAGAGATTTAGGAACCAGGTTTTAAATTGTAAGACATTTCCAGGGGCAGATGTGGATTCTGACCACAATCTATTGGTTATGAACTGCAGATTGAAACTGAAGAAACTGCAAAAAGGTGGGAATTTAAGGAGATGGGACCTGGATAAACTGAAAGAACCAGAGGTTGTAGAGAGTTTCAGGGAGAGCATAAGGGAACAATTGACAGGAATGGGGGAAAGAAATACAGTAGAAGAAGAATGGGTAGCTCTGAGGGATGAAGTAGTGAAGGCAGCAGAGGATCAAGTAGGTAAAAAGACGAGGGCTAATAGAAACCCTTGGGTAACAGAAGAAATACTGAATTTAATTGATGAAAGGAGAAAATATAAAAATGCAGTAAATGAAGCAGGCAAAAAGGAATACAAACGTCTCAAAAATGAGATCGACAGGAAGTGCAAAATGGCTAAGCAGGGATGGCTAGAGGATAAATGTAAGGATGTAGAGGCTTGTCTCACTAGGGGTAAGATAGATACTGCCTACAGGAAAATTAAAGAGACCTTTGGAGATAAGAGAACGACTTGTATGAATATCAAGAGCTCGGATGGAAACCCAGTTCTAAGCAAAGAAGGGAAGGCAGAAAGGTGGAAGGAGTATATAGAGGGTTTATACAAGGGCGATGTACTTGAGGACAATATTATGGAAATGGAAGAGGATGTAGATGAAGATGAAATGGGAGATAAGATACTGAGTGAAGAGTTTGACAGAGCACTGAAAGACCTGAGTCGAAACAAGGCCCCGGGAGTAGACAACATTCCATTAGAACTACTGATGGCCTTGGGAGAGCCAGTCATGACAAAACTCTACCATCTGGTGAGCAAGATGTATGAGACAGGCGAAATACCCACAGACTTCAAGAAGAATATAATAATTCCAATCCCAAAGAAAGCAGGTGTTGACAGATGTGAAAATTACCGAACTATCAGTTTAATAAGTCACAGCTGCAAAATACTAACGCGAATTCTTTACAGACGAATGGATAAACTGGTAGAAGTGGACCTCGGGGAAGATCAGTTTGGATTCCGCAGAAATGTTGGAACACGTGAGGCAATACTAACCTTATGACTTATCTTAGAAGAAAGATTAAGAAAAGGCAAACCTACGTTTGTAGCATTTGTAGACTTAGAGAAAGCTTTTGACAACGTTAACTGGAATACTCTCTTCCAAATTCTGAAGGTGGCAGGGGTAAAATACAGGGGGCGAAAGGCTATTTACAATTTGTACAGAAACCAGATGGCAGTTATAAGAGTCGAGGGGCATGAAAGGGAAGCAGTGGTTGGGAAAGGAGTGAGACAGGGTTGTAGCCTCTCCCCGATGTTATTCAATCTGTATATTGAGCAAGCAGTAAAGGAAACAAAAGAAAAGTTCGGAGTAGGTGTTAAAGTCCATGGAGAAGAAATAAAAACTTTGAGGTTCGCCGATGACATTGTAATTCTGTCAGAGACAGCAAAGGACTTGGAAGAGCAGTTGAACGGAATGGACAGTGTCGTGAAAGGAGGATATAAGATGAACATCAACAAAAGCAAAACGAGGATAATGGAATGTAGTCAAATTAAATTGGGCAATGCTGAGGGGATTAGATTAGGAAATGAGACACTTAAAGTAGTAAAGGAGTTTTGCTATTTAGGGAGTAAAATAAGTGATGATGGTCAAAGTAGAGAGGATATAAAATGTAGACTGGCAATGGCAAGGAAATCGTTTCTGAAGAAAAGGAATTTGTTAACATCGAGTATAGATTTAAGTGTCAGGAAGTCATTTCTGAAAGTATTTGTATGGAGTGTAGCCATGTATGGAAGTGAAACATGGACGATAACCAGTTTGGACAAGAAGAGAATAGAAGCTTTCGAAATGTGGTGCTACAGAAGAATGCTGAAGATAAGGTGGGTAGATCATGTAACTAATGAGGAGGTATTGAATAGGATTGGGGAGAAGAGAAGTTTGTGGCACAACTTGACTAGAAGAAGGGATCGGTTGGTAGGACATGTTTTGAGGCATCAAGGGATCACAAATTTAGCATTGGAGGGCAGCGTGGAGGGTAAAAATCGTAGAGGGAGACCAAGAGATGAATACACTAAACAGATTCAGAAGGATGTAGGTTGCAGTAGGTACTGGGAGATGAAGAAGCTTGCACAGGATAGAGTAGCATGGAGAGCTGCATCAAACCAGTCTCAGGACTGAAGACCACAACACAACAACATGAAACTAAGCACAAAATTAGATCTGGTGTTATATTCTTTAAAAGTGAGGGCCAGCCTTCCTCTTTTATGAAACTAGATTATACTACATATGGTATTTTCATGGTAATTAGTTAGAAATGAAAAAAAATGAATTTTCAGGAGGCAGATGGCAAAACAAAAGGGGAAGTAAAAATATCCCAGCTTGCTTTGTCACAGTGTTAAACCTTAATCTTCTTTCCTTCCTTCCTTCTGGAGGCTATAGGAAAATGCCAGATGACACAGGATTCTTCCCACCAACACTAGTTTTTCTGAGTTCTGCAGGGGGGAACACACCCTGCAACTTAAATTTCATTCCCATAACTCCCTTGGTCACAACCTTCACTAGTCCCTGTTCTCCATCTACCTTGTCCTACCCTTTACCCTGTACATGCCTTCTATCTGCCAGTGAATCTGCATACTCCTTCCCATTCACTGCTTCTCTCCTTTCTCCTTGGCCCTCTCATTCCCCCATGCCCCCTTGCAGCCCCACTACACCCCAGCACACCTCCACTCTTATCCTGCTATCCCTCACTCTCTCACTACATACCTCCTCTGTACTGCTTGTTGTGTTCCCTTGGTAATTTAAACAGATTTACCTCAATCAGTGAGCACTAAATAATATTTTGCCTGCTTTTATTTGTTTAGTTGACCGTGGCTGCATCATTTATTAGCACCAGCACAGAATTGTGCAGCAGATGCTGGAAGGCAATGATTGAGTGCAATATTTTTCTGGAGATAATGTGATGCTTCTCCTATATATGTGTCATATATACTTAAGATTTAATACAAATATCTATATACAGTGAATATTGAATTTTTGGATAACACTACCAGCAACACTGAAATTCAGAATGTGAATTGACAGATCTGACTGATAGTTTGGAATGACAATTACAATACAACATTCACTTGTCTTCCAAAGTCATTGTTCTGGTTTGGCATTTACTCCTGGAATGCATCACTTTTCAAGCATAGGCTGGCATTTGTATTGTGATATATTGTGAAATTTCGAACATTCGCAAGTGCCATGATAAACTCATACTGTTATCGTCAATACTTAGGCTTAAACTTAATTATACTCTTTTAAAACTCTTGAGAACAGTTGGCTTATCCTCATTCAAAACAATCATTCTCTAAACTCATTGTACAATTATATGAGAAATAGATTAGTTTAAGAATTTTTGGACACTTACAAAACAATATTTTCATAAGTTACTAGTACACATGTTTTGGATATGTAATTTATTTCATATTAAATCAGCATTTTTGGTTCAAAGTGCAGCCAAGAAATATGTCACCCCTGAATTTCATTGTATATCAATGCAAATAAGTGTGCATTTTTGAGAACTTTCAGAAGCTACAATTGTCCTTTGCATAATATGTGAACGATTTGCAGCAAATTGGCACTTGTGATTTAGTTACTGCAGCAGAATTAACATATTGTGCTACATTTAGTTTTCCCTTAGAGGAGTAGCCTTATATGTTATCTGCATTTACCATACATTAACTTTGTTTTTGAGTTTCCTAACAACTATAATTAACATCAAAACATTTCAGGAAACTAGTAATTCTTCCATTCTTATAGGGAATTAGCAACTTTTAGCTCAACAGATTAAAAGAAAAGTAGCCACTTTAATTTAGAGTTATATTCTCACTGCCTTGTAATATATTGCACCAACCAAAATGCAGCCCCTCTAGGAATGCAGTTCTTGAAAATGGGGTGAGTTGGTTGACATTCGTAAGCAGCTGGAAATCACTATGACTATCATAAAACGATTTGCTGCTGCAGCAAATCGATGTGTTGGAAGAGCTCCCAAGAGTCATGTACCTGTGGCACCTATACCAGAGATACTCAAGTACTATCTCCCATAGATTCCGATCTCCTCTGCAGAAAGTACAAGATCTCTCATTACTTGTCCACTTGACTGTGAGTGGCATGTAAATGGTAGATCTAGGCAGCTTTTACAGGGTGGACGGAAGCCAGGGAGGACTCAGGGTGTTGTACTGTTCCCCCAAAGCAACATGTTTGAGGTGCTATCTTTCACTGAAACTGAAACAGAGCCAGTGGGTTTCAGTTCACCTGTTTTGTGGAAAACTGTATGTCTGGTGTCTGGAGGAGGCAAACGCATAAGGGTAGGGATCTATTAACTGTTGGCAGTTCAAAAGTATGGTAACTTATGGTACTGCTTACAGAAATGGCAGCAAGGGACAAGAAAGTACATGAGATGCACTCAATGTGTATGCCTGAGGGCATCATTCAATGTGCTGAAGAGGCTATTCCATTGAGGTGCAATCAACTACATATTGTGGTGCATTTTGTAACAAATGATGCCTGTCATCTGGGCCCTGAGGTCATTCTTGGGTCATTCCAGCAACTGGCAGAGAATGTTGAGAAGACCAGCCTTGCTCACAGAATTTTAACGAAGCTCACAATTTGCAGCATTGACTTCAGAACTAATCGTGGCCCTTTGACTTTGAAGATTTTGAAACAAGCTAGAATGCAACTCCCTGGACTTGCGTCATAGGGTTGAGAACTATAGAGTCCCCCTAAATAGATCAGGTGTGCTTTACACATCAGAGGCTGCTACTCAGATAGCTGACTCTGTGTGGGGTGCACACAACGGTTTTTTAGATTAGGCAGCTCTCCATCAAATTCAAATAACGACAGCTGTAGAAAACCAAGAAGTATCAGTGTATTATCAAAAGAAATGAATCTCACAGGTGAGAGTTAAAAAATCCTAATGGTAAACTATCGAAGCAATCACAACAAAGTGTCAGAGTTTGAAGCACTCACGAAAAGCAGTGAAGCTCACACTAGGTACAGTAAGCTGGTTGGAACCTGAAATTGTTAGCAGTGAGATTTTTGGGAAAAATTTAAGTGCATATCAAAGGGATAGGCAAATGGGAAATGGAGGTGATGTATTTGTTGTGGTAGACAAGAAACTCAGATCCACCGAGATAGAAATTGAAGTTGCATGTGAGATTGTTTGGGCAAGACTCGGCATGAGGTTTGGGCATAAAATAATAATTAGATCCTTCTATTGCCCACCAGACTAATCTCCTGATGTAACTGAAAACTTTAAAGTAAACCTCAGCTCAGTTTAGTTAAAACAACAGATGAGATTGAAATAGCATTTGTTTATGATGACCAGTTTTGGCTTAGTTAGTCATCCTCAGATTTTTTGCCCTCCAGCCTATGGCTGGTGCTGACGTGCCCTCAGTTTTTCACGTGATATTTCACGTGATACCATGATCATGTTATCACATGAAAAACTGAGGGCCCACCAGCACTGACCGTAGGGATCCCAAAAATCTGAGGTTGGTTTTAATGTAGGCTGAAACCACATAATAAAGAAATGTTATTGAAATCTCAACTGTTATTTTATCTAAAGTACAGCATCATATCGCTACTCTCAACAGCCAATGTTGTCTAAATTTATGAAACCTCACTTCATTTGTACGTAAGTTCCCCAATCATACTGTAATCATTAGTGGAGGCTCTGATCATCCAACAATTAACTGTTATTGATTGGTGTGATAAGACATCATGTGAAACTTTACCAAATACCTTCTCTGAAAACTACCTAGAATAGGTAATTAGGAACCCCACTCAACAGAAATAAATAATGACAAAATCACTTCTGTGGAAGGTACAATTAATAGTAAACAAGAACTTCATAGAATGTGGGAAGCAATAGACAATAATAAAAAGAAATTAGAAAATAGTAAACCTGAAACTGACAGAAGTAACTAAAGATGTAATTTATTTATTTATATATAAAAACAAAGATGAGGTCACTTACCGAACGAAAGCGCTGGCAGGTCGATAGACACACAAACAAACACAAACATACACACAAAATTCAAGCTTTCGCAACAAACTGTTGCCTCATCAGGAAAGAGGGAAGGAGAGGGGAAGACGAAAGGAAGTGGGTTTTAAGGGAGAGGGTAAGGAGTCATTCCAATCCCGGGAGCGGAAAGACTTACCTTTGGGGGAAAAAAGGACAGGTATACACTCGCACACACGCACATATCCACCCACACATACAGATACAAGCAGTGGTCTGCTTGTGTCTGTATGTGTGGGTGGATATGTGCGTGTGTGCGAGTGTATACCTGTCCTTTTTTCCCCCAAAGGTAAGTCTTTCCGCTCCCGGGATTGGAATGACTCCTTACCCTCTCCCTTAAAACCCACTTCCTTTCGTCTTCCCCTCTCCTTCCCTCTTTCCTGATGAGGCAACAGTTTGTTGCGAAAGCTTGAATTTTGTGTGTATGTTTGTGTTTGTTTGTGTGTCTATCGACCTGCCAGCGCTTTCGTTCGGTAAGTCACCTCATCTCTGTCCTTCTATTATATTGAATTTATTTATTTATTTATTTATTTAGCATCCAATAGATCACACATGTGCTATAGGATTTGTCATTTGATTACACATAACACATAACAACACATACACATAATAAATTGACAAACATATACAAACAGCAAACAAATTACATACACATAGTACATAAGTAGTGTACAAGAACTTATTACCCAAAAAACAAAAGTACGTGCTCATGATAAACAATTTTAGATCATGAACTATGCCTTAGACACAAAACGTATTACGGATATACACAAAATGTATTAAATTAGTTCGAATTTTTAAAAAATAAGTACAGGTTTCAATCCACAGTCTGAGACAGGTATTCATTTACACTGTAGTAGCATTTTTCCATCAAGTATTTTTTTACTTCATGCTTGAAATTATTTTTGCCTTTCAATTCTTTAATTTGAGATGGAAGTGCATTTAAAAGCTTTATTCCTAAGTGGCTAACATGTTTCTGACTTCAAGTTTTTGCTACATAGGGAATGTGCACGTCTTTACAATGCCTTGCATTGTGATCATGGTAGCTTGAGTTGGTTTGGATATCGCAGTTATTTTAACTTATCATTTCCAGGCATTTAAAAATATATATTGATAGTATTGTAAGTATCTTTAGTTGTCTGAATAAGGGTCTACAGTGAGTTTGTGGTGGGCTGTGTGTCATGATACGAATAGCTCTTTTTTGCATAATAAAAATGTCATTTAGTCTTGACCTGGTTTTTCTCCAAAAACTTATGCCATAGCTTGCAACTGATTGGAAATAACTAAAATACACTGCTCTAATACATTCTTTGCTGCATACCTTGGATATTATTCTTAAGGCAAAACATGCTGAGCTAAGTTTCTGAGTAAGATATACACTGTGTTCATTCCAGTTTAAATCTTGGTCAATTCGCATTCCCAGAAACTTTGTGGTGCACATTTTTTCTATTTGTTTGCTATCCAGCATAAGGCACATATTTTCCCCTTGACGCTTGCTTCCATACTGTATAAAGTTTGTTTTCTTTGTATTTAATGTCAGCTTATTTGAATAAAACCATGACTATATGTATAAGAGCATTTTCTCTGCTGTAGTACACAACGATTCTTTTATATCACTAATTATGATACTCGTGTCATCTGCAAATAGTAGAATTTTGGCTGAGCTGTCTGGAGCCTGTATATCATTGATATAAATTAGAAATAACAATGGGCCCAGAATGCTGCCCTGTGGAACACCTATTTCAATTTGTTTTGGTTCAGATATGAGTTAAAATTGTGAAGATTGTTGGATGACCTTAACTCAACAACTTGTGACCTGTTTTGCAGATAAGATTCAAACCATTTTTTAACAGTACCCCTGATGCCTATTGCTTCAAGTTTCTCTAGTAATATTACATGGTTCACAGTATCGAAGGCTTTGGATAAATCTAGATTAATTCCAACCTGTTTATTTGACTCCAAATTTATTACTATTTCTGTTGTGTAGTCCAATATGGCTGTTTCTGTACTGTGCCCTGCTTGAAAGCCATGTTGACTGTTATTTATTAGTTTATGTTTTTCTAGATATTTTGTAACCCTGATTTTCATTAATTCCTCAAGTATTTTGGAGAAGGCTGGGAGGAGAGATATAGGTCGGTAATTTTCTATTTTATGCCTGTCACCATTTTTGTATAGAGGTATCACTTTAGAGATTTTAAGTTTGTCTGGAAATATCCCTTCACTAAGGGACAAGTTTATATATAGGAAATGGGTTTAATTTAGCAAACCAATTTCCGAAGTATAAACCAGATGGTGATGTACACCCATTTTATTTTTTAAGAGTGTTTGTCAGATCTTTACCTAAAAAGTGTGGTGATTTAAAGAAAATACATTTCACATTATGATATTTAATGCGAGGCGCTGCGGAATGGGGAAATGCTCATGCAGAAAAATTTGTGTCTTGGAAAGATTTGGAGGAAAGCTTTAAGAGAAAGTACTGGCCAAACCATGAACAAGTTACTTACCACTATTGAAGATTTAGACACACTGAATACTGAAAGAAATGAAAATTATTCAGTGAATGACTGAAATACAGGGAATAGGAATAACAAATCCTTTCCTAATTCTTTACTGTGGACGAAGGAATCCAATTACCGTAGAATAAGCAGTAATGAAACTGTTCACAGCAGGGATAAAGGTCTAAATCACAATAACCATAGAGGCGGAAGAAATCAGATGGATAACATAAACTCGCAGGTGTTTACATCTCAAAACCAGCAAAATGAATATGCAACGAAAAAATGACACAGGAGCAAATCAGCGTATTACTGAAGTAAGTTTCAACTGGTGTCCGGTCATAGTGACAGAAAACGAGAAAAATGTTGGGTCAAGGGCAAATTCCAGGATGTGTTGTTGTTGTTGTGGTCTTCAGTCCTGAGACTGGTCTGATGCAGCCCTCCATGCTACTCTATCCTGTGCAAGCCCCTTCATCTCCCAGTACCTACTGCAACCTACATCCTTCTGAATCTGCTTAGTGTATTCATCTCTTGGTCTCCCTCTACGATTTTTACCCTCCACGCTGCCCTCCAATGCTAAATTTGTGATCCCTTGATGCCTCAAAACATGTCCTACCAACCGATCCCTTCTTCTAGTCAAGTTGTGCCACAAACTTCACTTCTCCACAATCTTATTCAATACCTCCTCATTAGTTACATGATCTACCCACCTTATCTTCAGCATTCTTCTGTAGCACCACATTTCGAAAGCTTCTATTCTCTTCTTGTCCAAACTGGTTATCGTCCATGTTTCACTTCCATACATGGCTACACTCCATACAAATACTTTCAGAAATGACTTCTTGACACTTAAATCTATACTCGATGTTAACAAATTTCTCTTCTTCAGAAACAATTTCCTTGCCATTGCCAGTCTACATTTTATATCCTCTCTACTTCGACCATCATCAGTTATTTTACTCCCTAAATAGCAAAACTCCTTTACTACTTTTAGTGTCTCATTTCCTAATCTAATCCCCTCAGCATCACCCGATTTAATTTGACTACATTCCATTATCCTCATTTTGCTTTTGTTGATCTTCATCTTATATCCTCCTTTCAAGACACTGTCCATTCCGTTCAACTGCTCTTCCAAGTCCTTTGCTGTCTCTGACAGAATTACAATGTCATCGGCGAACCTCAAAGTTTTTATTTCTTCTCCATGGATTTTAATACCTACTCCGAATTTTTCTTTTGTTTCCTTTACTGCTTGCTCAATATACAGATTGAATAACATCGGGGAGAGGCTACAACCCTGTCTCACTCCTTTCCCAACCACTGCTTCCCTTTCATGCCCCTCGACTCTTATAACTGCCATCTGGTTTCTGTACAAATTGTAAATAGCCTTTCGCTCCCTGTATTTTACCCCTGCCACCTTCAGAATTTGAAAGAGAGTATTCCAGTTAACGTTGTCAAAAGCTTTCTCTAAGTCTACAAATGCTAGAAACGTAGGTTTGCCTTTTCTTAATCTTTCTTCTAAGATAAGTCGTAAGGTTAGTATTGCCTCACGTGTTCCAACATTTCTACGGAATCCAAACTTATCTTCCCCGAGGTCCACTTCTACCAGTTTTTCCATTCGTCTGTAAAGAATTCGCGTTAGTATTTTGCAGCTGTGACTTATTAAACTGATAGTTCGGTAATTTTCACATCTGTCAACACCTGCTTTCTTTGGGATTGGAATTATTATATTCTTCTTGAAGTCTGTGGGTATTTCGCCTGTATCATACATCTTGCTCACCAGATGGTAGAGTTTTGTCATGACTGGCTCTCCCAAGGCCATCAGTAGTTCTAATGGAATGTTGTCTACTCCCGGGGCCTTGTTTCGACTCAGGTCTTTCAGTGCTCTGTCAAACTCTTCACGCAGTATCTTATCTCCCATTTTGTCTTCATCTACATCCTCTTCCATTTCCATAATATTGTCTTCAAGTACATCGCCCTTGTATAAACCCTCTATATACTCCTTCCACCTTTCTGCTTTCCCTTCTTTGCTTAGAACTGGGTTTCCATCTGAGCTCTTGATGTTCATGCAAGAAGTTCTCTTATATCCTAAGGTCTCTTTAATTTTCCTGTAGGCAATATCTATCTTACCCCGAGTGAGACAAGCCTCTACATCCTTACATTTGTCCTCTAGCCATCCCTGCTTAGCCATTTTGCACTTCCTGTCGATCTCATTTTTGAGACGTTTGTATTCCTTTTTGCCTGCTTCATTTACTGCATTTTTATATTTTCTCCTTTCATCAATTAAATTCAGTATTTCTTCTGTTACCCAAGGGTTTCTATTAGCCCTCGTCTTTTTACCTACTTGATCCTCTGCTGCCTTCACTACTTCATCCCTCAGAGCTACCCATTCTTCTTCTACTGTATTTCTTTCCCCCATTCCTGTCAATTGTTCCCTTATGCTCTCCCTGAAACTCTCTACAACCTCTGGTTCTTTCAGTTTATCCAGGTCCCATCTCCTTAAATTCCCACCTTTTTGCAGTTTCTTCAGTTTCAATCTGCAGTTCATAACCAATAGATTGTGGTCAGAATCCACATCTGCCCCTGGAAATGTCTTACAATTTAAAACCTGGTTCCTAAATCTCTGTCTTACCATTATGTAATCTATCTGATACCTTTTAGTATCTCCAGGTTTCTTCCAGGTATACAACCTTCTTTCATGATTCTTGAACCAAGTGTTAGCTATGATTAAGTTATGCTCTGTGCAAAATTCTACAAGGCGGCTTCCTCTTTCATTTCTTCCCCCCAATCCATATTCACCTACTATGTTTCCTTCTCTCCCTTTTTCTACTGACGAATTCCAGTCACCCATGACTATTAAATTTTCATCTCCCTTCACTACCTGAATAATTTCTTTTATCTTGTCATACATTTCATCAATTTCTTCATCATCTGCAGAGCTAGTTGGCATATAAACTTGTACTACTGTAGTAGGCATGGGCTTTGTGTCTATCTTGGCCACAATAATGCGTTCACTATGCTGTTTGTAGTAGCTAACCCGCACTCCTATTTTTTTATTCATTATTAAACCTACTCCTGCATTACCCCTATTTGATTTTGTATTTATAACCCTGTAATCACCTGACCAAAAGTCTTGTTCCTCCTGCCACCGGACTTCACTAATTCCCACTATATCTAACTTTAACCTATCCATTTCCCTTTTTAAATTTTCTAACCTACCTGCCCGATTAAGGGATCTGACATTCCACGCTCCGATCCGTAGAATGCCAGTTTTCTTTCTCCTGATAACGACGTACTCTTGAGTAGTCCCCGCCCGGAGATCCAAATGGGGGACTGTTTTACCTCTGGAATATTTTACCCAAGAGGACGCCATCAACATCTAATCATACAGTAAAGCTGCATGTCCTCGGGAAAAATTACGGCTGTAGTCTCCCCTTGCTTTCAGCCGTTCGCAGTACCAGCACAGCAAGGCTGTTTTGGTTAATGTTACAAGGCCAGATCAGTCAATCATCCAGACTGTTGCCCCTGCAACTACTGAAAAGGCTGCTGCCCCTCTTCAGGAACCACATGTTTGTCTGGCCTCTCAACAGATACCCCTCCGTTGTGGTTGCACCTACGGTACGGCCATCTGTATCGCTGAGGCACGCAAGCCTCCCTACCAACGGCAAGGTCCATGGTTCATGGGGGGTTCCAGGTTGTAACAGACCAATAATCAGCCAGTATGTAAGTAAAATGATCACCTATTAACAATTGGTTATTAGTGGAAGAGGAAAATTTAGAAAAGGTGCATCGCAGCAAACCAATTGTAATCGGAAGAATAGGAAATAAAGGTGTGGGAATTTAAATTGAGTCAGGAAGCAAAGTATCAATAATTTTGGAGGAATGGCTATTAAGTGGAAGAATAAAGGAATTTCCCAAGTTACTTGTTACAGGAGTACATTTTGTAGGTATTAAAGGTACTAAGAGTAATCTACTGAAATGGGAAACAAGGATTCCTTTTGGAATAGATCAATTGGTGTTTGAACAAACCATGTTACCAGTCCCTAAAATAACCATGCAAGTATTACTAGGAGTAGACTGTCTAATGAAATATGCAGTGGTAATAGACTTTCAGAGTGGTTCTTTTATGTGCAATCTAGATAACTATAATAAAGATATCTTATTTATAGGGGAACCACTATTAAAATTCTCCCAATGGGCAGAGGTACAACAGGAAGAAAGTGCGAACTTAGACAAAATAGTAGAAAATCAATTGCATGGATCAGCTGATAAAAGATTATGAAATTCAACAGATTTCATTACTTTGCAAACATTTCAGAAATGTAGAACTTGTAAATGTTAATGATATTGGGCACAGATACCACACATTACATGGACTGCACATTAACAACATGGGGAAAAAACTGCCCATCAGAAAATTTAAAGAAATTATCAAGAAGAGGCATCTAACAATCAAAAGCAAAATCATCCTGGATTGCCCTCAAGACCTCACTCACCTACATCAACAACAACAAAAGAAGAAACAAGGTGCCTCCAACATTAAGGCAGTAACAGCTCCACCAATTGCAGACCCAGCTCTAACTCCAGCAGCAATATTATCAACAGTAGGATCAGCAGCAGAATCAACAACCAGAGCAGCTGAACAACTAACAGGGAAGTCACACACAGAAGAAAATTCTACTGCTTCCAGTACACCTGAATGATTTTTCATTGACGAGATAAAGGTAAGTGATTAGTTAAATATGCCAAAGTCTAACAATATGCCAAAGTCTAACAAATGTTTTAATTTCATGCTGATTCATAAAAATGTCCAATCATTGCTGAACAAATTAAGTGACCTTGAAATTTTATGTACTGATGAACCAAAAAACACTTCTGTAATGTGTATAACTGAACACTGGCAGCCTAAAGACGCAATGTCAGTCACAAAACTTGCAGACTTCAATCTTTCATCATCATTCTTTAGAATTACATCAAGTCATCAAGGGTCATGTATATTTGTTAAAACTGGTATTGATTATTGTAACATAAAACCCATTGAACTGTTACCTGAAGAGAAAGTTTTTGAAGTATCCGCAGTTGAGCTCTCTGCATTAAAATTAATAATTATCTGTGTATATAGGAGCCCTGATGGGAACTTAAATGATTTCTGTCATAAACTAGAAGCAGTTTTAAATACTATAAAAAGCCTCAACAAAACAGTGATCATATGCGGAAATTTTAATATTGATTTTCAAGATATCTCAAAAGACCAGCAAAGCTTAATGGCCCTACTGGAAAAATATGACATAAAAGCCACCATAGATTCTCCTACTAGAGTTACACCAGCTATTAGCTCAACAATTGATCAGATATTAATAAACACAAATGTAAATCACAGTTTCTGTGCCAGAAATCTTAATACTGGCTTCAGTGATCACTATGCCCAAGTGAAACAAATGAGAAAGAGGAACTTGTAAAAGAAACAAGAAAATTTACTAACAAACAAATAAACATTTTTATACAGAGACTAAGTGAAGAAACCTGGTATGAAGTGTATGCTTGTGAAAATACCAACAAAAAGTTTGAAAAATTCATGGAAATCTTCATGTCATACTTTGAAGCTGTATTTCCATTAAAAAACAAAAATGTCAACTTAACTTCAAAAAGAACAAATGGATTACAACAGGTATTAGAATCTCTTATGCAGAGAAAAGAAGATTACACAATATAGCAAAGACACAGAACATGCCTCATGAATTCCATTAGTACCTGATGAATTACAAGAGGATCCTCAAAAATATTGTAAGGAAATCTAAAACAATGGCAAATGACAAATACATTGAAAATTCAAAAAACAAATCTATAGCTATATGGGAAGTTATAAAAAATCAAACAACAAGTGAAACCAAACAATATAAAAATATAAACTTACGTTATAAAGGACAAATGATTTCTTTCCCAACAAAAATTGCAGGAACGTTCAACAAATATTTAGCAAACATAAGCGAACAGTTGGTGAGGGGACTGGAAGACAACAAAATATCACCTCCATCACCCAATAGCATGAGAAATGTGTCTACGTCATTGTTCCTTTCACCCACAAACACTGAAGAAATTTTATCATTTATAAAAACCTTGAAAACAGGGTACTCATGTGGAATTGATGGAATACCAGATGCAATTATTAAAAAATGATGTCTTGCCTTAGCTGAACCCTTGACACACTTGTGCAACAGCTCACTGGCATCAGGAACCTTCCCTTCATGCTTAAAAACATCAAAACTGAAAACCACTGCTCAAAAAAGGAAATTCAGAAGATGTTTCAAATTATAGACCAATAGCCCTACTGCCTGTATTTTCAAAAATATTAGAAATTTTTTTATAAGAGATTGTCTGATTTCCTAAATATAAACAAAACTCTCTCTCCCTCACAGCATGGTTTCAGGAAAGGCTATTCAACTGAAAGTGCAATATTGGAATTTCTTAATGAAATCTATACTAAACTGGATGCGAGTGAGTTTGTGACGGGCATATGTCTTGATTTATCCAAAGCTTTTGACGTCATTGACCATAATGCCCTACTGCAGAAGCCTGACCAATTAGGAATTAGAGGCATATCCAATGAGTGGCTCAGGACGTACCTATGTGGTTGCAGAACAGTTGGTTGAAGTGCAATATACTGACCTTAATAAAATCAGGTGCTGCTATTCACGATGTGAAAATGTGAAATATGACGTTGCTCAACGATTAGTATTAGGACCCATTCTGTTTCTCCTCGATGTCATTGATCTTATGTACAACAAGTATTGCCAAATTACCCTCCAATTTCCAAATGATACAAGCATCCTAATTAGTGGTAAAACAGGAGAAAAACTAAAAGACTCCGCTATCCAAACAATAAACAGTGTAGAACAGTGGTTCAGCTATAACAAGCTAATTATAAAAAAGAAAAGACAGTAGCACTGAACTTCTATAATCTAAAAGGAAGAGACCACTCAAATACACAAATAGAACTAAGGGACAGAGTACTTGAAAGTGTTGGCAGCACAAAATTTCAGGGACTCTGGTTCCAGAACAACACAAAATGAGAGGTACACATTGAATATTTGCAAAGAAAAGTAAGCAAAACGTGCTACATGATAAGGATCTTAAAAACTTGTTGCAGCAAAGCCAGCTTGTTAAATGTATACTGCTCCTATGTGCATTCTGTAATTAAATATGGCATAATCTTTTGGAGCAATGCAACAACAAATATTAAACTTTTCAGGATGCAAAAGAGAATATTAAGAATTATTGAATGGATAAACAACACTAAATCATGCAGACCCATATTCAAAAAACTGTCAGTTCTTCCTCTTCCTTGAATTTTTATCTACGAAACATCAGTTTTCAGCAAACAATATATTAATAGACATCCAGATTTAAAAAAAAGATATACATGCATACAATACAAGGCAAAAATCTGACCTTCATATGAAACAGGTGAGAACATCATTGTGCCAAAAACGCACTCTACATACTGGGATAAAAATTTACAATAATCTGCCTAACCATATTAAATCAGTAAGGAAACAAAGTAGTTTTAAGGCTGAACTAAAGGCATATTTAATTGATCATTGCTTTTACAGTCTGACAGAGTACCTAGAAACCAAACAACAAAAATAAAGATGCCTTATGAATATTCTGCTTTGTATGTTGCCTCTAATATTTGTAGTGTATATGACTCTTTGCTAAATTACTCTAATATCTAGTCCTTAGGATTACAATGCAAACTGTATTTTACCTTGTAAAGACCTAATCATGTCCAATATCCTTGTATATATTCTATACATGTAGGATTTGAAGGACTAAATAAATAAAATACATCAGCAATAAACCCAACATTTGAAATAAACAATCTTGTGTTGGTAAAAGAAGTATATCATGATTCTGATCTTAAAAAGGCAACACAGAAATTTTTTCCAAAATATGCAGGACTATTTAAGATTATGGGTAGTCTACATCCGAAAACATACAATTTAATTGACCCACATACTGATCAGAAGAAAGGTTTATATAATGCCGACAAACTAAAGAAATATAATCAAACTGTGCAATAAATAAACTTAAAATAGTCATGTCATAGTTTAGGAGGGGAGAGAGGACAATCAACCAAGTACTATATAGTATTTGATGTGACTATAATAATAAGATGACAAATTGATAGATAGGGTACAGGATTAATAGAAGAGGATAGCAGAAACAGTAATGTTTTGAATCAGTAATCTAGCTGGAGCTTGGATTTTAAGAAAAGAGAGAACAAAAGAAGGAACAGAGTGCAATTAAGAATACCTAGACATGTAGTGTTGTCATTAGATGAGTTGAAATATGAAGGAGATAGTAAGCAAAAGACTTAACATCTGAAATAGAGTGCAGACATGGAAGTCAAAAGGAAACCTCAAAGATATGGGAGAAAATAGAAATAAAAGTAATGAAAAGTATAAATATATCCGAAATGTGGAGTGTACTCTCTAATTAGGAATGATGAATAAAAGGCAGATAAGTGGATAGGGGCATCAAGAAAGTGATTGACCTGTACCATAATAGTATGGGGCACTACTACACTGAATGAAATAGAAATATTTTACAGTTCTGAGAGACAGACATGGTCTTTGGTGGAAGTGAGGATAAGTTTTGTTAAAAGGATAATCAATAGATTATTCTTAAAATTGCTTGTAAATAATAATAAGTTTTCCCAACAGTTTACAGCAAAGAGGTGAAAGGATTTGAGTGCAGTGGTGGAGACAATTTACACGACAACATAACTGCACGCAAAAGCTTTGGAATACAAGTCCATATTCTTGGAAGGTGAGATATTAAGGAAATTAAGTTCTCTAAAAACAGAAGAACTAGATGTCAATATAATGGAAACTTATAATCAGTATAATAACTAAAGACGAGCTACCTACGTAAAGAAAGTTAACATTGCTTACATATTTAAAGAGGAATAATATTAAGATGTCTATGTGTATCAGAATAAATGTCTCACAAGTATCCAGTAGATAGACAGTAAAATTGTCTTAAATTGAAAACAAAAATGCTTAATTGGTTATGAGGTCAGGAGGATCACAAACAAAAGGAAGTTAAGAATAACATTAATGACAAGTAATGTGTTTGTAATACTATGCACGTTCCTCAGATACTCAGGCTGATCTAGAAAAGATAGCCCTGCTATTAAAGAAAGTAACAAGATATGAGAAATAATATTACAAGTATGGAGAAAATAAAGTAACAAGATATGAGAAATAATACTATAAGTATGAAGAAAATGAATGAAACCTGCCAAACAGTAACAAAGTAGTAATTAAGTGAACATAGTCACATGTGATCATTAACGATTATAAAAAGTTATGTTGGAGAGATTATGTAAAGGCAGCTTAAAGATATAAGAGTAGAATAATAATAATAGAATTGTTAATAAACATGTGTATAATAATAGAACTGTTAGTAAAAATGTGTATGTAACTAGAGGCTTAAGCACAAAATCTCTTGTCTGAATGGTGAGGTATGTAGTGTTTTGGGATATTTGTAAACATCCCAACACATCATTGGTAAGCTGACGACAAAAGATGCTCGTGAGTAAATTGAATAAGGATAAATGTAGTGGGAAAGGGAAACTGTGTGTTTTCCTTTGTTGTATGCAGTGAATGTGGAGCACTTGTGGAGCCGGTAAGAAGGGGACCAGTAAAAATGGTATTACAACCACTTGTCATCTGGGAGTCACTTGTACCACGGTGCAGCAAGTGCCTGAATCCAAGAGCCATAGAGTAAAAAATGCACCAACAAGGGCATAATGAGCAACTGATGAGTGGTAATTGATTTCCTGGTTTTTCATTCCAGCAACTGACAGAGAAGATTGAGTAGACCAGCCTTACTCACGGAGTTTCAACAAAGCTCACAATTTGCAGCATTGATCCCAGAACTGATTGTGGCACTTTGGCTTTGAAGGTTTTGTAATAAGCTAGACTGCAACTTCCTGGACTTGGGCCATAAGGTTGAGAACTATAGGGTCCCCCTAAATAGATCAGTTGTGCACTACACATCAGAGGCTACTACTCAGATAGCTGACTCTGTGTGGGGTGCACACAAGGGTTTTTTAGATTAGGCAGCTCTCCATCCAATTCAGATAACAACAGCTGTAGAAAACCTAGAAATATCAGTGTAATATCAAAGGAAATGCTCCCTCAGGTGAGAGTATTAAAAAACCCTAATGGTAAACTGCCAAAGCAATTGCAACCAAGCATCAGAGTTAGAAAGCACTCACAAAAAGCAGTGGAGCTCACACTAGGTACAGTAAGCTGGTTGAAATTGATAGCAGTGAGATTTTTGGGGAAAATTTAAGAGCATATCAAAGGGATAGGCAAATGGGAAATGAAGGTGGTGTATTTGTTATGGTAGACAAGAAACTCAGATCCGCTGGGATAGAAATAGTAGTTGCCACAAGGAGACCTGACCTATTTGAGGATGTCCACATCGAAACTGTTATTAGTGATTGTGATATGGTTGAAGTGTCAATGATTACCTATTTACAAAGGGCAACTAAAATAAGCAGGAAGATATATATGTTCAGTAAACTAGATAAAAAAATCAATAGTGCCATATCTCAATGAGGAACTTAAACTTTCAGCCGAGGACAGGAGCGTGTAGAGGAATCCCAGCTCAAATGTAAAAGAGTATTTGACCAAATGCTGGATAAATATGTACCCAGTAGAACAGTTCATAGTTGGAAGGAATCTCCATGGTATACAGTCATTGTAAAGAAACATAGATTAGGTGTAATACAAAGTGTAGGGATACAGATAGAGAGTTGCTGACTGAAACACGTTTCACTGCCAAGACAGCAGTGCATGATGCCTTCAGTGACTACCATGGCAGAATATTGTCAAGTGACCTTTCAGAGAACCCACAGAAATTCTGGATCTATGTAAGGTGTTAGTGGCACCAGAGTTAGTGTCCAATCCCTACTGAATGAGACAGGAACTGAAATTGATGGTAGCAAAGCAAAATCTGAAATACTCAACTCAGTTTTCAAATGTTCCTTTACAAAGGAAAACCTATGAGAAATATCCCAGTTTAATCCTTGTACAACTGAAAAGATGAATGGAGTAAGTATTAGTGCCAGTGGTGTTGAGAAACAGCTGAAATCATTAAGATTGAACAAAGCTTCAGGTCCCGATGGAATCCCTGTCAGATTCTGTACTAAATTTGTGGCTGAGTTAGCCACTCTTCTAACTGTAATCTATCATAGGTCTCTTTTTTTTTTTAAAAAAAAAAAAAAAAAAAAAAAAAAAAAAAAAAAACTGTGCCCAGTTCTTGGAAAAAGGCACAGGTCACATCCATCTGCAAGAAGGGTAGTAGAAGTGATCCACAAAACTAAGTCCAATATGTAACTTTGTAGACTCTTCTGGTGTAGGCCTATTACCATATCAAATTCTTGTCAGGTCTTCAGCCAGATCAAACTGTCAGTTTATACTGTTCAATATCCTTGACATCAATTTGTTGTAGGATCGTAGAAAATATTCTGAGCTCAAACATAATTAGGTATCTTGAACAGAATGACATCCTCAGTGCCAACTGTAGTTTTTTGGGATATTTGTAAACATTCCAGCACACCACTGGAAAGCCTTTGACAAGAGGTGCTCATGAGTAAATTGAATAAGGATTAACATACTGGGAAAGGCAAACTGTGTTTTTTTCCTTTCTTGTACGCAGTGAATGTGGAGCAGAGGTGGAGCTGGCGAGAAGGGGTTCAGTAAAAATGGTATTACAACCACTAGTCATCCGGTGGTCATTTGTGCTGCAGTATAGCAAGTACATGAATCTGAGAGCCATGGAGTAAATGACACACCAACAAGGGTGTAACAAACAACTGAAGAGTGGTAGTTGATTTTCTGGCTTTTCTCTCAGGTCCTACAGTATGCATGTACAGACATTTGAATGTACTGAAGAGAGTGGTATTACCATAGCAATTGCTAGTTGTGTTGTGAAAAGTAATAGTGAAAATGTTCAGCAAAATATTGTCCTGTTATATCAGCCAGCAAGACAACTTCCCGCTAGTGCTGGTATAAGACCCACCACAAATGTTACAAAATAAACAACAGCAGGAAAAGAAGGAAAAATACCCAGGATGGATTCCAAAAACATTGATCATGTGAAACTTACCTTGCGCTTTTCTCACATGACATCCTGAAAGCTCTTTATCGAGGCAGTCAGGTAGATGCAGTATTTCTTGATCTCCAAAAGCATTTGACTCAGTACCACACCTATGCTTATTGTCAAAAATCCATCATGTGGGGTATCAAGTCAAATTTGTGACTGGATTGAGGACTTTTTGGCAGGGAGGATGCAGCATGTTATCTCAGATGGAGACTCATCGTCAGATGTAGAAGTAACTTCAGGTGTACCCCAGGGAAATGTATTGGAACCCTTGCAGTTCATGTTGTAAATTAAAGATCTTTCAGCAGTATTAATCAGGCTTTTTGCAGCTGATGCTGTTATCTATTAAGGAATACTATTCAGAAGAAGCTGATTAAATATTCAGATATTGATAAGATTTTAGTGTGGTGCAGAGATTGGCAATTTTCTCTAAATGTTCAGAAATGTAAAATTTTGCACTTCATAAAACAAAAAAAATGTAGTATCCTATGACTACAATATCAATGAGTCACTGCTGGAATTGGCCAACTCATACAAATACCTGGGTGTAACACTTTGTAGGAATATGAAATAGAATGATCACATAGGTTCAGTCATGGGAAAAGCAGGTTGTGGACATTGATTTATTGATAGAACAGTGGGAAAGTGCAGTCAGTCTACAAAGGAGATCGCTTACAAATCACTCATGCGACTTCTAGAGCATTTCTCAAGTGTGTGGACCCATACCCCCTGATAGGACTAATGGTTACAGGTTTGTTTAATTCTTGAGAGAGTGTCACTCAGAGATACTTAAGAAACAAAACTGAAAGTCTCCTGAAGATAGGCATAACAATCCCAAGAGAGTCTATTAACAAAGTTCCAAGAACCAGCTTTAAATGATTGCTCTAGGAATATACTACAACACCATACATATCCCTCACAAAGGGATCATGAGGGTAAGATTAGAATAATTACTGCATGCACAGAGGCATTCAAACCATCATTCTTTCTGCACTCCATAGGAGAATGGAAGAGGAAGAAACCCTAATAACTTGTACAATGGGATGTACCCTCTGCCATACACCTTACAACAATTTGCAGAGTATAGATGTATATGTAGATAGATGTAGAATATGTGGAGTGTCAATATCACCTCCGCAGAGCTACTACTTCTCATGAAGTTATTGCTGTTGCCATCCCACCTTGACATACACATAGATCATCAACATGGCATGACACATGAAAATAAATAATAAATTTGCACACTAGTTAGACTGTCATACACTCGTGTCCAAAGTTAAAGCAACAAACTGCTATTTCCACATCCTGTATCTAATTCACTGTATAATCAACAGATGTCTGTACGATTGTGTTCTGCACGGAAGATGGCATTCCGGTCAATGGACAACCATGCCAGTGATGATGTCAGGGCACCCATGAAATGGAGTGGTAGTTGATGGGTAGTCCCACATCCACAGTTGCTATGTACACAGTTACAGACAGAGAAGATGCCGTGCCAGACTCTCTGCAGTGTAGTGGCATGGGAAGAATGGAAGCATGGAAGTGGGAAACTGATGTGGTTTGATGGTTTACAGTGAATTGTTCTGTTGTTTCTTGGATGTGGCAACAGTCTATAGAAACCAAAACTCTGTCCCAAAGACCAAGGCAGGGCTGACCATGTGTGACATAATAAAGAGAGTTCCATTATTTTGCTGTAAGCACACAACAGTACCGCCACAGTGCTGCTTGGCAACTGGCATCTGACATTGCAGCATCTGCTAGATGTGTTATTTTGAGGCAAACGGTGTATGGAAGGCTTCAGCAGAGTGGCCTTTATTTTGGAGACTTGCCATATGTGTGCCTCTGATGCATCTTCACAGAATGGAATGTCTAGAGTGGAGCTGTCGAATGTCACTTGGACAGTCGAATAGTGGGCCAATGTTCTATTCACAGATGAGTCCCAGATTGGTCTGGAGAGTGATTCTCAATGGATTCACATCTGGAGAGAACATGGAATATGATTTTAGGACCCAAACATTGTGGAAAGAGACCAATCTAGAGGAGGGTTCCTAATGGTGTGAGCAGGGATTAGGTTGACCAACTTCTACAGATGAACAGCTCTTCATGAAATTGTACAGGTCAGTTCGTAAAGTTTAACTGCTATGAGGTATAGTGATGAGATCTTGGGATCCCATGTGTGGTTGTTGCAAGTTGCGGTGGGCCCAGACTTTGTATTGATGGACAGTAGTGTTTGATCTCATAGAGCATGGGTAGTTGGAAATGGAAGATACTGCATGCATGATGTGGCCTGCTTGCTCTTCAGATTTGAATCCCATAGAGCATGTCTGTGATGCACTGTGGAGATGGGTTGAATCACGCCAGACTCCACCACCCACTCATGAAGACTTGTGAGCAGCTCTGCAGGAAGAATGGGCATTATTGTGTCAACATGAGATTGATAACATTTTTCATTGAATACCCTGTTGTTGTCCGGCCTGTGTTGCTGCCAGACTGAGCACATTAATCAGTTGTCAGAATGTGTGTACAAATCAGATTAAGGTGGTAAAAACATTATTGTCTACCGTTATGCATACTGCAGTTGTTTACGTTTTGTATTCTTTACATTGTTACTACTTATACTATCACCTGTTTATACTATTTTGTGGCAAAATAAATGCAGCCTCGCAAAATTTTCATTTGTTGCTTTAACTTTGGACGTCATTATATATAATAATTTATTATGTTGTTTTATTGTCTGAGAGTACTGTTTGTCAGAAAGGCAAACTTGGGGTTACACGTGACTCTTCCAGTGTGATACATAACACTACACACTACTAAAAACCCCAGCAAAGACTGCTTCTCACCTCAGGTGCAATTTATATTATTGTTATTCCATTCTGGTTTTACCATTGTTTCATTATTATTATTATTATTATTATTATAACAATTTTGAGTTTCCGCAGTAAATATATAAAGGGAAATCAAATGAAAATGAAACAAATTGAAAACAAAGTATGTAAATTGTTTATTATTTCAAAAGTAATCACCACAAGTGTTAATACATTTGTCCTACTGTTAGAGAAGATGGCCAGTGCCTTCATGGAAAATGTTTGTGGTTGCCTATGGAACCATGATTGTACCCATGCATACACCTCTTCACCCAAAGAAAATCAACAGCAATGAATATCTTTCTTCAGGGCTGTAAAATATGAGAATTGCATGGAGAGAGATCGGGACTGTATGAATGATATATATGGGATTCGTAGCAAAGTGTCGGAAGTGTTGTCGAAACAACCTTGGCAACATGTGATCTGGGCAGTAGTGGGCTAGGAACATTGTTGTCTTTATCTTCCTGTTCAAATTAAATTGAATAAAATCAACATCTGGACTAGGCCCACATGTCACCAATGTTGTTTTGACTAAGCTGTAGAGGTTTTCCTAGAAAGCTCTTACACACCTCCCATAAAGTCCTGATGTCTCTTTAAGTTATTTCCATATTTTTGGAACCTTGAAGAAAGACATTTCTCGCTGTTGATTTGCTTTGGGCAAAGAAGTGCATGCCTGGGTACGATCATGGTTCCATACTGAAGCAGCCCTCCTCTATCCTGCCATATAAATAATAATAATAAAAAAATGAAATTCAAAGCAAGTGCATTTTTTAAATTTACATCACTAAATATATGAAGATAATAATTAGTCGAGAAGGAAAGCAGCTCAATACCTGCTTCTTGCTGCTCCTTGATGAATTTTCTGGCTTTTAAAAGGCTATTCAAGGTGTCTACTCAAAATTAAAAAAAAAAAAAAAGAAAAAAGAAAAAAGAAAATCCCTGAGAATTCCAGGTATGGAGAGCAAGATGACATCATAAGAAGAGGACGATGAGAGTATCACACAATAACAAATTTCGTTTCCTCTCGGCTGAGAAATACTGGCCACAAGAAGTAGACTGACTGCAGTTTTTAAACATATAATTCATCTGGACTAATATTCATATAATTTACACAATTTTAAATATTGAGTATTTTAAAATTTGTGATTTATAAATAAAATAAAATTCCAAGCTAGGTTAAGTACACAGAATTCCCTGAGATACTATGAAATTCCTGAAATTCCCCGAGATTTTCCCAATTTTCCAGGTAAAATATAATTCTCTGAGAATTTAAGAAGAATTCCGTCCTGCTGTTGATGTCTGGAAACAATAATTATCCAATAATTATCATGTGCAGTAGATATGGTCAGGTTTAATGTTGAAATTTAGACACTGCTTCTATTTGTTTCTTCATAATTTGTTTTATTTTCTCCACTTCATATATATTTCCACAAAACTGCACAAATAAAACTCTATTGTGAAACAAATATTAACCAAATCTCTTCCAACCTCTTCCAGTTTTGGTTCATATTGTCATGAATATGGAAAACAATACGTATGACTTCAGACATGAACATAACTGAAGGAAATCAAAAATGCATAAATAATTATGTTTATTATTAAATAATTAGTCATACACGTCATTCATTTTTATACACACATATTATTATTTTGGTTATAACATCAGAATTATAGCAAATACAGAATCATAATTCTGATCTCACTGGATCATGCTGTGAATTATAATGTACCCAGTTCTTCGATACTTGATGAAAAGACACATACATTGAAAGTTCCATTACAGTAGGCAACTGCAAATATTTTTCCATGAAAGTATTGACCATCTTGTCTCACAGTGGGCTAAATGTATTAACAGTTAATGGCTGTTACTTTTGAAATAATTAACAGTTCACATACTTTTATCCCATCTGTCTCATTTTCATTTGACTGCCCCTTATATTTCTTAATTATTGAATTTAATGTAATTAAACACCATTCACAACATTTCTTACATAATACACAGAACAACACAGACAACTATGCTTTGAAGGAATGTTGTATGTTTGCAACCTGTAATGATTTGTGCTGAGCTCTGTTTGGTCGGTGGCAACACCTTTTTACATGTTAGATATCATCTCCTCTTATTCTGATACATGCAGACACACTAGCAGAAATTTATACTTGTCTGATGCATGATATTCTGGGAAAGGGGGGAGGAGGGGGGGGGGGGGGCGGGTACTGCACCAGACAGGGACTCCTTCTGTCTTCCCTAATGAACTAGGTGACGCCGTATTGTGAAACTACTACTCAGAAAACTTATGGTCAAAGCCTTATTAGTCAGCATCAGATATTGTAATGAAATCCAAAAAAATCTTATTAAATCTATAAAACAATTTATTTGTTCTAAATTTAAGTCTCTTTTGTAAAATGCCATGACCATACTTACACACAAAAGCACATCTGGTTTTGAATTTTGAAAGTAACTGCTACATGGTGTTAAATATTATTTCTTACTTAAAAAATATGTCAGCATATTATATCTCCAGATAATTAGGATGTATTTTACATTTAAATTAAAAATATTGCTAAACAGAAGAATTTTGTAAATTTTACACTACACAGAGTTGGCTGTGGAAACAATTCCTGTAATGAACCTTGTCAGATGATTTGTAAAGTGCATTAACACATACAAAGCTTTGTAACACAAATTTTAACTATCAGTCCAATTCACTGTGAATTCAAACAATGTAATATAATATCTGGACTGCCCAAACTAAGTAAATAGTATGGCAGCAGCAACTGCGAGGGCATTGTGGAGTTTGTCGAATTTCAGTGTTCAGTTTTTAATAGTATGATGTTTGTACTTTGATTTTTTCATGTAAAGAGAAAACATTGTTTTACTAAACTGAAATGTCAAAATTCATAAAAAAACTGTTTTTATCGTTTGACGAAGTGCAAAAACTTTCAGGTTTTTTAACTGCAGTGAACAAGATTGTAATTCCAGTGTTGACTTAATAATCAAAAGTTCAGCATCTGTTGTGTGACTATAATGGCATCCGTCCATCCTTGAGGGGTGATTATGTAGCATGCTTGGTTCAGAGTCTGCAGTGGCTAAAAAGTCCCACTCGAGAGTGGCAGTCCCTACTGCAGTTTGGACATGTGAAATTTGAGGGACTTCGAACAGAAGCTGCTCTGTCTCTTCACTTTGTCCTCTTCCTGATTTGTTCCTGTATGCGTTCGTCCTCTGAGAGCTTGATGCCATTGCGCACAGTTACTCACCACTTGACATGGTCATCTGCAATGCTTCCCCAGTGACTTGGATTGATTCTGGTCTTGGTCAGGTCTCTCTTGCAGACATCCTTGAAACGAAGATGCGGTCGTCCCACTGGCCTCACACCTTCCTGAAGTTCGCCGTACAGCAGCTGTTTTGGTATCCATTCAGGATCCATGTGCCTGACATGTCCCAACCATCTTAGACGTCGATAACTCAGGAGTGCAAAGATGCTGGTTGTGCTTGCACGATGAAAGACTTCGGTGTTGGGTACTCTATCTCTCCAAGAGATCTGAAGGATCTTCCGGAGACAGCAGAGGTGGAAGCTGTTGAGTTGAGATTCATGCCTAGAAAGAGTTGTCCATGTCTCACAGCTATAGAGAAGGGTGCTTATAACACAAGTGTTGTAGACTTTTAATTTAGTTTTTGTGGTAAGCAGTCCGTTGTTCCATACCCTGTTTTTCAATCTAGCCATGACAGATGATGCCTTTGCGATTCTGTTAGTAAGTTCAGTGTCCATGGACAAGTTGCTACATATTGTGGATCCCAAGTAGGTAAAGTCATCAACTATCTGGAGAGGATTGCCATCGATGCTAATGGATGGAAGGTTGGTAGTGCTCTGCGCCATGATCTTAGTCTTTTGAAGGCTGATGAGTAGACCAAATTTTTCACAGGCATTTGATAATTTGTTGATAATATACTGCAGCTCATCTTCTGTGTTCACTACTAGAGCTGCATCGTCTGCATATAACAACTCATGGATAACAACTGTATTTACTTTGGTCTTGGCCTTGAGGCGAGAAATGTTGAAAAGATTTCCATCAGGCCTCATATGTAGATACACGCCCTCCTCACAGTCTTCAAAGGCAAATCTGAGCAGAAGGGAAAAGAAAATCCCAAATAATGTAGGAGCTAACACACACTCCTGTTTCACACCGCTATTAACAGAGAATGCTTCTGATGTTTTACCATTGAAGCAAATTGTTGCTTGTGTTTTCTCATGGAAAGAGACAATTATCTGTAGTAGTTTAGGTGGGCATCCAATCTTCTGCAACAGTTTGAAAAGCCCATTTCTGCTCACTAAATCAAACGCTTTAACAAGGTCAATGAAAGCAATATAAAGTGGCCTCTGCTGCTCACAACATTTCTCTTGTAGCTGTCTTAAGGAGAAGATCATATCTACGGTTGATTGGCCGGGCCTGGAGCCACACTGAGATTCTGGGTAGATTCTGGAAGCTAAGATCTGTAATCGCATTAGGATGACTCTCGCATAAGCTTTCCCGGTTACACTTAATAATGAAATGCCTCAGTAATTGTTACAGTCACTTCTGTTCCCTTTCTGTTTATATAGAGTAACTATCCTTGAATTCCACATACTCATCGGGACATAACCTTCTTCCCAGCTGGTTGTGATAAGTGAATATAAATGTTTGAGAAGAACAGACTTGTTATACTTAATAACCTCTGCAGGGATCCCATCTTCACCTGGAGCCTTTCCGTTAGCAAGAGAATCTATTTCTCTAAGTTCTTCCATAGTAGGCACTGCATCTAGTTCTTCCATAATTGGCATTTGTTTGATGGTGTCACATGCATCCTTGCTAACTTCATTCTCAGCTGCATACAACTCGAGGGAGTGTTCAACCCAGCGTTCCATTTGTTTGCCTTCATCAGTAATGACTTCACCCGTCTTGGAGTTCAGAGGAGCTGTTTTCTGACAGTTGGTCCAATTGCTTTCTTAATACCATCATACGTTGCCTTAGCATTCCCAGAATCGGCCGCTTTCTGTATACCTGCACATAAATTCAGCCAATAGTTATTTGCGCATCTCCTGGATGTTTGCTGTGCCCTGTTCTTTGCTTTTCGTAGGCCGTCTCAAGTTCTTTCATTTGGGTTTCTTTTGTAAGCAAGCAGGGCTTTCCGTTTAGCCTCAGTGACTGGTTCCATTTCTTCCAAATTTTGCTCGTACCAGTCCTTATTTCTTTTTCCTTTTATTCCATAGGCCAATACTGCTGAGTTGTAGATTGCACCCGAGAGTTTTGCCCATTTCTTATCAACATTCCTTTCTGCTTGCACGTTTCCTGGGAAAGCACTTTCAAAATTACTGGCAAAATCCTGCTTTCTTTGTGTGTCATGAACATGATCTGTGTTGATACGGGGATGACCTCTCGGTTTAGCGTGGTGACATTTCTTAGGAGTGAGCTTCAATGTGCACGCCACTAGGGCATGGTCTGTGTTGCAATCAGCACTATGATAACTTTGTGTCAGTAGCACATTTTTGAGACCAGTACGCCTTGCTATGACTAAGTCAAGTTGATTCCAGTGATGAGAGCGCGGGTGTCTCCAAGTCACCTTGTGCTGATCCTTAAGCTGGAAATATGTGTTTGTGATACAGAGTCCATAAAAGCAGCAAACTTCAAGCAGTCTCTGGCCATTTTCATTCATTTTTCCCACCCCATGATGTCCCAGGCAATTAGGCCATATATTGTTATCTGATACAACTCTAGCATTAAAGTCCCTAGAATATACAGTGTCTCGGTGCTAGGTACCTTGGCTATTCTGTCACTGAGTAAGTCATAAAACAGATCCTTCTCTTCCATGCTGGATGATAAGGTAGGAGCGTACACATTTAAGATGTTGACAGTGCCACTTGAGGAGCATATTTTCAAATCAATAATTCACTCTGTTCCACCGGATGGTGGCACAGTACAGTCCAGGAGGGTGTTTTTAACAGCAAATCCTACGCCATGAAGTCTTGGCTCGTCTTGAGACTTCCCCTGCCAGAAGAATGTGTAATTATCCTCCCTGATAGAGCCCGCATCTGGAAGCCATGTCTCCTGCAGTCCTGCGATGTCTACATTCAAACGATGGAGCTCTCTGTCAATTAAGGGCAGTCTTACGGATGAAATCAACCTCTTGGGCATTGTCAATGTACCTTGGACACACGGTCCTAACATTCCAGGTGGCAATACGAAATAGTGATTTCTTTATTATTTCATTTTTGTTGTTGGTAGGTGTACTATATCAACCCACTTGTCGAAGATTACTTCTAAGCTACACACATCCCGTGAAGCAGGTGGATAGTGGCGGGACAGCACCTTATTGGCTGGGGGCTGCCCAGCTTGAGGCGGGTAGTAGCTGTCCAATGAGGTGCAGTGATCTCTCCCACCATTGGAAGTGGCCCCTGGCACTCGAGTCTTTACGCCAATCAGACAGAGCTTATAACCGGTAACTGCCTCTTCCCGTGTTGTGCCAAAGTCCTTGGACGTCACTGAAGTGTCCTCTCCAGGATGCTACAAGCCTGAGCAATAAATGTGAAGACATGTGAGTTGCCCAATCATCATGGTCTCCCTCTCAACCTAAATGATAATATCCAGAGGAAAGGCAAGCCAATACGTCTGGTATCATTTCGGTTGCAGGAGCTGCCGAAAGGGGACGTAGTACGCCTTCCAACTGCCTTTGGGGCCCCACTCCAGATTTTCTTTCAGGGTTTTCTCCCTTAACCTTCATCCCTCCTGAGACCAACCACAAGGCAGTGATGTGTTAAGGTAATTAGAGAAAGAAAAGGAATGGTAACTGAGGAGAGGGTAGGGAATAGGATATATAGGATATAGGATGTAAGACGGGTTGTTGTGAGGCACACTTTGTCTGGCTCCTCTGCTGAGACCTGCCCGGCTAGGTTGGACCTGCCAGTAGCTATGCTACAGCTGATATAGCTCTCAGCTTCCTTGGAGCACACAAACTCTCCCGCCCACACGGACAGTGCTACGATAAGGCGGTGCCTCATGGGAGAGTGTGTGACTATATGCTACTAATTTATCGAATTTTGTAATATGCACTGAAAAGCATCAGAAGTACAAAATTATTGAACTTTCATTTCAGTCATAGTACTATTTGTAATGGCTCCTGAAGGACTAACAGGAGATTACTGATAGACTTAATGTCAAACACATAGAAGACAAACTGGAGGAATTCTGCAACCTTGGAAGCAAAGTATGCATGAAAGACAAAGGATGGATGATACAAGAAGCAAACTAGCACAGGCAAAGCTAGAATTCATCAACAAAAGATGCCTACTATTATCAATTATAGGTTTTCATTTAGGGAAGAAATTTTGAAAATGCGTATCTAGATTGCAGCATTGAATGGAAATAAATTATGAACTATGGGAAAGCCAGAAAAGAAGAGATTCACTGTGTTTGTGATGAGGTGTTAAAAAGTATGCCGAAACTTAAGTGGACAGATAAAATGTGAAATGAGAGGGTACTCTATAGAATTGGTAGTATGAATGAGGAAGGAGAAAGATTCTTGAGTCCTGCAGTGAATGTCAGCTAATAATAACAAATGGACTGCTCAAAAAACACAAGAGGATTGTGGTGTTTTTCCTTAATGTTGTTAGAAAATTATTTATTTAATTAATTATTTGTATTGAGAAAAAGGGATAAAGTATAAACAAAGAGTACGTATATGATGTCCTAGCCCATATTATAATCTTTGCCCTTCTTGGTATACAGATAACAGATATAGTATTCTCTCTCCCTTCCTTTGTTATCGCTATTTGATGAACAGCTCTGTATTCAGGTCCATTGTTAAACCACTAATATTTCATTGAATTGGTTTTAGAATATATATTATTGTTGTTAAATGATAGTACATATTACCATTTAAGATTAGCATTCCCTGTGTCAAATCCTTTAAGGTTTCAGCTTTTAGCACTGCTGAGAAGAAAAACAATCTCGATACGCTTCTGTGGCTAACTGCTGCAATACATGCATTTCAATTTATAGATTTTCTTTCACATCATCAATTTGCAGAGGAGCACCACAGCAATAATTTATTGCATTTCAACTAAAAGGCAGTCCTGCAGAAGGCAGTGCATCTCAAGTAGATGCATAACAGTAATTTAATCTTAGCTGGACTGAGTATCCTATTTACTTATGCAGCATGCAAATAATTTCAATTACAACTATGCTTGAGGCATGTTAAGAAAGTTTATTAATAGTAATAATGTTTGTTTCTGAGTTTTTCCAAGCTCTGAGATTATCTTGAACGAGCTACCTGGATTATCTGTGGACTTACAGAATACGATTAAATATGGAAGCTCAGATAACTGTAATTTATCTCATAAAGAATATGTCAGCATGAGCAGCCTGAACCTACCTTCTACTAAATAGGCCTCAACCAATTAACAATCAAAGCAGTAATAGCTAAATGTAAATAAAGTAAAACCTCTTTGAAACATCAAAAAATCTGGTGCCCAATAGCATGGGACTAGATAGAAGTATTTGTATTATTAGTCTATAACATACTGCATTATTATTGTAATCAGTGTTAATGTATATTGTGTGCTGTACCTCTATGTGGAATTAATTATGTCTATGTATGTTTGTTGCATGTATTTGGTTCAAGGCAACATTGTGTCAAGAGACAGACAAAACTTTGGCCAGCCTATAAGTAAATTCAGGTACAATGACAGTGTACACTCCCATATGAATCATAATCAGGCGTGGAGTGTACAGAAAGTATAAAGTCAGTGTGGTGTAGGTGTGGAAGTGAACAACACTAAAACATCTACACATTCACTATGTTCAGACAGTAGATATTTTTACAGGGTAGTTACCAGTGCTTTTGTGCAAATTTTGTTGCAATTTATTTGTGTCTTGCGTGTGAAGCTACCAAGGGTAGTCCACGTAACAATGTTGACTCACAAACTAGGCAAGATCTAAATATAAATGATAACATTAATGAAACCACTGTAGACATTATACCAGAGCACGTAGACGCCGAAGATAGGCAAGATACAGTTCTGAAAGATGAAGTCGGTGCTCCATCCTCAATAGTTTATGAAAAGATGATAGACACAGGGATTGAGACTGCAAAAAGAGACTTTGAACCTGAGCATATTAGGCAACATAGTGCACCTGTATGTTCACCCATACCTGATCTGTTTGCAGAATTGCTATGCAAACTGCAAGAACATGACCACGAAAGGGAAGAAAAAGAAAGGTTACTCGAACTCAAAAGAGAAAAGCATGGAAACAAAAGAGAAAAGCGTGAAAAAGAAAGAGAAGGAAAGAGTATTGCCCAAATAAAAGATTTTAGAAGTGAGTACAAGGATTTGCCGTAACCAGTACAAACCTTGTCTGAACAGTTAGAAGCTTTGAATGAAGATCACAGTTCAGTTAAGGAAAAAGTAAATTCTTTAACTGATGGTTTTCAGAATCTCATTATCGAGAAAAAGTTTTCTGAGGCAACTCAGGAATGGAAAGAGAAATTTGACACATGGCTGGAAAAAAAAGAAAATGAAATATCCCAGCCCACTGACAGTCAAATTAAAAGTTTATGCAGCATTTTGCTACACCTATCGCAAATGCTAGTAGCAGCAATAATCTCAACACAGTGCCAGACAGCACTACACACGAGCAGTTACTTGGCAATGCGACATATCATCGATAAGTAGTGGAGGCCACTACCCAAAATAATATTCCAACAAGAACTCAAAATGTCAATCAAATTAACAACACTGCATCTAGTGGCATATGTGGTAATGCTAAGAATTATGGATGTGTATGCCAGTGACAAACTAGTTACCAAGCTAGGTCAGTATCCAATAATGAAAACTATCCTCCTATTAGCAGACAGGTAGAGCCTTGGGTGCTAGATAGAAAAATTGAAGAGAGTTTGATCAAACAAACACTTCTCACCATTTACGGACAAGAACTCTATACACCCTTTTCATTCATCAAAGGATTAAAAGACATTCTACCCAGGGCATGGAATGAGAAATAATAGATAAGATTCATCCTCTCTCACATACAAGGAGAACCCACCTTGTGGGCAAATCAGATAGATTTTGTTGATACCCAAAGTCAATTTGAAAAGCATTTCTTGCAAAGTCCTGGTTGTTCAGCATTCAAGAAAGACTGCAGTAACAAATTTACAGTCCTGACTAATACAATACAAAATAAGGCTCTTTGATAGCATATTTTGACAGATACATAACCAAAACAAGATATTTGGATGAGCCAATATTGGTTCGAGACATAATCAGGCTGTTGAAACCACAACAACCTGAGCAATTAGTCAATGGGACAGAAAATGATCTGGATCAGCTCCTTTCGGTCATAGATTCAATTGGGTTAATACTAGATTTTTAAAATGGGGGTGACCACTCAAAGGGTGGTTTGTCTCCACAAAAGACAGACAAGCAAAACCATTCACAATAAAACCATGGTAGTGGTAATGGTGGTTATCAGAAGAATGAACATTCCTGCAATAGAAACAGACAAATGAACAGTAATTGTAATCAGACACACAACCAAAAGAGGTAGCACAAAGACAGGAATAATTCAAGCCTGAACAGAAACAATAAGTGGAGAAATACTGGGCAAAACAACTATTCTGGACAGTGGGATAACAACCATGGGCACCAGAATAGTAATAAAAGTCACCTATTAACCAGGAACAGGTAAATAACAGTAATCAATTAAATGCACAAGCTCAGGTATGGTCTAGTTCAAACCAAAACTATGTATAGTTGAAGTTACAAATGATTGCCAGCCATTCACATCTGCAGTTTTAAACTAAATACAGCCACAATCCGCTCTCCATTGTTATCCGGACAAGATAATGAGAGCATTACTGATGTCGAGCACAGCAACATTGTATCTTTATTAAGACATAACGATGGCAGTAGTATGCCTAATGAATTAATGAATGAATGTCTTTCATTTTAAAGTCAGAGAAAGAAACAGTGCAAGCTGTCATCATAGGTGAGATTGGCAGCACTCCAGTAAACATTATTATCGACATGGGTGTGACTGTTTGTTTAATGAGTGAAAATCTGTTCAAGACAATATCTTGTGCACAAAAATTTCCTACATTACCTTAGAACTGCAACGTGTTAGGTGCTATTGGCGCTCAGAAACAGGTCATAAAGCAGCTGATACAGGTAACAGCTCACATACAGGACAAAGCGATACAGTGTGCCTTCCTCGTGGCCTGAGCTCTGTTGGTATCTTGTGTACTTGGCTGTGGGTTTGTACAGAACAGAGAGGCATACATGGACCTTGCAACCAGAGAACTCAACATTATGAACCAAGGCAGGCATGTTTCACTGATGATGTTAAGAACAAAAGAAGTGCATGGCAAATACAGCCAACACATTAAAGTTATGTGTTGAAGTTTAAGCATGTTATATGTCCGTGACACTCAGCTGAACAAAGAGATCTATTACTCAGATAATGAGGAAAGAACAGTACATCAAATACAAAAGAGGATTCACTCAAAAATTCAACAATCTGATTATCTCACCTAAGAACAGCAAACACAACTAGCAGACTTGCTATTTAATTATAATGCAGTGTTTTCTGACAAGCCAGGAATAGTAAAAGGGTACTGATACAAGATAGAAGTATACCAACACAATAAATACTGCCATGTGAATTACTCTGTCCCTTGGCCGAGAAAAAGATTCTGTCAATAGAGAAATCCATAAGACGATAGAATGGGGAATAATATAGCCTTCTCTATTGCCTTAGAGTAATCATCACATAGCTGTTGCGAAGGCTGGGAACAACATCTGCCTGGTACTAGATGCTCAAGAGATCAACAAAATTATTATTCTGGTCAGAACTCAGCCTGAGAACTGTGAGGAACAAATCCAAAAGTTCTATGGAGTGAAATATCTCACCTCAATGGATATGAAACAATAATACTGGCAAATAATGCTCATGTAGGATTCTAGAAAGTACACTGCTTTCATATTCAATGGTAGAAACTAACAATTCAGAGTACTATCATATGGCTTAAATGTAAGCACAGGTGTCTTTATTACTGCCTTAGATGCAGTGCAAGACCTGAGTTACTTAACAAGGTAACCTTTTATGTTGCTGATTTGGTTCTAGCAATAGCGACATGGAAGGAACATGTAGAAATTTTAGAAAAAGTATTAAAGAAACATGGAGAAGATGGCGTAACAGCCAACATTGAAAAATCAAAGTTTGGACGTAAGCAGATGAAATTCTTAGGATATGTCATTTCACCTTTGGGCATCATGCCAGATCCCAAGAAATTGTGTGCAATAGAAGAATGCCCATGCTTCAAACAAAAATGCTATTGAAAGGCTATATCGGTCTTGTATCAATTTAAGACAATTCGTGCCAGGTCAGATCCTTAATAGTGTACCACTTTTGGCACTATTAAAGAAATATGCACCTTGGGTGTGGACGAATGATGGTCAGCAGGAATTTGAAAAGATAAAGAATGCACTGTCGAATGTGAATCTCCTGATTCACCCAAACATAGAAAAAGAGCTTTGTATCGCTACTGATGCTTCAGGCTATGATATAGGCTGTTGCCTATTTCAAATAGAAGAAGTTGATGGAAAGAAAGAAATCAGAGTAATCATATTTGCAAGCAGAGTATGCACGAGTCGTGTGTGCTGTTATTCGGTTACAGAATTAGAAGCATTATCTGCCGTGTGGGCAGTAAAGTTTCAGTATTATATTTATGGCAAACCTGTGAATGCTTACTGCAACCACCAAGCTTTGAGCTTCTTACTTACATGCAAGTTTCTACATGACCGTTTAGCCCAGTGGGCACTTGGGCTATGGGGATACCAGATAAAGATCATCTATATCTAAGGAAAAGAAGATGTAGTAGCAGATGCCTTATCCTGATTACCACAGGGTGTGGACGATCTGTCTGTCTATTAGAACAAGTTTCAGAATTTAAGATTATGCTACTAAAAGATGATGAACATCGGCAAAAGTTGTTGCAGATCTGTACAAAACTTGTCTGGCCTGCAAATGCAGACTTGACATGGCAGAATATTATTGCCAGCTTGACACAAGATACGGCATGTCCATTTAGCCAAGATCACAAATTAGAGAATTTCATCCTATATCATAGGAAGAATTCAGATGATGATGAGCGATGTCTATGTATACCTCAAGCATATATGAAGTATTTCATATTGTTATACATTTGACCTGGGTGCATGCAGGGATCGATAAATGTGGGAAAATATTTAAACAATATTCTCACTCAAGGAACTTAAGAAAATAGGTACAGAGTGTGGTACAGACATGTGATATGTCAGAAGACAAAATATTCCAACCAATTGCATGAAAACATACTGCACCCAGTGTTCCCAACTTGTCCATTACAGCTGGTATCGATTGACTTACCTCGGTGCTTACCAGGGGAGTGTAAAATGTTTACTTGCTGTATACCACACATTTTCCAAGTATATAAAATTCTATGCCTTGAAGACCAATACCACCATGGCAGTAATCAGCTGCATGATAAAGTATTGCATACCAAAAGTTGGCAAACCACAGTCAGTTGTTACAGACAATGCTGCCTATTTCACATAGTTAAATTGAACACAGTTCCAGAAAGAACAGAATGTAAAACAAATAAAGATGGCCAACTACCACCCAGAAGCTAGCTTAGTTGAGAGAATACTTCAAGAATATAATAGACTTATGAGAACTTGTATTCCCAACAAGCATACAAAATGGGTAGAGTACCTACCGATTTTCGAAGAAATACATAACAGTATACCCCACACTTCCATGAGACATCCACCTCTGGAAGTATTAACTGAAAAGGAATGCAGGAAGGAATGGCTTAATCCCTTGTCTGCATTGCCTAGGCACACTAAACAGAAAGGACAAATCTGTGATGAAGTTTTAGCTAACCTGTCGCGTGCTACACTGACCAGAAAAAATGCCTATGACTCTTGTCTGAACATGACAGTCTTATGTGGTAGATGATTTAGTGTTGTGAATGCATCCCAAATGGTCTAAGATCTTAAGGAGAATAAAGAAATGGCAATTACTTTACATCAGTCCTTACAAGATTGTAAGATTGCCATGTGGTTGTAGTTATGTCCTAGCGGACATAAAGACGTGAAAAATGAATTGCTTATACCCTTACAAAGATATCAAGCCATATCTAACAAAGTGTGAATGATTTGTAAATAGTAGTCATACGTGTACATACCTGTAATTTTATTTACCTGATTAATATTTCTTTGTATATGTGTTAGTATGTAAGAAAAATCAATGGCCATCTGCCATATGAAAATGAACAGACAGTAATTTTCATTAAATAGTGAACAGTCAAGAACTTTATTTATTTATTGAAATAAAGACTGAATGGATTCTTATTCCTTTGTTTTTCATATTTTATGATTATGTGTGATTTTCTTGGTATATAAAGTTGTACAGTTAAAGTTTAATTCTGTGCATCATAGAGTGCCACTAAATACCAAATATTTTCTGTACTTTTCACATTGCAAACCATGTAGGAAGGATATGTGCCTTCAGCACATATAGCATTATTTTGGATGCAAATCCCCTTCCAGAATTTTGTGTAGAGTTACAGGATGTGTGTCTTATTTTTCTTATGGGAAAAAACACTGCCGCCTGATCAAAGACAACTTCATGAAAAACATGAAAGTCTGCATATGTACGAGTGCCGTTCAGAAAGGAACCTCCGGTTGATTTAAAAAAATACACCAAGTTAAATAAAAATATTTTAATATATACATCTTACAACTACATCTTTGCACTATTTTTCTACATAGTCTCCATAGCGATTGAGGCACTTATCGTATCTCTTCACAAGCTTTGAAATTCCTTCTGCATAAAAATCACCCGCTTGTGCCTGGAGCCAGCCTGTGACCGCATCTTTGAGCTCTTCGTCGTCATCAAACCGCTGTGACCCGAGCCATTTCTTCAAATGCATGAAGAGGTGATAATCACTTGGCGCCAGGTCTGGGCTGTAAGGTGGATGGTTGATAACGTCCCACTTGAAGGACTCAAGAAGGGCCGTTGTTCTGCGAGCAGAGTGAGGACGGGCGTTATCATGCAAAAAAACGATACCGGAAGTCAGCATACCACGGCGTTTGTTCTGTATAGCCCGTCGTAACTTTTTTATTGTTTCACAGTACACGTCTTGATTAATGGTCGTACCAAGTTCCATGAATTCAACCAACAACACCCCTTTGGCATCCCAAAACACCGTTGCCATCAGTTTTCTGGCAGAAAAATCTTGCGAGGCTTTTCTTGATTTGGTAGGCGAATTTGAATGTGCCCACATCTTTGATTGTTCTTTTGTCTCAGGGTTCACGTACTTAATCCAGGTTTCGTCACTGGTCACGATTCTGTTTAACAATGGTTCTCCTTCGTCCTCATAACGTGACAGAAAGTCTAATGCAGAGGCCATTCTTTGAGTTTTGTGGTGGTCGGTAAGAATTTTGGGCACCCATCGTGCACAGAACTTACGGTAACCCAATCTTGCTGTCACTATCTCGTACAAGAGAGTCTTAGAAATCTGTGGAAAACCAGTAGACAACTCTGACATTGAGAAACGTCGATTTTCACGAACTTTTGCATCAACTGTCTGAACGAGTTCGTCAGTCACCAATGATGGTCTACCACTCCTCTCTTCATCATGAACGTTTTCTCGTCCACTTTTAAATAAACGTACTTTTAAACAACTCCTTCACTCATAACTCTTGGTCCGTACATGGCACAAAGCTCACGATGAATAGCTGCTGCAGAATATCCTTTGGCTGTAAAAAACCTTATGACAGCACACACTTCACATTTGGCAGGGTTTTCTATTGCAGCACACATTTCAAACTGCCACAAAAACTAAACTAGCGCGGGTACGACGTTCACTTGACCACGGCTTGATGCTGACTGACCTGTTGAGTGCGTGAACGCACAGATGGTGTCGCTACTCCCCCCACAACCCGCACTGTGACCAATCGGAGGTTACTTTCTGAACCGTCCTCGTATTTCCACCCCACAAATGATTGTAAAGTCAGATCAGTATGAAGCCAGGATGAATGTCTTGTAATTTGAAGCATTTGGGACAGAGGTGCTGATTACACTAACATGTACACGAGGTTGTATTACAGACCTAAAGTAGCAGACCTGAGAAATAAAGAACATGCATATAAAGTTGTACTCAAGTGAACTGTCAGACAAAATGCTAATGGCAAATGTGGAGACATGTTAGCATCACAGGTCTAGGAAGTGACATTTATCTGAAGTCAGACATTATTGTTTGCTGGGAACAGTTGAATCGTGGGAAGTTACTGCAAAGACTCAACTACATTGAAACGCCCATGGGAAACTGTAATTCCGTTAAACCAAGTGTGTGCATGTAGATAAAGAACTTTGTGTATGACAGCTGCAAATAAGCAATTAGGACTGTGTGCTTTGTCATCCATATGTTTGAGTAAAGACAGTGTGTTTTTCATTCAGAACTAACACTGTGAACAAAACAATCAAATATCGAACTTTAACAGTGACTTACGTAGTGTGCAACAGAAATTGGCTGCGTGTAGAATATCTGTGATCTGCACTGGACTTGCATAAGAGTATGGGAACTGTGTAGCAATAACAGTGAAACCTATGAACAATCATGTGAACCGAACATTACGCAAGCTGAGAGTGGTGTCCATGTGGAAGCTGTGTGGACTAAGATGAATCTAGGTTAGGCAGCATCATAATAAACACTCTACACTGGTTCTGGGTGTGAAATTATTTGACATTGCTTCCATGCCTTCTCTTCTAGTGGAAACTATGTCATAAACTGTACCTAACACCACCTGTTCAATTTCATCAAACCTATCACAGGTGATGATCATGACACGTCCCAGGGTAAGATATGAGACATCAGTGTTGAGGGTACAAGATGATGGCTTGGAACACTTACGTCGTAGTCCAGATGTTGACCTTCGGTTCCTGATGGGCACTGCACTACCACTGGTTCCTGGAAATCATTGGAGAAGACTTCATTGACAAAGAAGACAAATCAAAAACAGTATTTCACAATGTATAATTTATCCAAAAAGCAATTTATGTAAACATCAACATCAAAAGATAGACAACTGCAAAGAGACTCTTTTTATATATGTTAAAAACAATAATGTGTGTATAGCAAGAATAATAGTGTGTGATCAATCCCTTCAGAGGTTTTTTCCAGATTGCTTTTTCCTGTCCAAACCGGGCCTGAATGCGGAGATATGTTTGAAATGGCCTAAGTTATAAAATCACACTCCACGCATGTTTGTAGAAAATGTATAACCATAGATTTGAAAATGTTGCACAATTTGAACCTAACAAACACTGAATACAAAGAGAAACTAATTAGTGAACAAAATGTGAAACATGTCATTATAAACAATATTTATGTGAGTGAAAATCCAAAACAAGTTTATTGAAAAAGACTATAGAAGGATCCTTACCAACATTATATGTACTAACTACCCTTCTAGGGGGCTTTGTGGCATTATTCCATAATGTTACTAGAAAATTATTTATTTAATTAATTATTTGTGTTGAGAGAAAGGGATAATGTATAAACAAAGAATATATATATGATCCCCTAGCCTAGAGTATATGGTGTGCTAGCCTAGAGCATAATCTGTGTCCCTCCTGGCATAAGGATAACAGAGATAGTATTCTCTCTCCTTTCCTTTGTGACTGCCATGTGATGAACAGCTCTTTATTCAGGTCTGTTGTTAAAGTACTAATATTTCACTGAATCGATTTCAGAATATATATTATCATTGTTAAATGATAGTAATGTTATCATTTGTAAGATTAGTGCTCCTTGTGTCAAATTCTTTAAGATTTCAGTTTTTTGCACTGAGAAGAAGAAAAACAATCTCTGGCTAACGGCTGCAATACGCGTATTTCAATTTACAGATTTTCTTTCACAGCATCACATTGCAGAAGAGCGCCACAGCATTAATTTATGTCATTTCAGCCAAAGTGCAGTCCTGGCAGAAACCAGTGTATCTCAAGTAGGTGCATAACAGTAATTTAATCTTAACTGGACTGACTACCCTATTTGCTCACACAGCATGCAAATAATTTTAATTACAACCATGATTGAGGCATGTTAAGAAAGTTTATTAATAATAACAACATTTGTATCTGAGTTTTTCCAAGCTCTGAGATTATCTTGAAAGAGCTACCTGGATTATCTGTGGAATACGATTAAATACAGAAGTTCAGATAGCTGTAGTTTACCTCAGCATGGGCATCTCGAACCTACCTTCTACTAAATAGGCCTCAACTAATTAACAATTAAAGCATTAGTAACCAAACTTAAATAAATTGAAACCCCTCTGAAACCTTAAAGAGTATATACTTGGAATAGGATAGATAAGAGAACATACCAGCTAGATTACATGATGGTGAAATAGATTCCGAAATCAGATTTTTTATTGTAAGGCATACACAGGGGGATACAGAATCAGATCACAATTTAGCCTCCCCCTGCATTTCCGGCAGAACATTCATTGCCAATGGCGGTGGCCGAGGTTCGGTGGCCACAGCAGGCTTGGTTGCAGGAGGGGGCGTGACCGTGTGCAGAGCTGGTGATGTCCCAGTAGCTTGTTTACTGCTTCCTGGAGCGAGCGGAACAGTCAGCACAGTGCGGACGCGACCGCGTCCGGCCGCAGGATGATGAGCCTGAACCTGAGACTTGTCAGATTGGCAGTGGCTGGCGAAATAGTGCAGTGATGCATCGTGTAGCTTGTCAGCAATTGTCATTCTTTGCTCGACAGGTTCGGGAGATATCTGAGCCAGAGCAAAGCGGATGTGAGGAGATAGTTTATCTGACCAGATGGCGAGGAGAGCTGTGTCAGAGAGTAGATCGGTGCTGATCAGGGCACGTAGCCATCTCCAGAGCTGGGAAGGTTTGTCATTGCCTAGTTGCTCGATGTAGAGCACTTGCCGTATTGCTGCCTCAGTTGAGCGTGCAAGCCGACATAGAACTGTCTTTTTGGCTAGAGTGTACCGGGTAGATGAGTTCGGGGCATCGACCAGGTCAGCAATCAAGTCCTCCTGGTCGTGCAGGTGGGTGATGAGGCACAGAAACCTGGTTGACTTGTCGAGTTTGTAACGGTCGAACGCTTCATCCACAATTTTGAACCAGGTTGTAGCTCTGTAGGGATTAAGCAGCAGCAGTGTCAGTAAGCATTGTAGAATGTTCAGAAGAACAGGTAGAGTTGAGTTCATTGGGGCACTGCCTGAAACGAGCTGTTGTTGCTGTAGTATTCCAGGACAGTGTGCCTCCAGGGGATGTGGCAACGATGGCTGTTTGGGTGGCAGCTTGAAAGTGACACACTGTGGTTGAGCGCAGTCCATCGTGATGCGGAAGGCCAATGTGGGTGACACCGTAATGTGTTGATTGCAGTTGCGGAAGCTCAACATGTTGCGGGTGTGTTCGGATTGACGTGTCGCGCAAGGTCAACACGGATGAGGCGCCGGGATGTGCCGAGAATGGTAGCAGAAGCTCAACTGGAGCCAGCGCGGGGGCCACAGGTGAGAAAAAGTTCAAAGTTTGAGAATGTGTGTTAGTCCATGGAAAGCTCAATGTATGATCAGCAGCGTCGGTAAGCATTGTAGAATGTTCAGAAGAACAGGTAGAGTTGAGTTCATTGGGGCACTGCCTGAAACGAGCTGTTGTTGCTGTAGTATTCCAGGAGAGTGTGCCTCCAGGGGACGTGGCAACGACAGCTGTTTGGGTGGCAGTGTGAAGGTGACACACTGTGGTTGAGCACAATCCGTCGTGACGTGGAAGGCCGATGTGGGTGACACCGTAATGTGTTGACTGCGGTTGCGGAAGCTCAACATGTTGCGGGCTGTCCAGAAGCACAGAGTGGGGAATGATGTCGAACGTGGGATGGAATGTGTGAATGTTCACTGTTCATAGTCACTCCACTCAAAATGGTGTGCAGATAAGATGAATGTCGTGGCACAAAACACTGAGGTGTAGCAGTGGGACAGAGGTGCAGGTCAGGCACAGATACCAAGTTATTGTTCCTGTTGCAGGCTGAGGTATCGAAGTAGGAAGGCATGTGCTGATACTGAACTGAGGCAGCCACGGGTGTGGTCAGATACTGAGGAGGTAGACCTGTGAACGAAGCAGTGCCAGCCATGTGTCAGGTATCTGCATGGTGCTGCACAGATGACGGCGTGGCAAATCGTTTTTCTGGCGGTAGTGGGTTGTCCGATGAAGCATTTGCAGAAATCCGCATTGGTCCCATACTGCACGGAGATCCGTAAGAGGTAACTGCACAGTCGATGAGGGAGGGCACATGTGGCAGGGACAGAGGCATTTGATAGCCAGAGTCATGCACACTCCTAACCTCACTTATTGTTGCCGGCCCGAAAATATCGGGCAAAATCGGCGGAATTGTCGAGTGAGAGGCATCGTGTTGCAGTCCTGGTGGGTGTACATCACCCGCAACACGATGCATGCTGATCACAAAATCTGGCATTAGGTGCTGGGCCAAAGTCATTTTCAAATGCTGTGTTGATGTAATACATGCGAAAATAACCGACGCAGAAGTTGCAGACACAATAAAATGGCGAAAACGGAAGATGTTACAACTCGGGTTCACCAGTGAGGGATATGTTCGGGATAGTTACACCAAACAACCCCTATTTAGCAGTAGTTCAATTATTCACCCAAACACAAGCAAGGCTCACAAAGAACTGAACATGGTGGAAGAGGCCAAAAATAATCTTAGCTTAGTTCAACAATGGATGCATCACCACCAGTTTTGTACATATCTTGTGTAACCCGGGGTGCTGCTTCTTAATGCTGCTGTAGGTTCATTTTGATGTTACTGCATTGTCAGATGGGTGATATGAAATGGTCGAAATAAGTTTTAACTAGATGGTTTACACCATAGAATTTACATCCTCTGGTTATAAAATAGTTTTCACTGTGACAAAGTCTGACTACATGCTGTTGATACAAAATTCAGCCTAAGACTGAAGAATGGCAGCATACAAATCGCCTCTATTTATATGGTTTTAAACAATTACTATCATTGTTACATATTGAATTTTTCATAAGAACAATTAGAGTTTTTACATACATCTCCCCAAATTACATAGACATTCATGTAGAATAAAAGTGAATAATTCCATATAAAGACAGGAAAGAATCCATTTCTATTAAGACTATGAATTACATGCAACAATATATCTCATTAATTTGCATATAGTAATTTATTGACTCAAAGCAAAATCATGTTAACATTATCAGGCGTACAGAGTGATTTGTTTTATTGAATGAAAGGCCTAGATGCACAATTAATTTTTGTATGAGTAAAATTCACATTTGGATATGGCCATAATTACAATTCTATTAACCAACATCAATTAAAACATGAGTATGATTGATTCTGACTGAAGAATCATTGTGTTATATTTTTATTAGGGATTCAAACAACTTCTGGTTTCAAAACATAAAATTAGCTCTCTCTCTATGACTTGGAAATATCGGAACTCCAGTCATCAATCACTCCACAATTACAATAGGAAAATCATTCTAACCATGTGCCTGAAGGTTGTATTGTGTGTAAATTATGATGGTACATTAGTTTTTAAACCAACATGTTTCCTTCATTCCATTTACTAGTGAGACACAATGTAAACAATGTCAAAACAACAGTTCTCTTTGGGAGAGTGGAGATGAGATTGAAGTAGGATATAGGGTCCCAAGGGGCTGTGGTATTACATGGGAATGGCATATTCTGTCCACACATGCCACAGCAGTCTCTCATGGCAGTGGTTGCCATCTGGAGTTCTCTCTTGTCTGAGAGTGCTACATTTGTCCATTGAGGAGGTAGTTGCCATCTGGTGCTCCATAAGTGATTCAGTGTGGTTAGTTATGTCCTGGTTGCCGAAGTTCAGTACTGGAGAAGGGAAATTTTTCCATTGCTTTTTAGTAATTCTAAAGCTGGATCCCATGCCATACTGAGCTGGTATGCCATTTCCTGGTTGATCAGTTACTCCGTCATCTTGATTTTAATAGATTCAGTGATCACACTATCTCTAAACCTTGACATCTGAGTCAGGATCCTGGTTCTATCATAATGCATGATGTGATCAAGTTCCAGGCAATGTTCCACTACTGCTGATTTGGTGGCCTGTCATAGCCTTGTACGTCTGTGGTGTTCTTTTCACATTATGTCAACTGTTCTGGTGGTTTGACCAATGAAAGAGATACCCCATTCACATGGCATAGAGCAGATACCAGGTTCTTTAACCACAGATCATCTTTGACCTTCCAAGCAGTGCCCTGATCTTGATTATTGGGCAGAACATACACCTGATTTTGTGCTTTTTCAGGGTCCTACTGATCTTAGCAGATATAGGCCCAGTTTGTGGTAGAAAGGCTACACTCCTGGTCTCTTCTTCTTGTTCTTCTCCTGTTATATGAGTTTGTCTGCTAGTATGTAGCATATTGCATATGTCCCTGGTTGAATACCTGTTGTATGCAAACACTTGCTGTAGATGTTCTGACTCTGCTACCAAGCTGTCTGAGTTGGAAAATGTCTTGGCTCAGTGTACAAGTGTTTCAGTACCCCGTTCTTGGGCACTGGATGATGGCAGCTGTCGGCCTGTAGATGTAAGTTGGTGTGTGTTCGTTTGCTATACACACTGTAGCCTAATGTGCTGTTTGTCTTCATTTCCGCCAGGACATCCAGGAATGGAAGTTGACCATCATTCTCTAGTTCCACTGTGAACTTAATGTTGAGGTGTCTCAACTTCCGATGGTCAATGAACTCATCCAGTCTTTTTCAATTATGTGGCCAAATGATGAATGTGTTGTCAATGTACCTGAAGAAACAGGTCAGCTGCTAGGCAGCAGTTGTAAGTGCCACATCCTTGAAGCTCCCCATAAACAGATTTGTCACTGCTGGAGATATGGGGCTATCCACTGCCACTCCTTCACTCTATTAATAAAATTGGCCTCCACATTGGAAGTAAGCTGATGTTAAAATATGCTTGAAAAGGTCCAGCAGAGCTCCATCAAATCTCTCTCTGATTAAAATGAGTGTGTCCTGAAGTGGTACCCTTGTGAACAGACACATGACATCAAAGCTGACCATGGTGTCTGTGTTTGAGAATTGTAGGTTTTTGAGATGTTCCACAAAGTCTGAGGAGTTGTGGATGTGGTGGACACACTTTGCCCCATATGATCCTAACATCTTGTTAAGGTTGGTGGGTGTAGAGTAAATGGCTGCAGCAATATTGCTTACCACTGGACGAAGCAGTATACCCTCTTTATGCACCTTGCCTAATCGATATAGTCTGGGTGGTACTGGTGCCTTAGGTTTCAGCTGTTTGACAACCTTCTCAGGACATCCTGTTTCCTTAAGAAGAGCCCCAGATTTCGTGTACACTCTATTGGTAGGGTCATTCTCTAGTTGATTGTAAGCAGGGTCCTCTAAAAGTTGATGGATCTTCTAGTCGTAGTCAGACTTCAGCAGTAAGATAGTAGAGTTTCCCTCGTCTGCTGGTACCACTACTTCATCTTCTTACAAACTCTTAAGGACAACTCTCTCATCTCTTGAAATGTTTGGTTTGGATGGCCTGGTTCTAGTGAGCACCCTCCGTGTCTTTCTCTGAACCTCTTCTGCAACACTTGATGGCAGAATGTTGACCACTTGGTCCACAAAGCCGATGAAGTTGGAAACTGGTAGGTCTCTAGGAGTGATTGCAAAGTTGAGGATCATTCTGAGTGCTTTTAGGGTGGCATCATCCAATATGCGACCACTCAGATTAATGACCTTGTGGGTATCATGTGTTTGTTGCACTTTTTTACTCATGTACTCAAATTTCATCAGTTGTCATGCTGTAGCATTGTGTTTGATGCATGATGCCAGTTATCATGAGATTCTGTTCATCTTGCCTCAGTCCTCTGTTAAGTGGTTTGTCAAGTCCAGATGCTGGCTTAGTAGCTCCGTAGAGGTGACGTCCAGTCTGTCCCACATATCATGGATCCTTTCCCTCACCAGGGCCATACTGGTGCAATGCTTGATCCTATCAGCTGCCTTAGATGTTATATGGTGTTTAATTTTGGCAAATACAGGCACCATTTCTCCTTCCCTTCTCCTAAGTAGGAAATTTAGCAAGCTCACCATTCTTTCTTTGCACTGTTGTAGCTTCTCCAATAGCTTCAACTTCTTACACATTTCCTCACCATAGAGTTTTGCAATGTAACTTCCTAGACTTTCCTGGTGATTTGGTATCATCTCATGGAACCAGGTGTACTGCCGGTGATCTGTGTCTTCCCAACACAATATTTCGAAGTTGTAACAAGGTGTCTTCATCAGGTGTTTCTTGTGACTGTCAACAAGCTGGCTGTGTCCCATATTTATGCCTGGCCAGTGTGTGGTGTTCCTTACACTGTCTGCACCCACTGCGGCCATTTCTAATGGTGCTATTTGTCTCTAGGCACTCTGTCTCCCGTCCATGCCTATTTCTGCTGTTTTAGCCAGTGGTACCCATACCAAGGAATGCCATGCCTGCTAGGAATGTTCCCAGCACTAATACACAGCAGACATTTCTTATGCTGTTGGTGACTGATCCAGATTTCTATCATGCTCCTGGCCTTGTGGGTTCAGTACACCCCTACAAGGTGTGATTTCTGCTGAATCAGGCTGCTGTGGGAATTGTATATTATGTCCGTGCATGCCACATCAATCTCTTGTGGCGATGGCTGCTATCTGGCATTCTGTATTGTGTCTGCTTGCAGGTTGTGTGGTACTTTAGATTTCAGGTGGTTGATGCTGATCCCTCTCTTGTCTGTTAGCACTGCAGTTGTCTCCCAAGGAAGTAGTTGCTGCCTTGTGCTCCATAAGAGATTCGATCCTGTTCATTATGTCCCTGTGTGTCCGGAGTCATTACTGGAGAATGAGACTTTTTTCTGTTGCTTCTTTAGTAACTCAAATGCCAGATTCCACACTGTACTGAGCTGGTATGCTGCTTCCCATTTGATCAAGTTCCCCATCATCTTGATTTCAATAGATTCAGTAATCACACTATTCCAAAATCTGGGGGTCCTAGCCAGGATCCTGGTTTTATAATAATGCATGACTTGTTCATGTTCCAAACAGTGTTCTGCTACCACTAATTTGTTGGTCTGTTGTGACCTGGTGTATTTTTGGTGTTCTTTTCATCTTATGTCAACTGTTTTGCTGGTCTGATTGATGTAAGACATACCACATTCACATGCTATATGGTAGATACCAGGTTTCTTAAACCCCAGATCATCTTTGACTGTTCCAAAGAGCACCCGGATTTTGTTTGGTGGGCAGAACACACTCCTGATATTGTGTTTTTTCAGGGATCTGTTGATCTTAGCAAATGTAGGCCCTGCATGCAGAAGGTAGGCTGCCATCCTGCTCTCTTCTGCTTGTTCTTCTCTCATTATATCATGTTCTCTGGTGGGATGTAGTGCTTTGTGGATGTCCCTAGTTGAGCACCCAAGTCTATAACCACTCACTGTAGATGTCCTCACTGTAGATGTCCTAACTCTGCTACCAAGCTGTCTGAGATGGGAAATATCTTGGCTCAAGCGTGCAGATGGCAGCTGTCAGCTTGTAGACAGAAATCAGTGTGTGTTGCTTTCCTTTGTACATTATGGCATAATGTGCTGTCTGTCTTCCTTTTCACCAGGATATCCAGGGATGGAAGTTGACCATCATTCTCTAGTTCCACTGTGAACTTAATGTTGAGCTGTCTCGAGTTCAGATGGTCAAGGAACTCATCCAGTCTTCTCCAACCATGTGGTCAAATGATGAATGGGTCATCAACATACCTGACGAAACAAGTCAGCTGGTAGGCAGCAATTGTAAGCTCCTCATCTTTGAATCTCCCTGCAAACAGATTTGTCACTACTGTCACTCCTTCACTCTGTTAATAAAATTGGCCTCGACATAGGAAGTAAGTCGATGTTAAATATGCTTGAAAAGATCCAGCAGAGCTCCATCACATTTCTCACTGATTAAATTGGGTGTCTCCTGAAATGGTACCCTTGTGAATGTGAGACACATCAACAAAGCTGCCCAAGATGTCTACATTTGAGAATTGTGGGTTTTTGAGACATTCCACAAAATCTGAGGAGTTGGGGATGTGGTGGCCACACTTTACCACATACGGTGCTAACTTCTTCTTTAGGGGCTCTGGAAAGGTTCAAAATCATAAAATGTTCAATTTTTACTTTTTTTAATTTTAAAAATCTACAGGCTTTCTCCTTTCAGTTGGTATGTAATTTATTCCGTTCAAAAGATTACAACTATTTTTTAAATATTTTTGAAATATTTTCTGAATGGGCATGACCCACTGTGGCACTGTTAAACTGCTGTCAAATGTTGTACTCATGAATATACCTGCTCATCATGTACATTTTAGTGATGTGAGAGAAAATAAGTGTTACAAAATAAGTGTTGCACCTAACCTGTGATAGTTTGATATATATCACTCACTTAACTGTCTTGTGTTTCATATTTATTTACTCTTTTGTAATCCTGAAAATATTCATAGTGAATACTCTTCAGTAAAATCTCTGTTTTATTGAAGGATAATCATGGGTAAACATAAAGTGACTAGAAATCCTGTGAAGGCCTTTAAGAAAAGGAGAAATGTTGGAAAGCCAATGGCAGGTGCCATTACCATAAACAAGAAAGACTATAACCAAATGTGTGAACCTGACCTTGCTGGTACACTTGCCCATTGCAGTGAAAGTGAGAAAGAAAGTATTTCACAGAGGAAGCTTGGTTCAGGTAGTGAAAAGTATGAATGTTTTATGGGTGAATAGAATATGAATGAAATATCTCATATGTCATTTCTCAACAGAATTTTTGCAAACTGTGTAAGATGTATTCAGTGCAGTGAAGCTGGTCTGGACCTCTCCATAAAAAATCATGTAGGACCTGCCAGTGAAATGGAACTGAAGTGTGGCAAGTGTTTGTACATGACAACCTTTTGGAACATTGTTGGAGTAGCTCCAAATGAAGAAAATGATAGAAAAATCTATGAACACAACATTAGATTTGTTTTTGCCTTGTCTACAATTGGTAAGGGTGCTACTGCAGGTGAAGTTTTCTGTGGTATGATGAATCTTCCACCAAACGAGCTTGTTGTTGTTGTTGATGTTGTTGTGGTCTTCAGTCCTGAGATTGGTTTGATGCAGCTCTCCATGCTACTCTATCCTGTGCAAGCTTCTTCATCTCCCAGAACTTACTGCAACCTACATCCTTCTGAATCTGCTTAGTGTATTCATCTCATGGTCTCCCTCTTCGGTTTTTACCCTCCATGCTGTCCTCCAATACTAAACTGGTGGTCCCTTGATGCCTAAGAACATGTCCTACCAACCAATCCCTTCTTTTAGTCAAGTTGTGCCACAAACTTCTCTTCTCCCCAATCCTATTCAATACTTCCTCATTAGTTATGTGATCTACCTATCTAATCTTCAGCATTCTTCTGTAGCACCACATTTCAAAAGCTTCTGTTCTCTTCTTGTCCAAACTATTTATCGTCCATGTTTCACATCCATACACTCCATACAAATACTTTCAGAAACGACTTCCTGACACTTAAACCTATACTCAATGTTAACAAATTCCTCTTCTTCAGAAATGCTTTCCTTGCCATTGCCAATCTACATTTTATATCCTCTCTACTTCGACCATCATCAGTTATTTTGCTCTCCAAATAGCAAAACTCCTTTACTACTTTAAGTGTCTCATTTCCTAATCTAATTCCCTCAGCATCACCCGACTTAATTCGACTACATTCCATTATCCTCGTTTTGCTTTTGTTGATGTTCATCTTATATCCTCCTTTCAAGACACTATCCATTCCGTTCAACTGCTCTTCCAAGTCCTTTGCTGTCTCTGACAGAATTACAATGTCATCGGCGAACCTCACAGTTTTTATTTCTTCTCCGTGGATTTTAATACCTACTCCAAAATTTTCTTTTGTTTCCTTCACTGCTTGCTCAATATAGAGATTGAATAACATTGGGGAGAGGCTACAACCCTGTCTCACTCCATTCCCAACCACTGCTTCCCTTTGATGTCCCTCGACTCTTATAACTGCCATCTGGTTTCTGTACAAATTGTAAATAGCCTTGCGCTCCATGTATTTTACCCCTGCCACCTTCAGAGTTTGAAAGAGAGTATTCCAGTCAACATTGTCAAAAGCTTTCTCTAAGTCTACAAATGCTAGAAACATAGGTTTGCCTTTCCTTAATATAGCTTCTAAGATAAGTCGTAGGGTCAGTATCGCCCCACGTGTTCCGATATTTCTATGGAATCCAAACTGATCTTCCCCGAGGTCGGCTTCTACTAGTTTTTCCATTCATCTTTAAAGAATTCGCGTTAATATTTTGCAGCCGTGACTTATTAAACTGATTGTTCGGTAATTTTCACATCTGTCAACAGCTGCTTTCTTTGGGATTGGAATTATTACATTCTTCTTTAAGTCTGAGGGAATTTCGCCTGTCTCATACATCTTGCTCACCAGATGGTAGAGTTTTGTCAGGACTGGCTCTCCCAAGGCTGTCAGTAGTTCTAATGGAATGTTGTCTACTCCCGGAGCTTTGTTTCGACTCAGGTCTTTCAGTGCTCTGTCAAACTCTTCACACAGTATCATATCTCCCATTTCAGCTTCATCTACATCCTCTTCCATTTCCATGATATTGTCCTCAAGTACATCGCCCTTGTATAGACCCTCTATATACTCTTTCTACCTTTCTGCTTTCCCTTCTTTGCTTAGAACTGGGTTTCCATCTGAGCTCTTGATATTCATACAAGTGGTTCTCGTTTCTCCAAAGGTCTCTTTAATTTTCCTGTAGGCAGTATCTATCTTACCCCCTAGTGAGATAAGCCTCTACTTCCTTACATTTGTCCTCTAGCTATCCCTGCTTAGCCATTTTGCACTTCCTGTCAATCTCATTTTTGAGACGTTTGTATTCCTTTTAGCCTGCTTCATTTACTGCATTTTTATATTTTCTCCTTTCATCAATTAAATTCAATATTTCTTCTGTTACCCAAGGATTTCTACTAGCCCTCGTCTTTTTACCTACTTGATCCTCTGCTGCCTTCACTACTTCATCCCTCAAAGCTACCCATTATTCTTATACTGTATTTCTTTCCCTCATTCTTGTCAATTGTTCCCTTATGATCTCCCTGAAACGCTGTGCAACCTCTGGTTTAGTCAGTTTATCCAGGTCCCATCTCCTTAGATTCCCACCTTTTTGCAGTTAGTCTACAGTTCATAACCAATAGATTGTCGTCAGAGTCCACATCTGCCCCTGGAAATGTCTTACAATTTAAAACCTGGTTCCTAAATCTCTGTCTTACCATTATATAATCTATTTGAAACCTGTCAGTATCTCCAGGCTTCTTCCATGTATACAATCTTCTTTTATGATTCAAATGAGTTTATGAACTATAATAGATTTATAGGATCTAAAGTAGATGTCTGAATAGAACTTATGAAGAAAGCTGTGGAAGAGGCAATAATAGAAAACATTGGTAAAAGAGACTTGACTGCAGCATTCGATGGTACCCGGCATAAACGGGGACACACTTCTCTTCATGGTGTAGTACCTGCCACCGGTATGTATACAGGGACAGTTTTAGATATAGCAGTAATATCTAAGTATTGTAGGTGTCCACAAAAAAATAAAGGTGCGCATGAAAATAATTGCACAGCAATCTGTAGTGGCAGTAGTGGAGGAATGTAAGTGGCTGGTGTTGCTAGTATATTTCAGTGTTATATTGCAGATGATAAAGTGTGATATATGAATTACCTTGGTGACCGTGGTTCTAAAAGTTTCAGACATATTCAGGAACTAAAGCCCTATGGTGGTGATGTTGTAGTGCACAAATTTGAGTGTATTGAACACCTACAGAAATGAACTGGATCAAGACATCAGCAACTGAAAGCATCATACAAAAAACAAAAACTCAGTGATAGTAAAGGGTTGGATGGGAAGGGAAGCTTAACTGACCATGTAACTGACAAAATACAGAACTATTGTGGAATGGTTAGTAAGCAAAACACTCACAGTGTCAATGAAATGAAGAAAGCTGTTTGGGCTCTTTTTTTCATACTTTTACAACTGATGGAATTCCCCATCATTGCTTGTGTCCCAAAGCAGAAAACAGTTGGTATAAGTACAACAAGGGATCGCTAACTTGTGACATGTACCCTCATAAACATAGTATACCTGATGTGATAATGGAGGTCATAAAGCCTATTTTCAGGACTTAGCAGCACCTGAACTGTTGAAAAGTGCCTTCATGGAAAAATTCAAAACCGCAGTGAAAGTGTAAATAGTGTTATATGGTCAAGAACCCCAAGACTGTGTTTTTTTGGAACAGAAACACTTCACTCTGATGCGTATGATGCTGTCGCTACTTTGAATGATGACAACACTGTAAGATGCAAAGTATTTCGAAGTATGGGAGTGAAGAAAGGTTTCAACATGGTATGAACAATGCTTGCTTTAGACAAGGAATGTCTTCGGGCTGCTCAGAAGGCTGTAAATAGCCTATAAATACAAGCTAGAGTAGACAGGAGGAGGACAAAGAGAAAGCTGGAGGAGGAGTTTGCAAAGATGAAGATAATCCATCCTAAGCAACTGGATTGTACTAAAAAGGTAATCCAAACTTTGTCACTCAATTCAGAAAGTTTTATTTTTTCATACAAATTTGCTTCAAATTTTCGGGAAATATTACATAGTCCTTTCTACATAAGTTAACACAGCCTTTTTCCAAAAACTTGTATATTGTTGAATTTATAAACACAAAGTTGCACAAAAAAGTAGTGAATTTTCATTACAATAGAAAAAACTAATCTCTAAAAACTGAATTCAAATTTCTAAAAGTCCCTGTGTTAAGTTGTAGCCAATACTCCAATAAATAACTTGGAAAAATTTTAACTTTCTAGCTCAAATACTTTCTGAGGAAACATGTAATTTGTAAGTGCTATTTTAACATTGGAAAGACAGGGGTTTCCAGAGCCCCTTAAGGTTGGTGGCTGTAGGGTAGGTGGCTACGCAAATATTGCTTATGATTGGGCAAAGTTATATACCTTCTTTATAGACATTGGGTAATCCATATAGTCTGGGTGATGCTGGTGCGATAGCTCTCAGTTGTTTGAGAACCTTCTCACGGCAGGAGAATGACAAGGGCGCCATAGATATCTGGAGTAGTCGCCAACAGCATAAGATGCTTCTTCAGTGTGTCAATAGTGCTAGGAACGCACCTGGTGGACGTGGACAGAGTACAGAATGCCTTGGCATTGCTACCACTGGGGAAAACAGTAGAGACTGGTGCAGGCGCAAGGTGGAACACACCTACAGACAAAAAGCACCATTAGAAATGGCCGCAGCGGGCACAGATAGCATATGGAACACCAGAAACTTCTTGGGCATGAACTTGGGGGACAGTCAGCTTGTTGACCTGATGCAGGAAACACCTGATGAAGACATCGAGTTACGACATCAAAATATTATGTTGAGAACCTGATTCCACGAGATGACAATGCCTTCATTGTTTGCCACATCTTCATACCAACTTTACATCACTGCTGACGTCAAGCAGTGAGTTGCGCCATAGTGAGTGTCAAATTTGCTGATTGACTTTACAATAAACATTCCAAATTTGACACCGAGTGAATCTGCTCTGGGTACCTCAGATCTAAGTGCTGCAGAAAATCGCAGTAAACAATGGCCGCCCAACTCTGTAACAAATCATCATAATTTAAGACTGATTATGCCTTTCAGCATTCAGAACAAATGGTAATCCAAATGCTTTCAAACTTCACATAGGACAGAACATCACGTGTTCCAGTGCTAGTGATTACAAGCATTAAGACACTCACATTAATGACCTGAACCATACTTAATGCCTTACATAGTGCCGTTACAGTTGAACAATGGCCTGCACCATACCACTCCGTCATTCTGTTTCATCATACATCTGCCAATGGACTGCAGGATCAATGTTTATATCATCTTTCAGCACCTGCGCATTCCGATTTTCCAAATCTGGTTCTGAGTGTTGCAACTAAACGCAAGTTCTGCAGGACAGACTATGATGTCACTTATATTCCAGCCACACCAGCCATCATAATCAACTCATTTCCAATCCAGCACAGTGCTTCACACTTGCATCATCTGCACACAGCACCAAAACCAACTATGGACTCCAATAATGCATTTTTCATGATCTCGGCATGGCAAGGTCAGATACCGCTGCCTCCCGGTTCGAGTGATGTCACATCCGTGTCAGTCATGTCACGAATGACAGCACATCTGCACAAAGTCCATGAGACATGGATTGTACCACTGGATAATAAATGGACCATGCCTTTCTTCTCCACATGCCAGGACCTCATGCAGACTCTCATGTACATCTTCCATCATATCAGACTCTGACATTGGAAAAGTCATACCTCATACCTTCTGTATCGAGCCCGGAACGTCACTCACACCAGCGCAGGATGCCGACACTACCCGTGCCGATACATGACTCACCTCTTCATGCACTTCCCTATGTTGAGCCACATTTCCTGCCTGTTTGCACACTGATGGTCCTGCACTATGGCACGCCACCTCGTGATGGTGCCTTGCAATCAAACCACTGACGGCCATCACACCGCCCACCACCATCTGAAGCTACTGTTGGTCTGTGTGGATTCTCGTGTGATACGGTTTGCCCTCAGTGAGTGTCTGATGTCAGCCAGTGACATCAATGGGGACAATGTGAAGTTCGTCACTCTCCTTAACCACCTCGGAGACAGCGTGCACCTTATTAGTGACTTGCTTTTGGTTGTTCCAGCTGCTCATAAATATAAAGCTACCAAAACACTGCTGCTACAATGACTAACATGCTTGTCTGAGCAGCAACTACATCCTGTCGTCAATGAGACTATTCTGGGCAACAGCATGCCGTCTCCACTCTGGTGCGACCTGTGAGTTCTAATTGACCCAATGCTCCTGCCTGGTCACATGCTATAGACACTTTGGTTCATAAAACTTCCAGAGAACATCCAGACAGTGATGATAGCACATGAGGAGGCATCTCTGGAGTTTAAACTTCGACTTTCCAACAGCATGCAGACACTGTCATAACACCGCATTCTAATCAACAATGAACAGTGACACACTGCATTTGACGCCCAGTATGACTGCACCAAGACAGATGCTACATGATCCCGGCCAAGATACCCCAACAATCTGCACAGCTGAGGATCGCCCAACATCAGTGGAGCTGAACTGAACTAGACTGTTCCCCTGCCCCTACCACCCCAAGCACCTTTCGTGGCTCCGGTGGACAACAGTCACCTTCCGAGGCAGCCAAAGCTGTTGCCCCCCAACTGGCCACTGTCCCGACTCTGTGCATAAATAAAAGCTGCACCAACCAAGTGCATTGCTTACTTCCATGCCCATCAGACAGCAATGCTACTGCTGATTGTGGGCAAGGATGCACAGCATTGCAGACAACCCTGAGTCTACCCAGCCAAAAGTGGCAACCTGGAATAGGCACCAGACTTATCTTCACTAATAAGATGCCTCTGCACACAACAACAAAACGACACTGATGCAGCATTTCAATGGTCAGACAGTTACCGACTATTCATCCATGACAGGTGCCTGCACACGTATTTCGTCATTGATATTGGGGATGATGTAAGCATTCTACCGCCTGCTCTTGTGCCTGCTACACTGTCATTGTCGCCAAAGCAACTGTGCGCCACCAGTGACACTGTAATTACAGTTGCTGGAACTGCACACATCATTCTCGACCTTGACACAGATATGCAAATACTTTGGACATTTGATAGTGACAGAGACAGTTGAACCAGTCCTGGTAGTCGATTTCCTCTGGAACTACCAACTACTGCTAGATTTAAATTGCATCCCTCTATTGCACAGAGACAGCGAGCAGCCCATCCATGATGTGGTCACTGATACACTACTTATCGGCACTGTAATGCCCTCTGTCATAGTGGCACCACTCAACACACCACTTGAACTGAAGATCCAAAGTGAAGCACCTCTTGACCACCTATGCTTAAAGGCAGCTGAATACTCATCAGCATCTCGATGACTTTCACCATTTTGACACCCAATCACTACCATGGTACTGCTACTAGGGACACTTCTCAGGTCACAATCCCCACTTGAGTTCACTCCCGAGACAGTGCCATGGGACATTAAGAGCAACTGTGAATTATGCTGTACCCTGCCCCCTAGACTCACTCAACATTTCCCCATTAGACCATATACAATCTGTGCCATGTGGGGTGGTACAGTCGACCCCACTGCAAGCACACTAGGTTGCCCTGTCCATCGCTGCCCCCATTGTCTAGCTCCCCACAAACTTAAAGCTGCAGTGGACAAACTTTTGTGAGATTGCATAGTCAGGTCATCAGGGAGTGCTTGGCCCTCCAAATTAAACTAGTTCCCAAGAAGAATGGTACTTAGCAACTATACAGTGACTACCGCTACCTCAGTGCCCATACGCTACCTCAGTGCCCATACCATCAATGACAGCTACCCCATTCCAGACTTGCACCATTTTTCCCATGTCTTGGCTGGGGCACAAATTTTCAGTGTCGTTGATTGCAAGATAGCATACCAACAAATTCCAGTGATGGCTAAAGACACACTAAAAACTGCAATAATCACATCATTCAGTCTCCTCCTCTACATTCCATATGGACTAAAAAACATAGTGTGAATGTGGAAAAGGTTTATTGGTGGTGTACTGTTCCATTTGCCTATCTATATGAGGTCATAAGTTTTTCACAAAATGAACAAGACCATGACAATCAACTGTGTTTTGTGCTTGGAAAGCTGGCATCTCATGGAATCATGATAAACGATGACAAGTGTCAACTTAGACAACCCCATCTGACGTTTATCGGACACCACATTGACACCTCTAGGGTGCTTCCTATTCCCAAGAAGACTGTAAAGATATGCTTCCCCACCCCCACCTACCTCCTAACAATTATCAAGAGCTGCGTAGGTTTTTTGGTATAAGAAACTTCCACAGGGACCAATTGCCACATGCCACTGAGACTTTACTATGACTCACACAAGCATTGCACAGCAAGAGTACATCTGGCAAATGCCACCTATTTGGACACCACAGACGCAGACAGCTTTTGACAAAATAAAAGAACACCTGTGACGTACCATGACCCTCACCCACCATTGCTCAATACAAGTCTAAATTATTGCATCCCATGCTAATGATCACATAATCAGTGCTGATTTACAGGAAGAGATCTGTGGAATCATTCAGATGCTCAGGTTTTTCCCACGCAAACTTATTGACACCTAGAAAAATGGTCAACATTTGATTACGAACTACTTGCCATATATGAGGCAGTTTGTCACTTTCAAGATGATGTTGAGGGGAGACTTCTTACCACATATCCAGACCATTACCCACTGGCAGATGCAGTCCAAAACCTGTCAGCAGATTCTGCACCCAGGAGATTCTGCCACCTAGATTTCATAACACAGTTCACTACTGATGTGTGATACATCAAAGGCAATGATAATATTGTGGCAGACTATCTTTCCCATATCGCAGCTGCCTCCGCCCGGATTGACTTGGATAGGATCACAGATGCACGAGGGACAGACGCCAAACTCCACAGCTTGTTTAATAAACCAGACACTGGACTCCAATTGCAACAACGCATGCTATCCAGCATTACCAAACATGTTTGGTGTGATGTTTCAAATGGACGGGTCTGACCATTCATTCCAGAGCTGTATCACAGGACACGTTTTGACCTTCTCCAACAGCCTTGCACATTGCGCATGTAGCCTACCATACGCCTCATCATGGAATGGTTTGTCTTGCCTAACATTAAAAAGGATTGTGCCATGTGGGTCAGGAATTGCAATCCATGCCAGCAGTCAAAAATTGGCCATCATGCGCAGCCACCCTTTGGTAAATTCCCAATTCCAAAGGGGCAGTTCCAACATGTCCACACTGATATTGTAGGGCCATTCCCCGAGTCACGCTGTTACTGTTACATTATGTCAATGATAATCATGTCACCACACCCATTTCTGACATTTATTTATTTATTTAATTTTTTTGCATAGAGTCATCAATAATATGGCTTTTGCAAGCTTCAAATACAGTTACAAACATAAAATACATTTAGATCTTAGCACTACAGGTAGTAATTAAACAGTAAATTGATGCTTGTCAAAAAACATTACATCTTACACATATCAATACAGCCAATTACTTTTTAATACATTATTAACAGCTCTTAAATTTCACCAGTTAAAATTTATTGAGTCAATAGAGACACTTTTCAATTAAGAATTCTTTTATTTTTGATTTGACATGCTTTTTATTACTGTTTTTCATGGACGCTGGCAGTTTATTATACCATATCAGTCCATTAGTATATGGGCCCTGGTCTGTCATTTTTAATCTTGTTCTTTGTCTATAGTAATTCTCTTTGGACCTGGTGTTGTGGTCATGTATATCACTACATTTAGAGAAAAAGAGTAATTAATTTATACAGATACATAGAGTATATGGTGAAGTACCTGTATTGTCTGAAAACATGATTGCAAGAGTCTTTATAATCTAGAACAAGTATAATCCTTAACCTCCTTTTTTTGTAGCAATAGTACTCTGTTAAGGTGAATGTCTGCAGCACAACTCCATATTTCTACGCGGTAGCTAAGATGGGGATAGATTGTCCCATATTGCACAGTTTTAAGCATGTGGGTGGTCACCGTTTTGGACAGTTGGCTAAGAAGATACAGCCCATTGCTGACTTTTTTACATACAGCATTAATGTGGCTAATCCACTGGAGGTTTGAGTCCAGATGGACCCCTAGAAATTTGCACTCGTTTGCCTCCTCTGCCACTATGCCACATACCTCATTTATGCATGAGTGATGTGAGATGCCAGTTGTAAATATTAGCATTTGGGATTTATTTACATTGACCTTTAATCCTTCTGCATGAAAATATGAACTTAATTCCTGTCCCATTTCTTGCTGAAAATTTCACTTCCTCACAATCTTTACCATGAAATAAAACTGAGGTGTCATCAACATTGATGTATCACTGGTATTTTATGCCCACAGTTTTTTAGGAGAAGCTGATGGTTTACTGAGTCAAAAGCTATGCTCAGGTCAAGGAATATTCCAGCTGTGTGTATCCCCATTCTATATTGCTGTAAAGTTCATGGAAGAAACTGGTAACAGAAGTGGCTGTGCTTAGGTCTTTCCTAAACCAATGCTGTGATTCGGTAAGCATTTTGTGTCTTGAGAAAAATGTCATGAGCTGTGATAGGATAACTGTTTTTAATATTTTACTGAAGGTAGGGATTAGTGATATCACTCTATAATTTGAAACTTCTTCTTTACTTCCCTTCTCATGGAATGGCTGAATTACACTTATTTTTCGGGCATTTGGATATATGTTTTCATTAATACTACAGTTGATAAGATAGTAAGGGGTTTAGTTATTTCATTAGCACATTTCTTTAACACCACACTTGAGATACCATCCCATCCAGATGAATGCTTGTTCTTTAGCTTTTGTATTGTGTTAAATATTTCCTGTTGATTCACCTCCATAAATTTGAGCTCTATACGATCCATGACATCATTTGGTGTGCCAGCCTGTAGATCTATAATAGGGGCTGGTTGGTCAGAAGGAGAGATAAAATGCTTATTGAATAAATTATATATTTCATTTGGATCTTCCACTAGATTGCCCTCTTTTCTACTGCTAACTGGTTCACTCTGTGCCTTGCTGGTGGCTTTATGATGTTTATTGATAAGTCTCCACGATGCCTTACCTATGTTGGCTGAACGCTCTATTGCATCATTGTTTATCTGTTTCCTCAAGTGTAAAAGGTCTGTCTTAAAGTTTTTTGGCTTGATTTTACTTTTCCTTAAATATATATAGCTTTGTTTCCTTACATAAACAGTCAAGTTCATATATATTCTGCCTTAACTTAATCAACCTAGGTGTAAGTTTCAGCTTAGTATCACTTTCAAGATGAGAGTTGGTTCCTACCCTGGTTATTTCTTTGAGAGTGCAGCAGCAGTCAAAATGCTTCAGCACTGTCCTATAAAATTTTTCCCATTTGTTTGGTAAGTAGTGTCCCATTTCTTCTCTGATAACTTAATTTTGAAGGCAATGATGTTGGTGCTATTCAGGATCTGCTTCTTCTCTATTATCTTAGTTGCTGTTCGTACAGCAGAGATAGTAGCAAAAACTATCATCAACATTTGGATTGCCAGATTCAGCTGCCCGGCCTTCTTAACATCATTCCAGGGTCGGCAGTTCGAATCCCAACTGTTCAATGACTTACACTTCCTTAGCAGATGTTGCTGGTTCCACAAAACATCCTACCACCCTCAATCCAATGGCCTCACGGAACAGTGGCATTAGACAATGAAAGCTTCTCTCATGTGCTACTCAGAATTGTGGGCGAAGACCCTTCCATAGGTTCTCCTGGGCATTTGCATAAAGATGACCTCGATGTTTTCTCTCCAAAATACTACACAGCGAGCCCCTCATCCTACCCGCCGAATTCGTAGTGGATGAATCAGTCCCCACAGACCAGGACTTACCAAACATAGCAATGTGCATGCACACACATATACAAGACATCTGTGTGCCAGCCCCTTCTATCACTTGACACAATGAATTTTTATTAATGTGCTCATGTGATCCTATGCACAGATGCAGTGAAACCCATCCTACAACCACCTTTTAAGTAACCCTACTTAGTGCTGAAATGAAGTACAAACACTTTTGATATTGAAATTGCTGGCAAATAAACAGCAGTGTCATTGAACCAACTTAAAGCAGTGTGGACTTCAGCGGACCTGTCACAATGGGTATTCCCCACCCCTCCGCCACCTATGCACTCGTTAGTCAATTTCCAAGTGCGTGTGAATCTCCATGATTTCTGCCTGCCAACATATCTGTCACAATACCAACCTCATGATTACTTCTACCTACCTGGGCAAGCAGTCGGGTGCAAGCACCATCACACACACAGTTTCGTACACCCCACTCAGGAGCTGACGCAGCACGGCTCAGTGCTCGTTTTTCAGTAGACCGAACACTCACCATCGTTGCCCTGGCTTACACCACTGCAGGCCCTGCAATACCTCCTGTGGATGCAACAAGGCAAGACAATGCTGCCAACATGCCTCCCTCTTCAAATACTGCCAACAAGCCAGCAACAATTAAAGACACCATATCTCCTAACACAGCCAGCAGGAACCTGTTAGTTACACCACCAACATCGCACTTTGGGTGTGACCTGTGGCCCCCCGGCGCACCTCGCTGACTATGACATGTCTTCCATCATGCCAACCTTCACACAGCTGGCTACATCACTTATGACAAACAATGCACCACCTCAGACTCTCCTCAGGTACCTCTGAACTGCGCTGGAGGTAGGCGGAGGGCTCTGTGGCAGCATAAAATCTCTGATGGAAGAAAAGGAAGATTGGTGCCCTGGTAGGCAAGGAGAGTTTATTATGCTCTGGATGCTTGTTCAATTATACAAGATATGTATATTGTGCTTAGCAATAAATAGTGTGGAAATTGTATCTCTATGAAGTGTCACTATTCTGATATCACACCTCAGGTATCTGATCTCCCACAGTGCTATTCCAATGTCATATAATACTACGAAAATGAAAAAGACCATTTGATAAGACCCGCATCATTGAAAATGTGCATAAGTATGTGATGTTTAACAATTATGTTATGCAATCCAACTACCATGACTCATTCGGACTGGCAGTAGCAAAACAATTCAAATGTCAAATCCATATCAGAGGTTCGATGATACCAATAGTATAACCAAATAAGAAACTGCATAAGTACTATGTAATATAATAATTACATGACTCTATTAAAAATCCAGTGATATTACTATTCCACGTAACAAACCAATGATTTGGTGAGAACAACACCACAATAAAAAATATACAGAGAGATGTAATGCTGAAATATTTTAAAAAGCAGTACCACTAAAAACAGAGAGCATAAAAACCAAACAACAACCAAAACAATTCCAGTGACATCTCCTATATCATAAGTTCAGGGATAAACAAATGTAACCAATTGAGACATACAGGCTAAAATCACTTCTAATAGTGTCATACAGAAACTATAATTATTCATATTCTTACAACATGTGTGACCCTACCATCACTAACCAATTTTATTAAACTAATTTACCAGTTATCTGAACCTGGCATACGCCCATTATACCATATATTATCCAACAGCATCAGTATGAATTTAATTATCCAAAAATATGTACATATCTGTTGTCATATCCAAATGACCCAGCTGTGAAGTAACGTCTATTTCATAAAAGTGTAAGAGTTTAAAAAGGGTGGGGGGAAGGTGCAGAGGTGTGAGTAAAATATGCTCTATGTCTCCATGGCCTATCCCCTGATATTTATATTATTTAATATTTATACCATGTGTGTATACTCATAATATTAGGTCCCTAACGACAAATGCAAGATACATATTAAAAGTAGATAAAACATTTCTGCATCATGGAAATGTAAAATTGTAAAAAGGGGGGTGGGGGGAGGTAGAGGTGTGAGACATGTAAAACTATTGCATCCATGGCATCACCAATGCCATATTACTATAGATAATCATAATCATTTGCAACAGGCATGCAGAATCATTCTAGAGGATGTCAAGGTAGATGCTCATGTCAGCAATTAACAAATATGTAAATGTAAATCTTTTACAAAGTTGGGAGAGGGATGTCTAGGGTATGAGAAGTCAAGTATACACCAAGAAACTACGGTTTAACCATATAAAGTTACTTAAAAACACTGTACATCAGTGTGCAATCATTATAATATTGTCTCCGACACACCATAAAACCATTACATTAAATGTATTCAAAATTGCGAATGACAACCATCAGCTGTAGAATGGAATGACGACAATGAAAATTTGTGCCGGACTGGGATTTGAAACAGTATCATAAAAAACATTGGATGACAATAACAAAACACGTATCATTAATATGAGGTACTGCATACGTTACTCATTAATAGCTGTTTATGCCGCCATGTCATCCTCAGCCCACAGGTGCCACTGGATGCGGAAATGGAGAAGCATGTCATCAGCACACAGCTCTCCAATGTTAGTTTATGAGACCGGAGCCACTACTTCTCCATCAAGTAACTCCTCAGTTTGCCTCACAAGGACGGAGTGCACCCTGCTTGCCAATAGTACCCAGCAGACCAGATGGTTACCCATCCAAGTGCTAGCCCAGCCTGGCATCACTTAACTTAGGTGATCTGAAGGGAACTGGTGTTATCACCGCAGCAAGGCCATTGGCATAAACCTCTGTACAAGCCCTAATTTCTCTCACCTTACCTTTGGGGTCCTTAACATGAAATGTACATTGGCAGCAGTAGAACCGTTCTGCAGTCAGCCTCAAATGCCAGTTCTCTAAATTTTCTCAGTATGGTCTTGCAAAAAGGAAGTAATTTTCCCTCGGGGATTCCCATTTGAGTACACAAACCACTACTGTAATACCTGTGTGTTGATCAAAGCTACTGGCAACAAATCTAGCAGCATCCCTCTGAATTTCCTCAATGACTTACTTTCATCAAACCTGGTGGGAATCTCAACCACTCAAGTAGTACTCAAGAATGGGTCACACTAGTGTTCTATATGCCTTCTCCTTTATAGATAAGCTACACTTTCCCAAAATTCTCCTCAAAAAAATGAACTTACCATTCACCTTCCCTACTATGAACCTGATGTGCTCATTCCATTTCATATCACTTTGCAGTGTTATGCTTAGATACTTAATCGCTGTGACTGTGTAAAACATCACACCACTAATGCTGTATTCAAATGTTACAAGTTTGTTTTTTGTACCCATCCACATTAACTTACATTTTTCTACATTTAGAGCAAGCTGCATTTCACTACACCAACTAGAAATTCTAAATCATCCTGTATCCTCCTACAGTCACTCAAGGATGACATCTTCCTGTACACCACAGAATTGGCAGCATCATTTATGTATATGGAGACTGAGAGAGATATGACTGCACTTCTGTGGGGCATTCCTGATGACACCCTTGCTCCTGATGAACATTGGCTGTCAAGGACAGTGTTCTGGGTTCTATTACTTACGATGTCTTCAAGCCACTCGCATATCTGAGGACATAATCTGTATGTCTGGCCCTTTGTCAACAGTCTGCAGAGTCAAACACTTAGGAATCTAAGAACATGGAATCTGCCTGTTGCTCTTCATCCATGGTTTGCAGGATATTATATGAGAAAAGGGCAAGCTGTGTTTCACATAAGCAATGCTTTCCAAAACTGTGGTGAATTGTGGACAAACCTTTCATGTCTTAAGGAAATTCATTGTATTCAAACTCAGAATATGTTCAAGAACTCTGCAGCAAACTAACATTATGGATATTGGTCTGTAATTTTGCAGGTACCTTCATTTACCCTTCTTACATAAAGGGGCCACCTGCACTTTTTCCCAGTCACTTTGGACTTTTAGTTGGGCAAGGGTTTCATGATAAATGCAGTCTAAGTAAAGGACATATGCCACAGATAACACTCAGGAAAACTGAAATGATATTCCATCTGCATCTGGGGACTTATTGTATTTCTACACCAAGGATGCCTACTTCTGTCCTCCATTGGGGAAATGACAATATGTATGTACAGTCCTTTTGCATGAATGATTTTTTAAATGCGAAATTTAAAACTTCACTTCTCTTTTTGCTATCTCTATTGTCACACCAGACTGATCAATGAGTGACTAGATAAAAGCCTTTGACCCACTTAGTGATTTTATGTGCGACTTGAATTTTCTCTGGTGCTGCAGGACTTCTGCATGGATAATCAGCTTCACGTATTTTCCTTCTCTTTTACTTGACTATTGCCATGACAACCTCTTCTTGAATATACAGATACGTCATGATATCAGTGTCTTAATCCTTGACTAGTACGGACCTGATTTTTGAATGTTTGTGTTGATCTGTATCTGCATCACTATTGGGAAGGAGTTGATGGAACAATTATTTCACCATATATCCAGATTCTCGTGAGTAATTTCTATCCTTCGTCCACAGCATTACCAGGACCACAGTTGTTTTGACCCACTTGGCCACGAGTTTGTAGTGTGTGCCACAGATATCTACTTGAAATTGTAAGCAGATGAATTTCCCAGAACACTTGTAGTCTTTAGCTGTTCTGTGCTGGTCTAGCCTAAGTTATCTACCCTTTGCCATAAGGAGCATAGTTACAAACTTCTATCAATTCTGGTCAGTTTTGTCAGCTGTGGTGTCCATGGGGTAGTCTGTCATTTTATTAGTGGAGACAATCTCCTGTTGCATAAATATGTGAATTTCGTAGTCCATGCTGTCTTCCACTGAATGCAAGACTGATATCAAGTGACACATTTGGGATCAGTTGGCTTCTTTCAGATTTAACATTACTTCCTTAACCCCGACACAATCTGTCTAGTGCTCTGCTACAAACAAATCTCATTGGCACAGTGAATCGATGTTGCTTGGCACTCCCAACCTTCCTTCATAGATTGGTTGTTGATCAATACACAGGTCATTTTCCTCAGCATATCTTGTACCACTTTAGCTGTTCATCACTCATCACAGAGGCAGACCACTAATTGTGCATTTCCATTTCATTATTAATAAACTACACCACCTTCCACAGTCAGCAAGTCCACAAATATCCTCTCGCTAAATTCCTATTTTATGCGAGTATAGGGCATACATTGATGATAGTATCCATGTATTGTTGCCTACTACTACTTACAGTGTGACAATTTTGTAGAGTTAAGATACCTTCACTATAGTCTACTTTGGTTTGGTTATTATGACTGCTGCCATGGTGTTACGAGGCCCAATTATGACCATAGTATTAGGCAGAATACACACTGTACACTGAGTCGACTTTCAGCTCCTTTAAAAATCCCCCATCTCTGCAGCCACCAGTGTGCACCTCATTGTGTTTAGCTGTAACACACTACCAGTTTCTTGTAAAACCACAGCATTTTGAAGTTGCTTTAAAGATGATGATTATTAGTGTTTTAGGGCGCACAACAGCGAGGTTATCAGCGCCCGAAGTTGCTTGAAGGTGTTGAACATGCTTCCATTGATGCTAACTAGATCTCTATGGATCTTGTTAAGACCCAGACCTACAGATCAGCGTGTTCATCCTAGACCAAGCAGTTCACAAACTTCTCTCGGGTATGTCAGCCACTTATCAGATTTGAAGAAACATTCAATCAAAGGAAACAATTTGTTTCTCCTTTGTGATGGGTCTGACCTGTCAAAAGTCTTTGTGCTCCCTGAAAGACACTGGGCAGTTATAATTATTACTTACAGAGGTCCACTGTGGACTGTAGTAATCGTGTAGCAACAAAATTTTGAAAATGGTAATGCAGAACTGATTTATGCTGGAAAAAAATTAATGCCAATTTTGGGCATCAGGTGCATATCTAGATAACACTGTGAATGCATGAAAGACATATAGAAATGTTTCTGTATGTAATAGATTAGGAATGGGACGGGACATGGGCAGACAAGATAAAACAAGTGAGAAAAGAATAATGTTGATTTTATTATTGACTACAGCTCACATAAATTGTTCAATATGAGCACCGGAAACATTGACAAGATGCTGCATCCCTTGCAGCAGTTCTGACTGAATCTAAGCAACATGTTCCTACATAACAGCCTTCAGATCAGGCTGAGACCGAATAAGTGCATGGTAAACATGTCCTTTTAAATATCCCCCGAGCCAAAAATCACATGGATTCAACTTGGGGGATCTTGTGGCCCATGCATTTGGAAAATGTCCGGAGATAACATATTCATGGAAGGATACCTTAAGCCAAGCTTTCACGGGGTAAACAGTAGGAGGTGTTGCCCCATGTTGCATAAAGACAGTTGTTTCCACATGTTTATGCTCTTCTAAAGCACAAATCACATCCTGTACAAGATTCTGATACCATGCAGAGATCACGGTACACCTGACAGGTCCTTTGGGTGTACCCTCTTCAAAGAACAGATTAAGAATAGAGTAACTTGTAAATCCATACCAGAGTCACGAGTACAACATGCCGTTTAACAGTGCCCCAATTTTGGCAGTTCTGTATATTCACTGCACTCACAGTGTACAGCGCAGACTTGCACCTGGTGGCCAAAATTGGAAATAATTTTTATTATAACCACCTGGTATCTTTGTCCTCTTAACCAGAAGTCTCAAGTCTGGTCTGTCTAGCTCCTTCATAAGGTAGACATTCCAGTTTTTAAGTGACAAATGTGCTTCTCCATGATTATCTATGCTACTGAAGGTTTCTCTGTCTAAAAACTTGGTATCCTCTTGTCCATCTGTCTTGTTAGAATTAATGGTGTTGCTTAAATTCTCATCCCTGGTAATTACTGAACTTTTTGCCTACTGTGCTCCTGACAATACACAGTGAACTGTTTCCAATATTTTCCCCACATTTTGTGGTATCATGGTTCTAGACATTCCTGTCGTATCTCCAGCAATAGCTGTTTGAGTTATTTCTGGGATACCTATGTTTATTTCCTTAGTTGTTTTTTAATCGAGTAGTTGACCTTTCAGCTAATGTTATTCTATTGACACTCACATTGTTGTTTGATACTATCCAGTGGCAAGTATCAGATATAGCAAGATTCTGATCCACCTACCCACTGTATTTTTACTTTACAACTGGTTATTATACACTGAGGTGACAAAAGTCATGGGATACCTCCTAATATAGTGTTGGACCTCCTTTTGACCAGCATAGCGCAGCAATGTGACATGTCATCAACTTAACAAGTCATTGGAAGTCCCTGCAGAAATACTGTCTATAGCTGTCCACGACTGCAAAAGTGTTGCTGACACAGATTTTGTGCACAAACTGACCTCTCAATTATGTCGCATAAACATTCGATTAGATTTACATCGGGTGATCTGGGTTACAAATCATTTGTTCAAATTGTGCAGAATGTTCTTCACACCAATTGCAAATGATTCGTCATCGACAAAAATTCCGTTTTTGAATGGCTGCAAATTATCTCCAAGAAGTTGAACACAACCATTTCCAATCGGTTCAGTTTAAGCAGTAAAAACAGCCCACATCATTAAGGAAACACCACAAGCTTGCACAGTGCCTTTGATAAGTTGGGTCCATGAGGCCTGCACCACAATCTAACCCTATTATCAGCTCCTGCCAACTGAAATCTGGACTCGTCTGACCAAGCCACCATTTTCCAGTCATTTAGGGTCCAACCGATATGTTCACAAACCCAGGAGAGGCACTGTGGGTGATGTGCTGTTCGTTAAGGCACTTGCGTCAATCGTATGGTGCCATAGCCAAATTTCGCTGCACTATTCTAAGGGATATGTTCAATGTAATTCCCACATTGATATCTGTGGTTATTTCACAGTGTTGCTTGCCTCTTAGCACTGACAACTCTGCGCAAACACTGCTGCTTTTGGTCATTTAAGTGAAGGCCGCTGCCCACTGCATTGCCCATAGTGAGAGGTAGTGCCTGAAATCTAGTGTTCTCGAAGCTGCTGATCTCACAAGGGGAGGCCGCCAATTGTGAAATTCAGATTCGATTCATACTGCGCATAACAAAAGCTCATGGCCAGGGGTGTAATGTAGCAAAGCACCAAGATGCACTTCTCAGCCATTGTCGAGAAAATCGACAGTTAAAAGAAACCGTTGCGGTGAAATACTCTTCATGATTAATAATTTTCTACAGCATCACTGCGCAGGGGTAAGCATCTCTGCCCAAACTCTTTGCCTTTACAAATGTCTGCATGTCTGTGTATGTGCGGATGGATATGTGTGTGTGTGCGCGCGTGAATGTATACCTGTCCTTTTTTCCCCCCTAAGGTAAGTCTTTCCGCTCCCGGGATTGGAATGACTCCTTACCCTCTCCCTTAAAACCCATATCCTATCGTCTTTCCCTCTTTCCTGATGAAGCAACCGTTCGTTGCGAAAGCTTGAATTGTGTGTGTCTATCGACCTGCCAGCACTTTTGGGGCCAAAACGAGCCGCCGCATAACAGCGTAGTTGCCTGCAAACTTCGAAAGAAGGTAGATGCGGTCCCTAGCGCAACTTATAACATCGTCGAATATCAGTGCGTACGTGAGAGCTTTGGTACACCCTGTTAAACAAATGGAAAAATGGAGGCAGTGCAATTAGAGAGCGATCCGGGCCCTTCGCATGAAAGTGATGTGATCGAAGAAGATTCTATATACAGTGAAGTGGCGAAACAACAATTGAAAGATGCGTTGGTGTATTTTGAAAGCCTCCTTCGTAACAGTAATCGCATCGCAGCAGAACTGTCATCATTAATCAGCGAAGAAGCCATGGTAATTGGGGAAGAAATGTTCCAGAATACGCTGCAAATGCTCGCCGAAAACATGTTGCATGGTGCGAGATTCGATCTGGCGACCTTCGGATTACGAACCCGAGCACTTACACCTGCGCCACAACGCTGTAGAAAATTATTAATTGTAGAGAGTATTTCACCGCACCGGTTTCTTTTAACTGTCGATTTTCTCGACAATGGCTGAGAAGTGCATCTTGGTGCTTTGTCACATTACACCTCTGGCCATGAGCTTTTATTATGTGCAGTATGAATCGAATCTGAATTTCACAATTGGTAGCCTCCCCTTATCAGAATACTGATTTCTCAAATTATATCTAAAATGGAGTGCCCCATGCATCTAGCTCAACTACCGTTCCACATTTAAAGACTTACTTACCACGTGCAGGCATAATCATGTTGGAAGCCTTTTCACATGAATGACCTCAGTACAAATGATGCCTCTGCAATGTCCTGTACTTTTACAACTTGCATATGCAATACTACTGCCATCTGTACATGTGCAATTTGTCACCTCAGTGTATTGCAGTTACACACAAAGTTCCTCTATATGCCCTTTGAAATCTCGAGCAAATATTCCACGCCATAACTTCAAATTGTCAGATAAGCCTTTAAGACATAAAAAATTTGCTAAGCCTCCTTTCTGTACAAGAATCAATAAACTCCAAGTGGCCTTACTAGAAGTAACATGTTGAACAGGATGCAATATACCACTGCCTTCTGTTTCCATGCAAAGGAAACACTGCACAACGTAAAGAATGGCAGTCAAACCATAGAGTATACATCTGTTACAACTAATGATGTGATTCATAGATAAAATAGCAGTCTTACAAATACATTTTGTCAATGACAGCATACATATAATGGAGGAAAAATTGCTTTTCATCTCCTTCCTTAGCCACAAAATAGTAAAGAATGATTACACAACTCAGTTGGACAAGTAGGACAAAGAATTTAACAACATTTGGAAATATCCAGTATAATTTATAGAAACCTCAGGAAGTCTAAATCACAGTACCTGCATAGATTTTTGAATCCTATCCAACAGAATGCAAATCTTGCACCCTACCTGTAATGTACAAGAATTAAGGACATGAAAGAATGGGAGAGAGCATTCTTCCAGACAATTTTTATAACACACTTCAGAATGTGGTCCAGGTCTGTAATATCACTAATGCAAGGGGAAAAGCCTAGATTTCCCAACCTACCAGTTTTCCCTTCATCATATTGTGAAGTTTTCTGTTAATGGTACTGCAGATTTACATTGAGTCTTCTTTTGTCAGTGACATTTTAGAAAACAGGTAATACATAATTTTTTTATATACCTACATATCTTGCCATCACACTGGTATTTGCAGCATCCAAGGCTCAGTTACTTGGATATAATAAAGGTAAAATGGGAATTGAAAGTTGTACTTGAATTTTTAACAGGATTGAAGGATAATAAAAACATCCTATGACACATTGTTTAAAGTACTATAAATATATTGCATCAGTTACACAGTGTTTGGACAATAAAACATTCACAGAATCACCAGTGTACACACTTTCACATAAAATCATGGGCAACTATACAAGAAGATGTACAAAATTTCAAAACACTGTTACCCATTTAGTCTTTCACTTTTACATGTATTTCATTCCAATATTGGTCTTGAAAATCATTAAATTATCACAAACATCTTTAGCATTATGAGCACAGAAAAAAATATACTGAGTTACTACATTACTCTACACAGACACTTTCAAGATATGAAATCTAAGACCAAAGTACAGCAACTACAAAAGGCAGTTTCTCAGACACACACATAATACTGATTTTGTTTTGATTATGTAACTGCTGGCTCCAAAGTCCTGCTGTTATAAACCAGCTGTATGGATGATGCTGTTAAAAATAAGAACGATGAAAAATATTTCATCAACAGACTTTTCAATTTGTACCAAATGTGAATACCTATGGTTGTGCCTGTATCATGTAGGAAGGGAAAGAGCACTACATTTGACTAAATCATGGCATGTGAGTATTTTAAATCTCTAAGAGAAAACATCTTCATAAATGAATGTTAACAGCTTGTTCATGACATGAGTGAATAATTAAGAGTTCATAACTGTAAACATTTTAGATCGCACTGCAAGTGAACAGCCTTTTAATTTTTACTTACGTTAAAATTATGAATGACAGCACAGTATTAGAGTCAGAGTGAGTGAGAGAGAGAGAGAGAGAGAGAGAGAAGGGAACCCGTCTTCAGACAATGGCCAAGAACAAAGAATCAGCAGAGCATGTATTGAGAAATTATGGAAGAATATCAAGTAATTCCCTCACTCACAAATTAAGTTATAAGTTACATATAAAGCAAACAATCACAATTTAACTCAGTTTTCCAGTATCAATACCCACTGAAGAATACTATTTTTTATTTAAAATTAAGTTTGCTTAGGTTGTTATGAATATTCCATTGGTAACTTCAATGGAACACATTAGAATTTCACTCTTTCTGATCTGCAACTGATCGGATATTTTTCTTAAATCACTATATTCCAATTATTTACTTATAAAATGTGAGGTACAAAACAGTGAGCAAGAACATGTCAGCATTTAATTTACCAATGGAACACAGTTGCTTACATGACAGCCATACAAATGAATATTTATCAGTCACATTATTAAATTAGTCAGTATTTTTATCTGCTTACTGAACTAAGGAGACTTTACAGTACTGATGAATTTCTAATACTGAAGTACAACATGTACAGAAGAAATAGAGATGCTATCTACAAGACCATAATGACAAAAATTCTTAGAAGGTTTACCCACAGTAACAGCCCACGGCATCCTACTCCAGAAATAAATGTTGGGCCTCACACGGAATAGAGCTGTTTCTTGTTTATCGAATCTATTAATAATTAAAAAGTTATTCACAGAACCAATTTTGTGTGTGTGTGTGTGTGTGTGTGTGTGAGCCAAGTGAAATAAACATAGAAAAAAGTACCCATGTACTGATGTCCTTGTACAAGCAACACAAAGAAATTAAAGTGCAGCATTAACCTGCAGTCTAAAATCATTAATTGGCTGAATTTTTAAAGTGGTAAAAAATCACCAAAATTAAAATACATGCATTTTCACATTATAAAGTTGTTTTCCGAAAAGTGAATTTAGTAATGTGATAGCTTAACAAAAGCATTAAACTCTGAACATGCACTGCATTTTTTGTATTTTTACAGAAAGGTATTTTTGAGATTATTGTTTTTACCCTGCTGAACATTAGAAATTTGTGCTACGCATACATTGACAATGGCTGAAACAACCTTGAAGGAAAAAATCTCATAAATATCAATTTACTCAAGATTTCAAAACTAGTTTTAAAGTTCGAGCAGTTCTGTTGCTGCTATTGTCATAAAATACACGTGATGATTTGATTAGATGTTTATGAAGGTAAGGTTATATTGAACCTGGAAGTACGAAAGCCAGCCTCAGCAATTTCTCGGAAAATGGAAAGCATCCAACACACAGTCAAATCTTAAAGGCAGTGTTAAGCTGTACTTTCCGTATTTCTGGTTCTTTGGACTGATTCCAGTAGTTGTAATCGGTAATACCTCAATCAAGTTCCAATTAATTGAAGAAAACAATTTTTATGTGGTGTACAAGAGAAGTGTTTCCAAGAACAAAGTTTGCCCACTTCCAATTACCAAGACTGGGTGCATAGGTTCTGGATAAAGTATTATACATGCAGATTTCTTGATGGTCAGGTACAAATGTGTGTAGCCCCTAATTCTATGAACAACCATTTACTAGTTAGATCAGATAAGCAATAACTGAAGAGAGGTTACATATGAATGTCAAGAGAACTAGCAACTCCAGCATTCATCACAATCCTATAAAATTGTAATGTTCATTTTATGTCTTATGAACTGATTTTGTTATATAATAACAATGTGTTGTTGAACAAAAATTTTTATCATTTAGTTGGCCCTGGAAATAGAAACTGTGGAAAAGAAATGCTAACTTGTACTGCAGGGGTAGATTGATGACAGAAGGTAATTTTTTGACTAGCTTTGCAGCTTTGTAAATATCTAGTCATGCACTGATTATACATTTAAACACTGAGCAAAATTTTACTGCAAAATTAGAACAGTTTTCAAGATACAGATGCAACATAGTAGCAAACTGCAACTCATTTTTATAGTGTGTTGGATAGCATGTTTTCTGTTAAGTTCAAACTGAAAATATGTACTGGATGTGTAAAAAGAATCCTCTTATTTGGTGCTACTATTAACCAAAACACTAATTAGATATATGTGAAAGATGTAAGTAAGAACTGAAAACAAAAGTCTTAAAACTGCCAATTTGAAAATAATGATTGTTCACTTTCACAGATGCTTCAACTAACACTGTGAAATATAACTATTTACATGACAATATTTATCATGATAAAAAATTTAAGGCTTTACAAAATAATAATTTCACTGCAAAATCAAAATGACTACTCAGTATCCACTCAAAATATATCCAACAGTATATATTAGCACACACATGTGGAACTTCTTAAAAGTGAATTGTGTGTTTCATGAAACAACAGATATATCTAGAGAAAAATCTCAAAAACAAAATTGAATAAAAACACAATTTAAAGGCAGTTGCTGGCAATTTTTTAATTGCACAATCTCCATATCCAATAATGAATTAGGTAATTGCATCATTGCAGTAATTAATGACTATCATCTGCAGTATTTTTATGTATATGTGGCAAGAACATGACAATTTTAATTTAATTCAGCACAAAAATAATGAATCCGGGATACTAAATCATTTGTCTGGCTGCCAAAATGGAGCAAAATACATTTGTTGTATGTTATAGTAACTTACCAAAATGATCATTAATTCCTGTTTAAGATACGAGATATTCAGCACTTTCAAAGGTCATAATGCATAGCTTCTTCAGTGGTTATGACACTGATGTATTCTAAATCAGAATTTTTGTTACGGACCACACACTCACAGTGTGAATGCAGGAGATGTGTATGATAAAAAATATAAGCATTAGCAGCAAAACAAGATTTTTCTGGTGGGTGATTAATGAAACAATGGGAACTGATCACGAATATAACTACATGAAATCAATAACTCACTTTGTTTAAATTTAGCTCTATTTTAAATGCTTTTTCATTTGTAATATACAGAACAGTATATTTATATCAACACACAAATTTGTTTAAACTATTGATAAATCCAATTCAAGATTTAATATAATGAATAGTGTTAGCAATCTACATGATATAAAGTCATCCAGTATTTGGCAAGGGATTCAATTTACACTACACATTAAAGTTCAGTTTGTACACAAAAATTGGTTTCCTAATTTTATTACAACTTCTATCTCCAATATACATGCAAAAATTGGCATAGTCAAAAACTGTTGCTTTTTGCAAACTGTAAAAAACAAACTGTTTAACACATTTTACATGCAACCCTGAGATCAGTGTGCATAAATCAACCTATGGTTTGTCAAAAAGTCACTAATAGCCATCACAACATTCAGAATTTTATTTTTCTTCTTACATTTACTCATTAAAATGAGCTGAGGTGTAAACTTTAAACTCACCTCATATAATTTGAAAATCTTGAACAATGTTTCACAATATAGGTTACAAACAAATGCACACATTACTCTTTCAACACATATTTACACATTACAATCCATACTACTAATACACAAAAAATATTAACCTCATTTAACATAAGATTGCTTTTTACTAAATATTCATAGAACAATCTACATCAGCCTGCAAGGTAACTGGTGATTTATGAGTATTTCTGTTTGTAACAGTAAGATATTCCTGATTAATTCCTTAAACAGGTGAAGGTAATGCACAGATTTCTTGGTAGAAATACACACAAATCAACAGCATGTGGCACCATAGATTTTGAATTGCACTTTCACACATTAAGTCATTACTGAAATATAAAGATCAGAGAATATATGCATACATAACTTTTTAAAGAATAATAGCACTGCATTCAACAATGAGCATAATTATATGCTGAATACAATTTATTGAACATAAAATGTGGAGAAAAAACAAAAATAAAGTCTAAAGTATTTAATAGTCAATAGCTACTAATACTCTGCTGGCTGGAACACAGGCAACCTGTTCCAAACATTTTAATAATACTTAATAAATCACTTTTATAATTATTTGCACATTCTGGTATTAATGTTGTGCAAACACCACAATTATTTGCACCTCAAAATGTGGGACAAGTAAATTAAGATTCTGAATACTATCCATATTTAATAAGATGAGATCACAACATGAAAAAATATTGGAAGAGTTCTCAGGACTCTCACATTTATAACCTATGGCAGTAGTTCAGCAGTAACCAACAGTTTGATTACTAGTTCATTAACCTTCATTTGTCATCAGTCTCTAAATTATTAAAAATGTCAAACATAAATAACTGAATAATCAAAGAGTGAAAACAAAGAGCCAGTTACATACAGTCACACGCACTCGTGTACACACTCATAAACGCACACAACAGATAACAGAGAAAAACATTCAGTTTCAGAAAAAAATCAAAGAATCGGTGATTAAGAGATTCAAAAATTTCATTCCCAGACACCAAACATTGAAACACTTCAGTCTCAAATCTGAACATATAGGAATTATATTTTATTACACAACAATAAAATGACATTTATATAAAAAAAAGATAAGTGCTCTTCAGACTAGATGTTGGATTGTCAGTAAAAAAATTGTTGAGTATTGAACACTATTATAGAAAGGAAACTTTCTGCTGCCATAGTGTAGTTAACTAAAACCAGTTTTAAACAACAGAAGCTACATTAAAAGGGACACTGCACACCTATAAAATTTAAATGCATAAAATGTCAAGTTTAAATACAATTTTCTCATATAAAATTCTGCTTCATCTGTCAAATGCCATTTCACTCATAAAAATTACACTGCAAATAAACTTTTCCTCGCCGATATACTGAACAGCAAATTTACACCGAAAGTTTCACTTTCCTCTTCGAGGACAATGATGCAAAGCTAAAGATCAAATATTTGTTATATAACATTGTCATGGTATCAACATTTTAATTTTTTCCATTTAGGAACTGGTTATAAAAAGTCAATTTTCTTCCTGTAAAATTTTACCAAAGTACAGAGAGTAGATGATGGCAGTATTCTTATGAAGACACATTTTATTTCCTCTTACACAGAGGGTAATTAATGATATGCTGTGAATTTATGGACAGGTAATCGGTCAAGGCTGTTATTGCTCTTAGTAGCTTAAAATAATGTGGCCGTTTGTATTCAAGTCACAGAAATTATACCTAACTTTCTCATGTGGAAGTTTGAGATTGTGGTTTTCATTTTGGACCCAATGCAAAATGGCATGTGGAACGACAGTTTCACTCTTAGACAAGTACATACAACATCAATATTTCAATAAATTAAGTTTAAACTATAAACAAAATTTTCGTTAATTAGCTGAGCTTGCCACATTCTGTTGACAGCGGCTTGCAGCGTGAATGGCAAACTCCGCCAGAGGATTGCTTGGAACTCCAGCATCTTCACGGGAAGCAGTTCTACGGGACCGCACTGCTTCAGGTCCCTGGTTTGATGACTCATCATACCCTGAATCTGATGACGAATCACTGTAGGATTTGGTGAGCTTATTGGGACCACCAGTGTTCTTACTGCATTCTGGGGCACCAGAAGACCCAGGTTCTTTTCCTGCTACTGATTGTACTTCTGCACGCTGCTTTGGTTTGCAGCCATGGCACGGCTTCAGAAATCGAGGATCAACGATGACTTCACCATAAGGCCCTTTGAAAATTGTGCCACAGCATACTTTCTCCCTGAAATATCAAGTACGGTAAGTTAAAATCTAAATTGCTTTGAAGTAATTTGTGACATTTTATATTACACTAATGTGACTAATTTGTAAGAACAAAGATTCCTAGCACAGCTACAACTTTCAGATTTAGTCCTCAGCATAATGCAGTATGTAGTCTATTGTGGTTCCTATTTTATGAACTAGAAACAAGGAAAGTCTTTATACTGACCTTTTCCAAAATGTCATGTCAAGGAAACTACTGATAGTTGGTGAAAGTGCCGATCGACGTTTGGCAGCCTTCTCACGTCGGTGGGGAGAATGAGCCTTGCTGCGATGCTTAGTAGTTGTCACAATCTCTTCGCTTGGAGTTGGGCTTGGTGCCAGACTTTGAGCTCTACTGAGTGTGCTGAGATCTGTTATGAAATCGTCACCTGTGATGAACAAGATTGGACGATATATATCCCTTCACTTTTGTTTTATTAGAATAGTAAGGCACTGTCAGAAAAATTCATGCAACATCACAGAAGCAATCGTGTTATTTCAAACGGAAAGATTTATTGCACAAAAGGAGGGGCACAAGATAATAATGGACACTGTTGAAAAGTTAATTAAACTTGAGTGAGAGAGATACCACAGAAAAATTATTTTTCTTTTATTAGCAAATTTCAATTACTATCCCATCCAACTTGCACTATAAATCTGCAGTTATATGAAGATAATGTTCAACACCAAGAAATAACATGTGACAATATTTGGAGTACTGTGTTTAAATGAAATAAAGTTTGAAATACCTGTGGCATCATCACTCAAACTTCCTGGACTTTGTTCACGAGCTGAACGATCATTCTTTAAGTAGATGTGCTTCTTCTTGATGAGTTTTTCCAATTTTTGAGATGTATCTCCTTTTTGTTTCAGTTTCTTTTTATTTTTTGATTTGAATTTTGTAAGCGATTTTGTACCGGGTCCAGCTCTGGCATCTACAACCTGTCATAAAAAAAGAAAGTGGTGGCAATTATAAAATCTCAAAGAGACACTGCTGTATTTTCAAGGAAGTATTTACTTGATGGTTTTATAACTCAAATGCAACTTCCCACTTGCCTTGAGAAACTTTAACTGTAATCAAGCACGCAACATTTGAACAAGGAGAAACACAAAAAGATGATTAGTAAAATGTTGACGATTTGTTTCACTGGGATCAAATCTCAATCATGTGCTCACATACACTTCTCTTCAAATGGGAGAAGATTTACAGTTAAATCCTTTTTAACGAATCTCAGCTGACCAAAAAATTTGTTCCTTAAAAGAGGGTTTTCCTTAAATAAAGATTTAGGTCAAAATGCACTAGATAAGTGTTCCAGAATCAGAACCTAGGCTATTTAGGTCATATAAATACTCCATGATCACAAACTCACCTTGTGCTGCATACAAAAATACAGTGAACACGAAAATGTTTCTTGGCAAACTTAAAACTACTCAATATTTTAAGATATTCTGGATGTTAGGTTACATCAAAACTCATAAACTGGTATCTTGATAAAAGGAGAAAATTTTATTTAGCTAATGGCACTCAATGAATTAGATATCACAATAATGAATAAAACTGCTATACTTTCTTTATTTCTGAAAAAAAATCTAGAAGAGTAGTCTGCTGCTTCCTTCCAGCACAGCATACTCCTAGAAGTTGTTGTTCCAGCTGGTTAATACTTTTAAGAATTGACTCATCCACAACGAAGGATGAGAAATACCTTCTAACCGTCTCAAGTCCTTCCACAGCTGCAGAAAACTTGGTGTTGAGTCCACATCTTCATCATCACCATCCTCATCACCCCCATTCACCACCAATTTCAGTTTTTTCACCAATAGCAGCAGCAAACAGCTCACTCATTTCCATAGTGGGTGTGTGGAAGAATTGTGTTTTCAAATGATAACATTCACCAATCTTAATAACTTCACAACTATCCATACAAGACCAATATCCGAACGCTAACGTGGACATCGATTTTAAGAATGCAAATTATGAAAGCCTAATGTTATGATTTAATGTCCGAAAACAAGAAGTGCAGCTGCAGACCATATTTTAATTTGTGAACTGTAACACACTTATTCGTTAAAAGTGGGGTTTAAAAGAAGCGTGATTCATTAAAACAGAATTTCAGGAACAGTGTTTTTATGGTGTTATCGCCAGGACCAACGAAAGTATTCCTTAAAAATGGGTTCGTAAATACGGGGTTTTACAGTATATATTTTAATGTATCAACTAAACAGCAATGCAAGTTAAAACTGCGTCTGATATAGGATGTGATGGATTTGCACATGTTACACAGCTAGAATATCCAAGACGACATGCAATCTTAAAGAAGATAACAGCTGAAACCATAATTACTTTCTAAACTTCTTCCTGTAGGAAATAATGGTAATTAAGGAGTAACAAACTTTGACAGTGCCCAGTGTATATATGACCATCAAATTACTCTTTTGCAAATGTAGGTTGATATCCGCATTCTGAAACTTATGCAGGATAACAATAAAAGGAAGAGAGGATCAATGATGATGTCAGAGATGGCACACAAGCTACGACGGGCAGAAGATGCCAGTCATGTAATTTTAAAAGGAACCATTCTGACAATTTACGGAAAAGGGAAAATTAATGTGAATAGTCATCCAGGTTCAGTGCCTCAACCGTTGCACCACTTCTTTTGGAAAGACTAAGAGTGGTGGGTTCCCTACAAAAGAATGGCAGAAGCAATGTGGCACTAGGAGAACAAGTATGGTCTAAAGTGCACTTACAGTGTCCACGACTAATGTGTCATACTGCTGTTTGCATTTCATTGTCATTGGTTGTAACCAATCAGATATTAGTGTACAGCAGCCAACGAGAGAATTCGATTTAATCGTTTGCCCCCTAAATATGTCAGTTTTCAAGTTTGTGACCTAATGGTCATTTTTAATTGTACTTGTATATTTCTCGCAAATACCTGGCTGTTATTCTGAAAGGTATCACAATTTCTGAGGTTGTGGTTAGTATGGGACCTAATAGCACAGATTAAACCTATGAGAGTGAAACAAATTGCCAGCTAACTTCATTTATGAAGCATAGGATATTATGAACAATCAAAGTGACTATCTGACCACTTTTGATAAAGATTTACCACATTCACTTCCCACCATAACGAGAACCATTAAGAACAGCAGCATGCAAATGAAAGGCTGCAGAAAATGTTACGAACTGTATATCTTTTTCACTCTCTGTATGGAGACAGAGTCAGTAATCATGTTTCCTTTGTTGTTAGTCACAGAGCACTGCATGACTGAAAAGCATTTGATAACACTACAAATGAGAGAGCAGTCTACAAAGTAATTTTTGTCCAACAACATATGAACAACAAGTAAATGGAAAAAACACAGAAATTTTAGAACAACTCAGCCATGGACCTCAGAACCTCCAAACATCCTGTAGATGGTCAGGTTATGATTCACAGTGCAATCACTAACAAAGTGACAACATTTAATTATTTTTTAAGCATTCTCATATCTTGGACACAGGGTATGTGCAGCTTTTATCAAGTTCAATAAAAGCACTTACAGTTTTATGTAACTTGCTTCCAGTTTTGACTCCTAACCCATTCTCAAATGATTACTAATTAGCCTGCATAAAGACAAGACTCAAAACAAGGTCATAGAAGCTTTGCACAATATATGTACAAATTAAAGGAATAACTACTCTGAAATTATTATTTGTTTACTCACCCACATATCATAAGGTGATAAACGAGTCAAATAAGGTCAGGGAAACTTAAACATACACAACATGAGTTATATTGGCTCCCTTGTCAAATTTATTTATTTTCTGAGACAGTTATACTCATCGAAACACATCCGCACTGCCTTGCTGTTTCTTTTAAATTTTTGTTGATGAACTTTATCTTCTCTGCTGGACATTACATGTAATTCACATTAATTTCATTTGGTTTCCAAACAGTCTACAGGATTTTATTTACACTCAGATGGTATTTAGACTGTGTTCCCTGCCCCCTCTGGCTCTCTTTTACTCACCCTCCCTATAAACTCGACAATTCATTGTACTTCACCAGTGCCTTGACACTGGCAAATTTAAAAAATGATTTCTATGATCTTGTTGTTTTCACTGTTGCTTCAACTAATAATATGTTCTTGGGTTTTAGTTGGGTGAGTTCATCAAAACAGCAAGACATTTCAACAAACCATACCCACTTTTAGAAGACTATGATTCTGACACTCTTAGAAACATTGACAAGTCTGACAAACTCAGAGCTGGAAACCGTGGAACTAATGGTATTTACCTTTTATATGCTGACCTCCAGTGACAGTACCATGCACTGGTACCTCTGAATTCCACCCCCCCCCCTCCCCCCCAAGGAGGTCACCTTTTTCTTCTTTTTTTATGCAAATTAAGCACTGCTGACCAGTATATGCATTTTACACAAACACCAAATTTTTAAACAATATTATGTAGCTGGTATCATCTTGTTTTAATGTTATATAGCCTTGTTTTCAGGCAAACTAGTTTCTGGTCACTTGAGGATGGCCTGAAACCAGTCACAAGACACGTATTTGTGCAGTTGGGGTTCCTATTAACTGAAACCGACAACATTTTGCAGACCCAATCAATGGCTGAGAAATTGTCGATTGGATACCTGTCAGAGCAGACAAATAAAACAACTTTTAGCATATTAACCAATTAAAACCCGGGATAAATAATTAGATCACTAATATCATTATACTATTCATCTTTAATGTGGTGTCCCCCCTCCCCCACACACACACACACTTGAACAAGTCAGTAAGTAAAATTTTAAGTCTGGGGCAGAAAGAATTTAAACTATTGCATCCCCAAGTTACCATTTAAAGTGAGTGCTAAAGATATGTGTTTTCAATTAGATATCACCCAAGGTGGTTTGAAAATACAGGGTGTCCCCTGAAGAATGGCCAATATTCAGGGATATTACAGAAATGATCTTTCAAAGCAAAAAAGTCTATTAAACACAAGCTCTAAAATGAGTACCTTTAGAGCTATGAGAATTACTTTGGCTTTGATACTGTGAAACAAATCTCTTCTACTACAAGCTCTTTGCCTTCCATGTTTAGGGAGGTGGCAATATGGATCAAAACAAGAAAAAATTGTGAACATGTTCTCTCAAATGCGTAGAAGATGAACAGGTGCTCAGATTTCTAAGCTATGCACTATAAGCTATGCACTATAAGAGCCCATGTTTACTGGACTTTTTTTCTTGTATTGTCCATATTACTACCTCTCAAACTATGGAAAACAAAGAGACTACAGTAGAAAAGGTATGTTCCACAGCATTGGAGATGAAGTGCTCTTACCCCTTACAATACACATTTTAGAGCCTACTTTTAATGCGCTGTTTTGCTTCAAATGATTGTTCTTGACATGTTCCTGAATACTGATCATTTCTCCTGGTCCATCCCACATATTTCTTACAAAACAGATCCTTGACTGCTTTCCTACAATCTTGACGAGCTCGCTACAAATCCTTTGATTTAACCTAACTAAAATATTTTTTGTAAATTAACCCATCAAGCAGTATCTGACGTAAAACTGCACTGATGTGCCATCATATGAGGGTAGGTAACACTATTTTCTTTTAGATAAGTGTACAGTTTTCTGTGCTGACAAAGTAGAGCTCTTTGTTGGAAAGCTTAAACTCACTAACTACTAACGGTCCTCTTGCAAAGATGAACAGGTGCAAGTTAATAAACAAAAACATTTAAAAGAGTTGTTGCTGTGGTCTTCAGTCCAAAGAATGGTTTGATGCAGCTCTTCATGCTACTCTATCCTGTGCAAGCCTCTTCATCTCCAAGTAACTGTTGCAACCTACATCCTTCTGAAACTGCTTCTATATTCGTCTCTTGGTCACTATCTACAATTCCCCCCCCCCCCCTTCCCTCCCTCCAGTACTCAATTGCCGACCCCCTGATGCCTCAGAATGTGTTCTGCCAACCGATCCCTTCATCTAGCCAGGTTGTGCCACAAATTTCTCTTCTTCCCAATTCTATTCAGTACCTCTTCATTAGTTATTTGATCTACCCATCCAATATTCAGCATTCTTCTGTTAACACCACATTTCAAAAGCTTCTATTCACTTCTTGTCTACACTGTTTATCGTCTGTTTCACTTCCACACAAATACTCTCAGAAAGGGCTTCCTGACAAATCTAAACTCCCTGTTAACAAATTTCTCTTCTTCAGAAATGATTTTCTTGCCACAGCCAGCCTACATTTTATATCCTCTCTATTTCGACCATCATCAGTTATTTTGATCCCCAAATAGCAATATTTACTACTTACGTGTCTCATTTCCTAATCTGATTCCTCCCAGCATCACCTGATTTAACTAAACTACATTCCATTACCCTCACTATGTTTTTGTTGCTGTTCCATCTTATATCCTCTTTTCAAGACACTGTCCATTCAACTGTTGTTCTAAGTATTTTGCTGTCTCTCACAGGACTGTAATGTCATCGGCAGATCTCAAAGTTTTTATTTCTTCACCCAGGACTTCCAATTCCTACTCCAAATTTTTCTTTTGTTTCCTTTACTGCTTGCTCAACATCAGATTGAATAACACTGGGGACTCTCAACCGCTGCTCCCTTTCGTGCCCTTCGACTCTTATTACTGCCATCTGGTTTCTGTACAAATTGTAAATAGCCTTCGCTCCCTGTATTTTACCCCTGCCACCTTCAGAATTTGAAAGAGCATACCAGTCAATGCTGTCAGAAGCTTTCTGTAAGTCTACAAACACTTTAAACGTAGATTTGCCTTATATTAACCTATCTTCAATGAGAAATTGTAGGGTCTTGTATTGCTTCATGTATTCCTACATTTCTCCAGAATGAAAACTGATTTCTCCGACATCAGTTTCTACCAATTTCTCCATTCTTTTTTATAGAATCCATGTTAGTATTTTGCAACCATGACTTATAAAACTGATAGTTCAGTAATTTTCACACCTGTCAGCACCTGCTTTCTTGGAATTGAAATTATTATATTCTTCATGAAGTCTGATGGTATACTGCCTGTCTCATACACCTTGCTCACCAGATGGAAGAATTCTCTCATGGCTGGCTCTCCCAAGGCTATCAGTAACTCTTACAGAATGTCATCTACCTCTGGGCCTTGTTTCTAACTAAGTCTTTCGGTGCTTTCTCAAGTTCTCCAGTTTCATATCTCTCTTCTCATCTTCATCTAAATCCTCTTCCCTTTCCATAATTTTGCTCTCAAGTACATCACCCTTTTTTAGGTCCTCTATATACCGTATTTACTCGAATCTAAGCCGCACTTTTTTTCCGATTTTTGTAATCCAAAAAACCGCCTGCGGCTTAGAATCGAGTGCAAAGTAAGCGGAAGTTCTGAAAAATGTTTGTAGGTGCCACCACAACTAACTTCTACTGTCGAATATATGTGCATGCTTTGCAGGCACAAAGATAAATACTGGCGCCAAAACCTCTGCGCCAGTAAATAAATTAAAAAAAAAAGTGGAAGACGAGATTTTTTATCCGCCCCGAGTTTCGACCACTACATTTTCATACATTACCCAATGAAGTAGATACAAATTCCGTATTATTCATCTTCAAAAGTAGCAGCATTTCAATGTACTACGAAAATCCGACTGGCAAGACTGTTTGGGATGTTTGTGAATCTGGCCAACTCTGCCTTCTGAATTTTTCCTACCTGTGAGAAGAGATGGTTGCTAATAGGAATTTTTATGAATTGTGAATGACATGCAGTATTCTCTTCACCATAAGAATAATGCTAATATAAACATTTTGCCTTGTATTCTTTCGTGTTTGCTGCCTAATAAACTATGAAACTAGAGTGAGACAACAGCAAACACGGAAGAATATACATATCATGTCATGTTTATATTCGTATCATTCTTATGCCTAATAGTGATACAGTCAGAAATGAAGCACGGCAATTGACTAGATTTTTAAATCTAAGACGACTCTAATTTCTGTGCAGAATGTAACGTACTACAGAGGCGTCTACAAAGATTTTCAGAGAAAAATTTTCGCTGAACTCTCGTTCAGAACATCTTCTATCATACGCAGTCTATTATTTGGTTCTTGTTGATCATTATCAAAGAAAGCATTAGTGTAAGTAACAACAAATAGCAGTCTCTTGCCATTGTTTCGCTAATGAGACGATTCCTCTCTTTTTTTTTATTGTAAGCAGCGGTAGCGCGCACAAAAGCAAGGCATGCCGCTAGCGGCGACTGGTCGTAAACACTCATTATCAGAATGCAACAAACAATGCATGACACAGTACAGTAATGCATTTTCAGCTTAGAGTGACACGTAAAGATCTATAACAAAGATAACGGCACTTATCAGATCAAAGAAAAATAAGCAATCAATTCAAACCAAACAAAGCACGTGAAAAAAGAAGGGTACCCGTATAAATACGGACGTAGCGCCTGACGCATTGCAATGGCTACCTGGTAAAGCTTAACTGCTAAGCTTAAGACTCGAACCAAACTACTGTAGCTGTATCGTCATTCATTCGACCTAAATTGTGTCTCATATTACAATGGACCAACTTTGTTTCGATCTGGAGGAGCGGCCTAAAACTTTTCTCTCCCCTTGAATTTCGAGTCTCAAATTTCAGGTGCGGCTTAGATTCGGGAAATTGTTTTTTCCTTGATTTCGAGTCTCATTTTTCAGGTGCGGCTTAGATTCGAGTAAATATGGTACTCCTTCCACCTTTCTGCTCTTCTTTGCTTAGGTCTGGTCTTCCATCTGTGTTCTTTATATTCACACAGAAGGTTCTCTTTTCTCCAAAAGTCTCTGTAACTTTTCTGTAGGCAGTATCTATCTTACCTCTAGTGATATATGCTTCTATATCCTCAAATTTGTCCTCTTGCCATTCCTGCTTAGCCATTTTGCACTTTCTGTCAATCTTCTTTTTTAGATGTTTGTATTGCCTTTCACCTGTTTCATTTACTGTACTTTTATATTTTCCTTTCATTGATCAAATTCAATGCCTCTTGTGTTATCCAAGGATTTCTACTAGCCCTTGTCTTTTTACCTACTGGATCCTCCGCTGCCTTCACTATTTCATCTCTCAAAGCTACCCATTCTTCTTCTTCTGTATTTCTTTCCCCAGTTCTTATCAATTGTTCCCTAATGTTCTCTCTGAAACACTCTGCAACCTTTGGATCTTTCAGTTTATCCAGGTCCCATTTCCTTAAAAATCCTGCCTTTTTGCAGCTTATTCAGTTTTAATCTGCAGATGATAACCAATAAATTGTGATCAGAGTAAACATCCACCCCTAAAAATTTCAATTTAAAACCTGGTTCTGAAACCTGTTACCATTATACAATCAATATGAAACCTTCCCATGTCTCCAGGTCTCTTCCACATATACAGCCTCCTTTCATGATTCTTTAACCACGTGTTAGCGATGATTAACTTACGCTCTGTGCAAAATTCTATCTGGCATGTTCCTCTTTCTGCAGTCCATATGCATTTTGTACTTATAATCCTGTATTCACCTGACCAGAAATCCTGCTCCTGCCACCGATCTTCACTAATTCCCACTATATCTAACTTTAACCTATCCATTTCCTTTTCTAAATTTTCTAACCTGCCTGCCTCATTAAGGGATCGGACATTCCACCCTCTGATCTGTAAAACACCAATTGTGGCCACAAACTACAGACAGTAATGGTTAATATAGCCTGAAAGTGGTTTTCAGAACAACATAAAGAGTTTGTCAAGCTTTTAACCAGTTCACCTACTTATATACTAAATACATATATAAACCAATCTGTTGGCAGCTTTAGCATCAGCTTTGAAGCTTATGTAATGACTCGTATAAGAAAACGGCCATAGACATAGTTGCTGCATTGAGATTTTGCATAACTTAACTTCCTTCGGAGAGTAGAAGAATACGATTTAGATAAACCTTTATATACTGCAATGCTCTAAAAGAATGATTCTTGATTGTTTACAAATGCTTTACAGCTGCATATATAAATATCACCATTATCTTTCTGAATTATTACAACAATGTTCAGTGACTGTCATGAGAAGCGTTGTCTTTATTCGCTGTGACATTATGCCAAATCCATGATGTAACTAGAATTGCTGAATTTAAATGGCACAAAAAAATTAAGCACTCAGTAACGCATCTTGAAAACCTGAACACAGGTGAGTATAGTAAATTCTGAATAACTATATGCATGTAAGTACAGAAATTTAATGTCCACAATTAATCAAAATTAGCAGCTAAAACAATAGACTCCACCACTGCCCATCACAATGTCCCTACAGGAAAACTGCTATGAATTCAAGAACTGAAAATAAAGTCCAGGATGTGTTGGTGGCACAGGGGTATGGTCTTAGCACTTCACACCAGTATCTGAAAACAACAAGTGTCACTATGCTGGTCATGAGCTGAAAAGAGGTGACACTCCAGAAATTCTTTGTGCACGTAACATAAAATGGCTGATTAGCGCAACCCCAGTTCCAGAGAATAAAATTAATTTACTCTATAAACAACACATAAGGAAGGGATAACTTAAGACAAGTTTGGATAACTGCTTGCAGCTACAAGACAAGAGAAGAAAATGGGCAATGAGAACTGGCAGTACTTAGGTGCAATAATATTTCTGTTCCAATCCAAATGCATATGCCACTTTCATGCAACAGAGTTGAGTATGTTAACTGATTACATCCCAAATACTGTCCTGTCGACAGTACGGTCATCACAGAACACGCACAAGCTCTGATTACACAAGGATGAGAATGAAATTGGCCATGCCCTTTTCAAAGGAACTACAGCCACATTTGCCTGGAGCAATTTAGAGAAATTGCAAGAAACCTACATCTAATGGGTGGACAGATATTTGCACCATCAGCCTCCTGAAGGTGAGTCAGGTGTGCTAACCACTGTGCCACTTTGTTCAGTAAAAAGTCACAACCACTTGTTTCGTTTAAAACACTCACTGGTGAGAGAAACCAACTTGCAAAGTTGCTCCTGTTATGTCACTTCTCTTAGTATGGCAGCAAATTAGATTTACTTGAATAATAAATATAGCATACAAATAAACTTAGCTCATTTAAAAACAAAGTTAGGTACCAGCAAACAATAACAGACAAATAAAGTCATTTTTAATAAGCTTACATGTCTCCAGTTCCGTTCACTGCCAGGTGGTAATTTCTTCCATCTCTTAACCAATAACACACATGCATTACATATCTCTCCTGAGCGACGCTCATGGAGTTGGAAACAGTCCATAAAATCATCTTCATATTTTTTGCTATCTGTAAACCGTGAACTGAAACAATAGGAATTAACAATTATCACTTAGGTATAAATTTTCAACAACACTATAAACGCTACATACATTCCTTAGTAAGCTCCACTTGTCACGTTTTACACACACACACACACACACACACACACACACAAACAAACAAAAATGGGTGGGGGTGGGTCTCCCAGCAAGATAACTATGCACTAAAAGGAACCTTAGTAAGTGACTTGTACAGAGCTTTTCATACAAACTGTCCTATAATTCCAGAAAATGTTGCGTATATTCTAGGCACTTCTACAAATTTACGTATTTTGGCTTCATTTATTGTTAAGACTTTAACTGACTGCCTGGACGCTATCGTCAAAAAGAAAATGTTTGAGCTACGGAGCCAAAACATATAATATTGAAACACTTCACGACGACGTAAGCTATAGGTTTATATGCAACTGTACTAAGTAACTAACATCTGCTTATGTTTATGGTGGAAACAGTTCTAGTGTCAAGTTTATTAAATGTTATATTGTGGTTCAACTTACCTGCTAGATTTTGCTCTGCAAATGCAACAGCCCGTGGAAGACCTGTATACCTTCGGTTTATGAAAGCTAAACATTGTCGATACTTCTTTCCCCTCAGTTACCTAAAACACACAAGAGTAAGCTGCTTAGCGTCTGTAGCTTGTGCGCTCATCGGCGAAGCTGCTCCATCGCTGGTGGTTCCCGGCAGCCGGCGAAGTTCTACATGCACATAACAAATCAACTAACACAGTTCCAAGCAGGTACTCTAAACTATCGGGTCATTGGGACAGATTCACTAGATCGTCATGTCCGCAGGACGCCGTGGTTGTTTTGAGCAATCTTTTGTTGATACAGGCGGCGACAGCGGCGGTGGCAGCGTTGCCGGTTTGCTCGCGCATTGACCCCCGGCGACCAGTCGACCGGCCTTGGGCCCACTAACATGGCAACATGGCATCGGCCGTCGTTGGCCGCGAGCACGTACGCAGCCGAGCGTTTGCAGCACACACAGCCCAAGGCGGGAATCCGTTGCGATGCGTACGCTCACTTTTCTTGATCAGGTTTCAATGCTGTAAATCTGTACACTACTATTGACAGGATGGAATACAAAATTTAGAAAATTGCCTCTGTAGTGCAGCCACCAGCTTGACACGCCAATATTAGATATAATCCGGTATATTCAGCCATCAATATTTCGTCGCCGCTGGCTACGTGATCAATTGCGTCGTAAGTACGTCCATCCTTACGTATTACTTTCTGAAATACACGAATCGTTTACATTCGCTCTTTTTTTTTGCTGGTGATGAATTTGGCTATTGTCGATGTTTATGCTGGTTTCTAAAAATCACCTACCGTGCCCTTCATAAAGAACTGTTCTGTAGGGGGGGAAAAATCATCCAGGAATACAGGGACAAAAATTTAATGGCGACGTCAATTACTGGTGCTTCATTTCTTGGTCGATCAATTTAGCAGAATATTTAACAACAGCCACTCCAATCTGCCGCTCTATTTAGTTGTGCTAAAAGGTACTGATTTCCTTGTACAAAGTTGCGCGGGACTGCTAATTGGCGGAAGGGAACATAGCATCTGACCGATGGCTGAGGAGACATCCCGTAGCCTTTATTCTGAAATAAAATTGGGTGCAATTCTATTCCTTCAGTCAGAAACTAAATGATGCTACAATTACACAATAGAAAGTTTTTTCTGAAAATAATGTGCACACTCAATCTCACTGAAGTATTCTGTCCGTAGACATGTTCAAGCTAATAAATCCTGCGCAACTTCTCAATCTCTGCATCACTTTTAAACATGTATGCATTTGAATCAATGTAATTAGTCTGTAAATTACTGATTTATTAAATTGTGCTTAGTTGTGATACTGTTAAGAGACATTTCTGTGTGAGTCAAATATACCACTAAATTCGTCTTCAAAGTACCAAACGAAATCTAGCGACAATCAAAGAGAACTTTCAAAAACGGGAGTGACTGGTAGATTTCGAAATGCACACACCGTAATAAAACTCAATTATAGACGTGGTGGTCGGAATTACGACGCACTCTGTAGCGAACAACTGTTATACAGACATGGGTTCCAGAACATAAGTGAAACAAAGGTGATACAGTTTGACATCTGAAACATAAAGGAATTTCGCTAAATTCTGTGTGAACTGAAGTATCACACAAACCTCTTATTATTTTCTCGTACTTAAGAATTATGCGGAGACGGCATATTTTCGCGGAAGTATTTTGGCGACATGTATGTGTTTAGTTTTTAGATTAAACATTTTTCTGAGGGGTAGATACAAGTTTTAAGTTGCTAACATATTTTCCTCATGTCGAAACTGAGTTCCCACTCCACATCTTATTTGCAAATGAAGGGACACGACTGGCTAGTTTTCGGACGGAACTGTATAACAAACAAAGGTTTGACAACGCAACGCGAGCGCGTTCGGAAGTATTCAACGACAAAAAGCAAAATTTTGGGTCTCAGAAACGTTAAAAATGTTCGGTAACCGACACCACGAAACACACTTTTCCCATTATTATGTGCAGCAGCGTCGTTACAGAATCAAACTAACTTCTCCCATCTATCTGGGGTCATAGTACGCCTGACAATTTTATTTCGACTATTCCATTACCAACCTTTTCAGTAACTTATTGGTTTCCTAGGTATGCTCAAAAACGCTTCAAAAAATTTTCTTTTCATGCATTCTGACAAACTGGCCATCATGCGAAAGCCTTGGTATATATTTAACAATGCACTTCGGACAGGCAAACACTACTTTCTCCCGAGTTATACGAAATTAGCTATCAATGGCAAAATTCAACTATGACGGTAGGCATTGGATGACAGCGATGACGGGCATCGGCGAGAGACGCCGGACGGAGATCGGAGAGGTGGCGACCGGCGCACACCTGTTAGCGGCGGGCAGCCTCCCAGACGACACGTGCGGCGGCCGCAATCGATGCTGCAGCCCAGCCACCCCACTCTCGCCCCCCCACCCCCCCCCCCTGCCACCACCCACACGCCAGGACTCGCTGGACTAATCGATGCGCTCGCCACCCCCTGATCAATGGCTCCCACAACGCCCATATCCTCCCACTCACCACAGGAGCGATGCTGTGCCTGCCCAGCAACTGCGAGACTGGGCCACACCACTACATAAGCACACGTAACCGATATCATGACAACGGTTTTGGCAGCAGTGCTGTGCTCAAATAAGTGGCTCTTCTCAACCAACAAAACCATGGCTTTCAAATTAAGAACGAAGCAATTAGGAATGCAGCAATTCACAGAGCATGACCAAACATTTCATTGGCTTTGGGTAAACAAGTATGTCACATACGGTAAAACGAGAACTTAAATATGAGGAGAAATGGCAATAACTTACAACTCAGGTAAGTAACAAAATAGTTGTGGGACCCCTATCAAATAAAACTAATGAGGGATACTGAATGTATACAAGGAGAGCAGCACAAATGCTCAAAGGAGAGAATCACAGAAATACTGAAAAACTTGAACTGGCAGACCTTAAACTAAACTATGAAATTTCAAGAACATATTACGTGATAGATCTAGGAAAATACTACAGGCCCCTATGCAGGGACCATGAAGATAATATTAAAGCTAATTACTATGTCAGCATGTATTTGTGCAATTATTCTTGGTGCTCTCCATACACAAATGGAATGGGAAGAAACGTCAATATGTCACAAAATTGGATGTGGCCATGTGATTTCTGAGCTCAAACAGATTCTTGGACCTGTCATAGATTGTCCACTAAATGCATCAAATTGGGTCAAAATCCCGAAGATAGTGCCAAACTTCTGCCAAATGGTATTTGTAATAAAATTAAATATCACCTCCACTGACTATAACATCCCTAGCCCCAAACGCTCTTTGCCCTGCTGCCTCTCTTTTGGCTTGGTGTCCTCTGTGGCTTCTGCCGTTCTTCTACAGTAAAATGTCCTGTTTCCTCCATAATACCCTACCCCTTTCACCAGCCATGGTAAGGCTGCATTCTGAAACCCTGTCAGATCTTTAGTTGCTACCAAGGGCACACGTGTGTGTGCTCGCATGTCCCCACCACCACAAACATGAGAGATATTAGCAATGAAGATTTAGGACACGCTACAACAAGGTTACCAGCACTTATCAACATAGCATACTGTCAAAACATACTACTGGAATCCTGATTGAATAACAAATTAAAATTATAACCCTGGATATTATGGCTGATTGATCACTTAACAAATATATAGATATGCCAGCCACCTTAAAAACATATTAAAATCTCCTACGCAATAGCTTACGCAGGTCAGTAGTCACATGAAATCTAGAAACACCTACCAAATTCATACCCAAGAAAAAACTAATGCATTACAGTGCAGTGCCGTATTCAGAATTGCTTTATAAATTATTACTTCTCATCATAGTAATCAGGAAGAGAAAGGGCAAGACTGCTCATTGGCTTCACTGACTGCAGCTTGCCAACTCAAGTTTTCAGACTCTCTATCCCACAGACAGATAACACTCTGCTCTGCCACGACAACAAATTGACAGCACACCTTATGACAGCCTGTAACACTTTTGCCTCTTAATCTGTGACAGCATTAATTCCCTGTTTGAAATTGCACCATCTTCCTCCGCTATGGTAGGTGGAGAAATATTCCATGATGTTCCAGTAGTCATTTGCTGGTGTGGACATGTTCTATATTTATCTCAAAATATATGGAGTGAATCTAAGCAGATGTGTAATTTTCAGGCACAGTAACAATTCATCTGTCACAGTGCCATAAAAATTGTAATTTTGCATGAACAGCTGGGAAATCATTAAGTATATGAATCTTGTGGACACATTTGGTGAATCCCGTGGAACTTTTGTGAGAATGCCTTAGTCTAGTGCAAACTGCAACAGAGTTGTGGTGTTCAGCTAAAATGTTTTTCTTTTGTGTATATTACACATATCCATACAGACATTGCAACCAAGAGCTCTAGAACTTCCAAACCATTTTGCATGGTTGTTGATCAGTTAATAACCACAATAGGCAGAGTGAGGAGCTGTCTACCATAAAGTGAGGAAGCTTTATTCCAAATGGGCACCACACTTCCAATATATGAGCAAATGGTGCATGTTTCATGGCGTAAAGCTGTAAAAATAAAAAAAGTGATGCACCTGGTTGTGTGAACATCATCACTGTTAATACATTGAATCTGATGTAATTGCAACACTATTTGATGCAAGTCACTAAGTAGTAAACACCTCTCATGACCTACAAATACTGAACAGTCAGGAAGAGAATATCGAGGTTGCGGGGTGGGGGTTAACAACTAAATAAAACAAGCCCAAATGATATTGTACATTTTCAGAATGGAACTGAATAGTGGTGCATATAGAATTCAACTGTAATTGGTTCTTTCTTCATGACATATTACAGCACAGCATTATAATTACTATAGTATAATTACTATCAACAGTGCAGTTAGCTTCAAATTGCAGATTTTGTCCATCAATAACCACAATGTTTCTTCATGTGATTGGCTTGTTTCCACAACTGAAAATTCAGCTGAAAGGATGGCAATTTTCTAAGGAGAAAAGATATTACATACACAAGATATGAGTAGAAACCTTATACTTTTATGCCTGAATAATTTGCTACTTTCTGTACCATGGTGAGATTTTCTATATTTTTGAGGAGATCACACTTACTTCTTGAGTCGTGGTCATAATATGCAGTTTGTTTTATAAACTGAATGATTGTTGTTCATGAAGTACATTACCAAAAAATGTACTGCCACAGTATGGTGTGGATCCCCAGCAGTTTGAATAAATTTCTGGAAAAGCATCCAAGGGTGCACTCTACTCATAATTCTGATAATCCATTTCTGCTCAATTAAGACTTAAATATTGGTTACCCTAGAATATGAAGCCGAGAACACAGAATAGAAAAATCCACAGTATGCAGCTCTGATTGTTTCCAGACACAAACAAGTGCAATCGAACAAACGGCATATGCTGCTGAATTCTGTCTTTATATAAGCTGATGATGTGAACTGATGAGTTTAGGTTGTTATTAATATATAATCCCTGTTTTTTATTTGTGGTTTGAAACTGAATGAACTAAGTCTTGTTAACACTTAGGAACAGACCAATTGAAGTGAACCAATTTAGAGCCTGTTTGAATATACTGGCCTCGACTGCAGTTGGATACTTCATCAATCATAATGGTTGTGTTGTCTGCAAATAGGGTGAAGTGTGCTTTTTGGCTCACACATCATGGAAAGTCATTGATAACGACTAAGAAAACTAAGGGACCACACACAAGCCCTGCAGTACTCCACGTTTCATTGTGCCACCATCAGTGCAAAAACGGGCCAGTGCTGAGTCTTCAACACTACCTTCTGCTTTCGGTCATCTAGATATGATTCGAGACACAACCTTATTTTGCTACTTATGCCATAGTGCTCAGCCTCCTTCAGCAGAATTTTGTGATCCATACATACAAATGTTTCAGACAGATCACAAAAGATTCTCCATCTGGTGACAGCCTATTGTTTATAGATTCAAGGAGTTGGTTGACAAAAGAGATGTCCTTTAAGTTGAAATACCCTTTTGGAACCTAAAGTGATTTTCATTAAGTATATTATGTTTATTAAGATGGTCCACAATTCTCTTGAACATAAGTTCTCTGGGATTTTAGAAAGATTTGCTAGCAGTGAAATAGGCTGGCAGTTGGAAACTGCAGCTTCATCACCTTTTCTTGACAGCAAGACAGCAGTTTAATGATTGCATATTTGAGTCTATTAGGGACAGTACCACCTCAGGTTACAGACTCACTAAATGTGCATCAAAGAACTTTAAGAACAAACTGGCAGTAGTGTTTCAGTACTTCGATATATCAACAAAAATAATCAGTTTTTAAAAATATTATGTAACTGCATAGATAGAATTTACTCATCAAGTGGAAGTAGGAGAAAACACATATAAAGATATTGACATTTGCAATCTTTTGGAACCAATGACTATTCCTTCTGGCGGAAGACTGAAGTGGGAAGAAAGTGGGGCGAAGGAAAAGGATTGCCGAGGTTTAGGAAATGGGGAGAGTTCGGAAAAGTCACCAACAACACTGAATCACGGGAGACATACTGGACGGGATGAGAAGGAAAGACTGATTCAGTCTCTCCTGACCCTGGTTGTGGGCAATTTTTCCAAACCCTCCCAATTTCCTAAAATCTCACCTGTCCTTTTCCTTCACCCCTCCTCCTTCCTCTTCAACCTTTCCACCATATGAAAGAGCCACTGGCTCCAAAAGCTAGCAAGTTTCAATACCTTTATACGTATTTTCTCCCGTTGCTTCAGTAATTAGATAAGTATACTATCCAAAAGTGGAATTTTTGTTTTTCATTTGGCTTATTGCCTTCTCAATCCCATCTGTTGTGATATAGGGTATGTGGGGTAAAGATCCATGTGGGTTAAAGTCCCACACCAAGTTTCATAACTGACCACCACCAATTCAGAAGTTGACATCGATATGACAGGTTTATCTTACTGTAACTTAGTGTTCCATGAAAGATCTTCCTGGCAGGTTGCTCCAGAGGTGAGAAAATGAGGTAAGTAGTTGTTTTTATATCTTTTCTGACGGTTTGCTTGCACATAGTATAAGAAGAATTGACCATTTACTCACTGATACTACTGCATTTAAGCTTCACTTTTGTGTGGACATGACTGTTCCAGTTAGTCCCCAAACTCAACAATGGTGCATTTGTCAGAAAATGGCAAAATGAGCCAAATCCCCAAAGGCGTTCTGCGATAAATGCTCACAGCTCCCGCAATGTGACAATTCTTCAATGATAATTCCCTCTGATGATGACATTCAACACACACTATGCAAGATTACATCACTTGAAGATGTAATTCCACTGTCTAAAATAATGATTAAGGGAAAATGTTCTGCAATGCATTGAAACCTGTGCTTCTAATGTTGACACACATTAAAGAATGAGTGGAAGAAGAATGCATGAGAAAAGAAAAGCTTGCTACTGAGACGGAAAGACGTGCCACAGAAAGAAAAAAGCTTGCTACAGAAACCAAACAACATAAGCTAGACTTCATTACATATGCCAAAAAAGATAGAAAACAGGTCACACAGCCAGTTGGTTATTCTTCAGTCACATCACGACAGTAGCTCAAATATAGGTATGGGATTACTACTTGGTTAAGAAGTATCTGAAGAAGAAGAAGAAGAAGGAGGAGGAGGAGGAGGAGGAGGAGGAGGAGCAGTCTAGAACTTCAAGGAAGAACCAAATTTATCTATCACTCAAGAACTTCACTGTAGTAAAAGTGCAGGGAAAAACAAAAAACTCATTCTGGCTCTTTTTACCCATGGTAATACCAATAGGAAGGCAATGAATCTGTGGAAGAGAGAGAGAAAAAAACCTGGAGCTTACAAATTTATTGACACACAGAAAGAATCATTCATTGGCACTGATGATGTGATACTGAAACTGTCGAAACCCTCAGGTATGAAGATGAACACGGCATGGTTCAACAATGCAATAACTTTTTTTTTAGAGGACCTGACAAAGTACAATGTTTAGTAGACATCTAGACAGCTTGGCCACAGTAATTTAACTCTTTCAGGTTATCTTACTAATCCTCCCTGCTCTGTGCTGGTTTTTCCAGAAACTTCTTGGCTTTAACTACAGATTCTTTGCAACCATTTTGATCTCGCACTGTTAAGAAATGGTTATTAAAAGATATTGGCAACTACTTCACCTTCATTTGCCATGCTTCCATCATGACAAACTCTAAGCTGTCTGTATTCTCTGATTTTTTCAGCCTTTCCTTTGCCACCTTCCAAACTGTTTTCATTATTTGGACTGTCTATTTCAAATTTAATAAATATGCTCTTGCATTTGTAATCACATTCTTTAGGATGCTAAAATATATAATTTAAAGTGTTCTCTAAACTGAAGTTTATTAGGATTTCTGAGTGAAGTATAAAGCATTCCCTTTGCTTATAGGATGTTTTCATTACCCTTAGTAAGCCACTGTATCCTACAATCACTCAGTTTGGTACTTCCTTAAATTCTCAACAAGGGTAAAAATTTCATTCTGGAATAAGATAAGCAAAATATAGTATTTGGGCATTATTTATTGCCTCACTGTCATTAACACCAATATGAGACAACCAGTCCAGTTTGCTTCTTTGACTCATTATATTCTGGTGAAATATACTAAGTTTATTTCCTAAGCTTGTTATTCTGATGGCATTGTTTTGTCATAAATTGCAATTAGAGATTATACACAGTGTACACGCAAGTATCTGACTTAGGTTGGTTCCAGAACTGACGCAGGGGACCAAAACTCCTGTAGAGTAGTGAGTTGATTGTGGAGGGACCAATACTGCTGAAAGATTTTGAGCAACTGATGTTAGGTCAACAGCAGATGAAGCTTCTGAAACTTCAGCTGATGAATGCAGGTCAGCTATTGCAGGTTTGATGGCTGCATTTCAAGACTGCAAGATCATTGTTGCTGCACCTGAAGGTTTTGGTAGCGTTCCTACAGACTCTTCTGTTATTTACCTCTGCTATTTCTGTGCAGACCATGTTTTGTAGAGAGCTCTTTTACAGAACTGTCAACTGGTATGAAAGTTGCAAAGAAAAATAATTCACAAATTTTATGGAGTCTCCTATTAGTGTTTCCGATTTCAATACTAAAACAAGATTTTTCTATTACATCATGCCTCCATTTAATAGCCATAACAAAAATGATAATAAGTGGATTATTTCAAAGTTTATTTTTCAAAACTCTCATTGCCCATCTACTTTCATTACAGTACATATTATCTACACCCCGTATCACGATACATTGGCTTCCAGACTGTATAAAGCTTTGACAGGTCTTTAGAATTTCAGATGCAGAAGCTCCTGGTCACACAGTGCCAGCTATGTCAAGTCTGTTAAGTATTAAAAAAAAAATTTGGTTGTTCCTCTTTCATGGCTATCTGCAAAAACATAATTTTGTCATTTTTCTTTGATACATGGTGATACATACAATCTACTTTTTCATCCACCTCTGTTCAAGATTTACCACCATCCTCCTAATCACCAGATTTTCTTATCATTTGTTTTCCTTCATATTTACTGTCTTCATGGGCAAGAGGATCAAATTTGTTTCCTGTATGCAACACAAATTTCTCTGTTCTCTGTACTACACAAGCTGTGTTTTTAGGCCTAATGTACCTTTCCTGCAGGTTTTCCTCACACATTCTTCACAATTGAGTTGTGTTAATACTTATCTAACATTCTGCAAAATAATGTTCTATTGCTGGAACGTCATTTATGAGTGCTTTTATCACAAATTCTTCCAAACCAGCACTGGGTTTCGTGCAGTATCAGCACTTTTTCCCCTCCTTCTTGACACTCTAGTGTTCAACTGAGGTAATTCTACTTCTGTGAACCTTTGCACTCAAATGACAGCCTAGTTCCATACTATCAAGTGTTAATAATGGCACATAACACAAATGCATTTAAAATTGTTAGTACATTTAATCAGTCTTAAGACTTCATGTTTTGTTAACTTCAACTCCTGCGATTTTCCAGCCAAATTTCTCAAATTTTCCCCAACAAAAGTTGGGAGACCACCTTGTTGTCTTTCTCATATATTTAGGCCCATTCCCTGACTGACCTCCCTCTGCTTGATGTTTGCCTGTCACCTCTCTTGTCCTCAACTTTGTTTCTTATTTGGTTGGTCCTGCGATTTCTCTACCGTCAACCCAACTAGCACACAATGTTGTTGTTGTTATTTCCACCTCTTCCCCCCCTGCCCCCCCCCCCCCAGAAAAACAGTGACTGGAGTAATCATATCATCTTCTCTGCACAGTAACTCATTCCCCACACACACTCATTATCAGACTTCTCACCTACTCCTCAGTAATGGATATGCTGTGACAGTATGAAAACAAGACCGTTTTCTTTATTTTCAACACATTGAAAAAAAAAAAATTCATATTTCATAGTTAAATACCTGTTTTTCTTATCCCATTTGCTTATTTATTTCTTAACATCTATTATTTTTACCTGATGGTTCTTTAACATTTTGTAACTGCGTTGTTCCTCTTGTTCATATTTTTCTTCAAATAAAATATAAAGGAAAGAAACTACCTAACTGGAGGAACTGTAGAGCAAATTAACAGTAAATTACTCTTTTTGGATTAACTGAACAATTTGCAAACACTGAGTAGCTTTGATCACTGTCTAACTCATCCACCTGCTAATAAGTTGAAACCATAAATTGGGAAAATAAAAACTTTGTTTTTGCAAATAAAATAAAATAAAATGATAGCATTTATTTGGCCACTGGAGCAGGGCATCATACGAGCATTTACATCTACTTACATACTCTGCAAGCCATCGTACGGTGTGTGGCAGAGGGTACCCTGTACCACAACTAGTCATTTCCTTACCTGATCCACAAGCAAATAGAGTGAGTGGAAAAATGACTATCTATATGCCTCCGTATGAGCCCTACATTTATTATTTCTGTGAGCTGCTCACTGTACATTAGATGGACATTTCTCAAACCTGAACTTTGATTCAAAATGCAATGTCAGAAACACATTTTGCAATTAATCTGGATGTCTCAAAAATTTAAATATAAACAAGAGATGGTGCATGGAAAAAAGGCCCTTTCATAGTTTTACAGCCATTGAATTCTACATAGCTTATGCTAGGATGACAATTTTCAGCAAAAGAAAAGGCAGAAGACCCTTTTTCTCACATCGCCCATACACAAAAACTACTGTATTTTGCAAATCTTCGAGGACTGATTATGATACCATATACCAAAAAATATTCACAATTTCTAATTTTAGAAATTGTAATATAATCTTTCTCATGTTCTTTGGCTACAATCCAAGGTACAGGGCCTAAGTGACAGGTGTAGATAATTTTTTCCATCTTCAGCCATTATGCCTGAGTAAGCTCCTTATTTTTTAAAGAAAATTCTATAGGCCTAACTGGATCACTATTGAAACTGTTTTCTTTTGCCTTCTGAAAGATGAAATCCTTCAAATTTCTTAAGTGGAGTTTGGGGAAATATTGAGTATCATCTTTTTCCGGACTTCTATCCCATATCTTCATGGGGTTGGCAAGTTAATTACTGGAGTTGACAATGTTAGTGTTAGAGGGTGGCTGGATACTCCTTCCTGTCGCCACCCTAAAACCCACCTTCCACCACCACATGGAATTCATGTACCCCATCTGTCTGCATCTGGTGTTACCTAAATGAAAACATGCAAACATTTTATAAATGTTTGCCGATTGTGTAACCAAGTCAGGACATGGGCACTAGCCTGGTATTCACGTAGTTGGATATGGGAAACTGCCTTAAAGCCAAATTTGGACTGGTTGGTACATCAGTTCTCATCATCATTAATTTGCTGGACAGATTCGATCCAATTTCCAAAGCAGTATGGTGATGCACACGGCTATACAGGCAGGTCACAAATGGGGCAGTAATAGGTAATGTAGTTATATACATACTCCCAAGGCTGATACATAAAGCAGAAGATGAAATACTAGTGTAATGTAAACCCTGTAATCATAAAAATACGCACTACAGATTTTGGAGAGTGGCACTTTAATTTCACACTACAATATATGCATTAATACTATTAGACAATGTGTGATTATATACATCGACTTGCTACTGGTGGAACTAACTGAAAAACAATGCTAGCTCTTCATTTAATACTTAAATTGCACAATTAAGTCCCACTGTCTATATTAAATAACATAGATGGTTCTTTTCCGTGTGCTATATGTTGTGCATTCTTCCTATTTCATTCCCACACAGTGTTTAAGCAGAAGACTTGCTAATGTCTCTTTGCAGTCTTATCATTACAGTAATACCTTTTCTTAACAAGTAGTACATGAAGGTATGAAACTGTAGTGTAGTCTGACATTTCACTGTGTCCTTGTTTGTGAAAATCTGTAAATGGTTTTTGCTTGAAACGATCAGCATTACAATAGCTTTGGTAATTCAGGAATCTTCTTCAATAGTGTGTCAAGAAAATGGCAAAGTGCACCTAGTAGATAGTGTCGGAAGTTCCATGCGGCTTTTCACGGATGATGCTGTAGTATACAGAGAAGTTGCAGCATTAGAAAATTGTAGCGAAATGCAGGAAGATCTGCAGCGGATAGGCACTTGGTGCAGGGAGTGGCAACTGTCCCTTAACATAGACAAATGTAATGTATTGCGAATACATAGAAAGAAGGATCCTTTATTGTATGATTATATGATAGTCGAACAAACACTGGTAGCAGTTACTTCTGTAAAATATCTGGGAGTATGCGTGCGGAACGATTTGAAGTGGAATGATCATATAAAATTAATTGTTGGTAAGGCGGGTACCAGGTTGAGATTCATTGGGAGAGTGCTTAGAAAATGTAGTCCATCAACAAAGGAGGTGGCTTACAAAATACTCATTCGACCTATACTTGAGTATTGCTCATCAGTGTGGGATCCGTACCAGATCGGTTTGACGGAGGAGATAGAGAAGATCCAAAGAAGAGCGGCGCGTTTCGTCACAGGGTTATTTGGTAACCGTGATAGCGTTACGGAGATGTTTAATAAACTCAAGTGGCAGACTCTGCAAGAGAGGCGCTCTGCATCGCGGTGTAGCTTGCTCGCCAGGTTTCGAGAGAGTGCGTTTCTGGATGAGGTATCGAATATATTGCTTCCCCCTACTTATACCTCCCGAGGAGATCGCGAATGTAAAATTAGAGAGATTAGAGCGCGCACGGAGGCTTTCAGACAGTTGTTCTTCCCGCGAACCATATGCGACTGGAACAGGAAAGGGAGGTAATGACAGTGGCACGTAAAGTGCCCTCTGCCACACACCGTTGGGTGGCTTGCGGAGTATAAATGTAGATTGTTCTCTTTCTATAATACGAGGCAACTCAAAGTAGAAATTTAATGAGAATATTCTGAGAGCATTGAAAGTATATACGATGTAAAGGTAAGCAATTAATTATATAATTAAATCATACAGTTTTTATCTCACATGATGAAATCTTTGCAGTAAAATTGTAACAGCAAGGTTCTGAAGATTTATTTTTATAATATGCGAATAAATATTAGTAAAAATATATTCACCGATATTCCCTATTATTTTAGTATTACGAATTTGAAAAAATAAACACAGTAAAACAACGAATAAATCTTATTTGTACTATGCTCGGCTAATGAATTTTAACTTTTAGTCGCTCCTGCAATAGCTATTACGCACAGGAGACTATAAAAATGCATTTGAAGTTGCAGAAGCCCTAGATCGATGAAATATTCCGACAGACACTAAAATTACGGCAGAAAAGGGAAGTGATCATCATACGATCATGCGACTCAGAAATTTTTACTTTGTTGCTTTGATCACTCAGATCGAAAATTTTACGGGGAGCAGTTAGTTTATACTTTCCAAAACTAATATTTTTCAGTGCCATGTCGCTACACTTGTGATAGATGCTTCAATGTCGCCAAAGTATTTTAGAAGTTATGGACTGACAAGTAGAGTAAAACGAATGTCAGTGGCGATTTTCATTATTTACATTACGAAATTACTTTGCGATTTACAAATATCGCTCAACGGTGCTGAAAACCGTACTCAGTTTGGCCACTTTGCTCAATTTTTAAAATCAACTAACTAAAATTTACAATTATTTGCAGTTACAGTTTCCGAGGACGCTACTTACATATTGGGGAATGTCATAGATTGTACCAGCCTTACTGTCAGTGTTGATACGAAACAGCGCGTCTCAGTTACGATATTTTGTATAAAGAACAATTATTAAACAAAATTTTCAGTCATCAATTTTTACTGTTCTTTTCTGACCCCGTTTTCTGAAACGGGCATACTGTAGGTACGCACAATGGAGACTCCAGGACGCCGAAATTTTCTTTCGTAAAATAATCGAATAAGATGAACAATTTACAATGACAATGATTTTAAGAGCTCTTCCATTTATTTTCTTAACCTATACTCATTCGTTGTACATGTCAACTCCGAATGTAAGCTACTGAAACAACTTTAAATTTAAAACAGCAACTTACCTTTTCAATGCAGGTGACGGCAAGATTCAAGAGCTTGACTGCGCAGATTTATGGCGCATGTTTGGTCAAATTAGGATTACTTCACAAAAAAATCCTCTTACCGTTAAATGAAACATTAACAGAAAGTTTGTATAAATTTATTTATTGTTTTAAAATACAGTATAGCCTCCTTTTATTTGGTCTCATAGTTACTGTTTTATAATCAACCAAATTACAGCTTTTGCACGACTCGACCGGATGTAGATCCCAGAATTCATCACTGCATTATATTGAAGTAGATGCGTAACGTATATAAACTATCTCTATGACTTTTTGCTCATGTCAAATCAAGGAAACTTTTACAAATTTTTGTGTTTTTGAAGTATTACTGGGATTATAAGTTAATGTCAACTGTATTATTAAATTATTTTAGTTTGCTCAGTGTCTCTCTTCCATATTAGTGTTTGTTCAATAATATCAAATAAAGAAATATGACAGTTACAACAACGAGATATCTACAGCCACACGCTAATCAATGAACAGCTGATTGCAAGAGTTGTGTAGTTTGCGTTTTCGCTGTCAAAATGTAGAGGCGTATTATGTAAACGCAAGGAGGAAGAGAATGCTCCCTGCAGAATTAGAGTAATGTGAAATACATATTCGTCTCTTAAATTTTCTTCCAATGTTTTTTTTTTTTTGCGATGGCAAACTTAACAAATTCGGGAAATTATAATTTTAAGGTAGTTCTTCTTGGGGAAGGTTGTGTGGGAAAGACTTCGGTAATTTTGAGATATGTTGAGGATAAATTCAACGACAAACACTTAACTACTTTGCAGGTTAGTTGATTATAGAATGTTTCTAATCATATACTGAAGTATTAGAAGAATCCAGTACTTGAGAACGATTTCAATTTTGCTTTTACAGGCGTCTTTCTTGAAGAAGAAGCTGAATATCGCTGGTAAGAGAGTTAATCTGTCAATATGGGATACAGCTGGACAGGAAAGATTCCACGCTCTGGGACCAATTTATTACCGGATGTCAAATGGTGCTATCCTGGTGTATGATATAACAGATCAAGATTCTTTCCAAAAGGTGATTAAGTGCAAGACTGACAATTACTTGCCCATTGCTCCTAAACGTATGTAATAACAAGTTCATAATTATCCTGCAGCTGTGGACGGTGCTACTTGTATAACATAAAATGTCATTAAATATTTTTTCAGTTAGGTACTAACTGAAAGTTCATTGCTAATTTCTTTAGTTTAGATGTAAATACATCTTAATGTTCACAGAATATTAAGTAAGTAATCATAATAAGGGTTAAAGATTACATTATTTATGTAGCGAGTGAGGTGGCTAAGGTACTGTTAATGCCTGGACTCGCATTGAGGAGGAGTGGGGTTTGTACCCCATCCAGTCATCCTGACGTGGGTCATCCGTAGTTTCCCCAAGATGCGAAGGTGAAGGCTGGGATGATTCCTTTGATAAGGCTTCGGCAACTTTGTCCTATTCTTGCCTTATTCTATCATACTTTGTATGCGCATATATTATTTCAGTAATGTATCAGACATGTCATGTACTGTTGTGCCAAGTGGTCAGAGGAGGGATAAGTAAATAAAAACAGAATAAACCCAAAGCAAATAATTTGAAAACCAGAGAATTAACATGTTACAGTATTCAGTTATTAGGTATGCAGTAATTCATTTATTCACGGCATGTGAGGATAATAAACTTTTAAGAAGAGGCTTTATCCTGGGTTTTGAGAAAAGAGAGGAGAGAATCTATGCAGCCACCTACTATTTACCTGTAACTTATTACAATATTACAGTAGTACATGTATAATATACTATTGCAACAAAAAAATTTTACCTAGTAACAAGAATGGCAACCTTCCATAGAATAAAAACAATTGCCAAATCATAGAAAGGCAAGTGCCCTTCAGTAAAGAATCTTGCCACACCCAGGACAAACTGAGAAAGGAATAGAAGGAAATTTGTTTATTAAATGTCTGTTTTAAGTTTGTGATACATTAGCTCAAATAATTTCAAGCATTCTGTTGTCGTGCGATGTTGATTTTCATGGTGCAGAGATGAATTAATAATCTTACATGTAGCAGTTTCACATAGCACTGTGAGGAATGTCATTTTACATAAATATTTTTCATTATGCTTCTGTAGATAAGTTACATATTGGACCACTGTAGCATTTTTCATTATGGTGTTATCATAAATATTAGGTTTCACTACCAGTCAGTTTGTCACCGCAACCAGATTTTGGAAATACGGAAGCGTCCGATCCCACCCGTCTGCTTTGACCCATGACGTCACAAATATGGCGGAAACAAAAACAAACACACACACTTTCCACAAGAAGCCTAATGACACTAACGGGACAAGCGCGGAAAATGGGGTATTTTGGGTGGGGGCCAAACTAAATATAAACAAATTTAGGCGCCTTGCGTAGATACAATGTGTAAGTGAAGACAGCCATGTATGAATACCCACCCACCTCCCCAGGGGTCGTAACCCCTGCAACCCATAGAAGATAAAGATGCTTCAGTAGCTGATCAGTGTTTTTTGTCTTTTTTTAAAAAAAATCTCACGGGATAGAACGAACAGATCAGAAAGATAAATATAATAAACTAAAACAGAAATTCGAGGAAACAGATAATTAAAATAAGTAATATGTGTTTTTAAATTAAAAAAAAAAAAAAAAAAAAAAAAAATCTCACGAGATAGAACGAACAGATCAGAAAAGTAAATAAAATAAGATAAAACATAACTGGAGACAGCCACAGTCAAACCAAACTCCTCGCCGTCATGACGTTACACACGACAACACCCTTACGTCACGGGTCAAAGCCGACGCGTGGGATCGGACGCTTCTGTCGACCCCAGATTTTCTGCTTTCATATGTGTTGGCTTCACCAACTCTCAACCAAATTGTCGCTTTCCAACCTAACCTAGACAATGGGCTGCACTACAGATCAGTCTGTCAACACTGGCAAAATTCAGGTTGGGGGAGAAGGGTGCCCAATATGTAACTTTATCTTCTAGTGTATACTTAATTTCATCCGAGTAAGTAAGCTGTCATTGACAAAGTTATCTTAATATTGACATAACCTTAACTTGTGTGAAAACACTTGTAAATACTCTTAAAGTTCATTTAATGATTTTAACATGGATTGTTAAATACTTGAAAAGTTTTGCACAGTATTATAAAATGTTTATGTCATTAATATAAACTAGTGATAGGTTTCAGTTTTATAGGCACACTGGGTAATAAATCAAATGGAATTGCTTGCACACCATCCCGTCTGCTAGTTATAGAGGTAGAGAAGATTAGTTTAACTATTGGTCATCCATTTGCATATTTTTACAGGCAGTCTTCCCAATTTGGCCGTAAAACTGAATTTAAAAAAAAAAAATGACAGTAGGTTCTTAGTTTTGTTTTTGTAGCTGTTTATAAGACACACTACCGTAAAACAAAACCATTTGTATTAACACCCAAAATGCTGCCACAAAGTATTATCTGCAGTATGCAAATGACTTCTAAGTGCAAGGCAGAGGGTATCTCCCACTGTACTAGTTATTAGGGCTTTTTCCCATTCAATTCATGTATGGAATGCAAGAAATATGATTGTTTAAATGCCTCTGTGTCACCATTATGTACTGTAATTAATCTAGTTTCATCCTCACAATCCATATGGCAGCAATATGTAGGAGGTTTTGGTATATTTCTAGAGTCACCATTTAAAGCAGATTTTTGAAACTTTGTTAGACTCTCTTCTGATAATTTCGGTCTCTCTGTAGTTTTGTCTATAGGCTGATGTATTTTCCTAATTCACATTCCTGCTGTTACAGCCTGGTATTTGTAAGAGTTTACCGATTCCAATTGTGACTCGTCAATGTTATATTCATAGGGTACAAGCTTTTTTTTCCTTTAACACAGTTTTAAGTTGCTGAACATTTAAGGGTCGACAGAAGCGTCCGATCCCACGCGTCGGCTTTGACCCATGACGTAAGGGTGTTGTCGTGTGTGACGTCATGACGGCGCGGAGTTTGGTTTGAGTGTGGCTGTCTCCAGTTCTGTTTTATCTTATTTTATTTACTTTTCTGATCTGATCGTTCTATCTCGTGAGATTTTTTTTAAAATTTAAAAACACTTATTACTTATTTTAATTATCTGTTTCCTCCAATTTCTGTTTTAGTTTATTATATTTATCTCTCTGATCTGTTCGTTCTATCCTGTGAGATTTTTTTTTAAAGACAAAAAACACTAATCAGTTACTGAAGCATCTTTATCTTCTATGGGTTGCAGGGGTTATGACCCCTGGGGAGGTGGGTGGCTATTCATGCATGGCTGTCTTCACTTACACGTTGTAGCTACGCAAGGCGTCTAAATTTGTTTATATTTAGTTTGCCCCCCACCCAAAATACCCCATTTCCCGCGCTTGTCCCGTTAGTGTCATTAGGCTTCTTGTGGAAAGTGTGTGTGTGTGTGTGTGTGTTTCCGCCATATTTGTGACGTCATGGGTCAAAGCAGACGGGCGGGATCGGACGCTTCCGTATTTCCACATTTAAAGTAGTTTGACTGAATATTTGTGCCCATTTGTTCAGATTGTACTTCATTGTAGATAACTCTATCATCTGCAAAATGTCTGAAATTCCTGTTAATGTTGTCCACAATGTCATTTATATAAAACACAAATAACAAGACACCCAACAAAAATCCTTGGCATATACTCAAAGCTACTTCTACATCTGTAGATGACTCTCCACACATGCTGTGCCTTCCCTATAAAGGAATCCTCAAACCAGTCACAAATTTTGCCTGACGCCCCATATGATCATAATTTTGATAATAAATGTAGGTGTGGTACAGAGTCAATAGCTTTTCGGAATTACAGAAATACTATATCTGCCTGACCACCTTGATCCATGGCTTTTAGGGTGTCATGAAAAAAGTGCGAGTTGAGTTTCCCAAGATCTGTGTTTTCGAAATCCATGCTGGTTAGCATGGAGGAAATCATTCTGTTGTATGTACCTCATTACATTTGAGCTCAACTATTTTCTAAGATTCTACAACAAAAGAATGTCAAGGATATTGAATGGTAGTTTTATGGATCACTTCTGCTATCCTTCTTGTAGACAGTTGTACCATGTGCTTTCTTCCAGCTACCGGGCTTGATTTTTCATTCAAGGGATCTAACAAGGAGACGGCACGACCGTGGGGTCGGGGATTTGTCCGCAATTTTGTGTGTTGAAAGAGGACCCCTAACACCTCACATGGTTAAAATATTAGGACGCACTACTCGGAAAATCTCGAGAAAAATTGATCCAAAGTTAGTCCCTTGCTGAGCCACCGTCTGGTGTACATGGTTAGCGCTCGGACCTTTACGCCAGAGGTCTCGGGTTTCGGGTTCAATTCCTTCTCTGGCACTTACCTCTCTCTCTCTCCTTTTTTTTTTTCCAGCGCACTGTTATGGGAGAATCGTGAAATTAATTCCCAGGAGGATTGTATAAAAATTCATTCTATAATTCACAATCAATTGTCACCAATATTCTGAGACATGATTCAATATGCCTGGTTTGCCTCAAAATTATTAGAAACTGGAAACATTTTCGTAAATGTTAATGGGGCATGTTTTTGTACAGATTTATTGCAAACGCTCTGTGATTGTAAAAAATCCGCTTTTATATGTTGCGCAAGATGTCGCAAAAATTATTGCGTTGTTTGTTTTTACGAAAATTACCACTGCGGTTCTTGTTTATAATTATTATATGTATAAAAATTGAATGTTTCCCAATCGACTTTGTTATTCTGATTAAAAACCAGTATTTCTCCTCATATACTTTACAATGAAAAATGGAAAACCCACCGCCATGAATTGTGTTGTTGGACAAAAAGAAAATAATTTTTATTCAATAATGTAGCTAATTTGTTAAAGATAATGTAGGTTTGGGAAACTTTCTGAATAATTGGTGGAATAACAAAAGAAAAATATGTGCCTGAGTAGGAATCGAACCAGAGACATCTGGCATAAGAGTCCGAGCCGTAAACATTTAGGCCAGACAGCGGGTCGGCAACTGGCTAACATTTTACACTTACAAGCCACCTAAGAAACTTTGAGTCAATTTTTCCTGGGGTTTTCCGGGTAGTGCGCCCTATTATTTTAACCACGTGAGGCGTTAGGGGTCCTCTTTCACCACACAAAATTTCGGACAAATCCCCGACACCACGGTCATGCCGTCTCCTTGTAAGACAGATTCCAGTTTACGGAGGTGCTAACTCGGCAGCATATTGGGTATAGTGTCTGATAGGGATTCCATCTGAACCTGTGTGAAATACTCCTGAAGTTTGATAGATAAAATGTATGAAGCCATTCTCTCAGTACGTTTTGAATGAATAGTGCTTGATTTAAGACATATTCTATTTGCTGCTACTTGAATTTATTATTATACAATATGTTTTTTCATTAACATGTAGGTCCCTTTACTACCCTAATCGCTAGTAGATAGAAGGGGGCTTGAATATACAGAAATGAGTCCCACTTTGTGCTAGTGATCTGGTAGTTGTGTGCTACATCATAAAACACAAGGAAAAAGTTTGTTGTATGTTTTATCCCTTATTGCTTGAATGGTTGCAAATTACACAAAAAATTCTAATAATAAGTCCTGGGTGGAAGAAGCAAGTATTAGTTGAGGCACTTAGCAGTCAATAGGTGCATAAATGAGATTGAAATGATCACTGTGCCTTTACTATAGGCAAGTGATTATCTGTACCTCTTTCGATATTTATACTTTCAAAAACATATGTACATACATGACTATTTTTGCAATCAGGTTACCTTATCCTATCCCCTGCAGTAGAAGACAGGCATACATAAATAATTGTGGAATGCTTGATAGTTGGCTGGTATTAAAAAGATGAGAAAAATGATTCAAAAATTCAAGGAAATGGAGCACTTACCTGTTCAATGGAATATAGAACATTATCGTTGAAGATATTGTAGACTGATTCAGACTATATCGTTCTCTTTTCTTAATAACCAGTTTTGTTTGAATGAAGATAAAGTCAAACCAAATTTTCTGCGTGTTGAAACAGCTGAATAGAAAATATCGTTATTTAGAACATTCAGAGTGTCGTACTTAGAAAGGGGATTTTGAGTACCAACAATTCATTGGTACATTGTAGCCTCCAGGAGAATTAAAACTCTTTAATTAGCTTATTATTGAAAACATGGTGCCCCAAGTGTTGGCAATACTGGTTTCCCTTTCCAAGCTATAAATCTAACGTCCCCCCCCCCCCTTTCCATTATCTGTCAGTGATGGCCAGTTACTGGAATAGCAAACCAGAGATTCCTAGAGGGTGGACTGGTCAGTGGTGTCAGCATTCTTAGTTCTCTGTTATTGTAAACTCTGGGCATGTTTTAGTGAACACCAGACAATCATTGGATGTGGGATTGTTATTTTGGAGAGTAGGGTTTTGGCATAAGAGATCACCAACATGGAAAGGAATTGCATTACAAAAATGAAATCTTTATCATTGGAGCGGGGCATATTAGAGTCAGACTGTCTTTCTTGTGACACAAAGAGAGAGGTGTCATTCAAGAAAGTGTCCTTTCTACATCAACCAGATTTTGGAAATTTCTTCTGGAACTGTAAAAATCTATAAAATTACATAATGATGGAACATTGTTGAAAGAATAAAGTGACCACAAATCTGCACAGTAAGAATTTTGCTCAGTTTGTTGTTGCAGTAGAGAAACATAAAACTGTCAACTCCAGAAAGGATGTTATAAATGCTCAAAGCAAGGTTGCTTCACAGTTGGGTGCAATAGCAAGAGAACATGCAAGAAAGACACTAATAAAGCAGGGTCAGCATGTTCAACACCAGACTCCTATGGAAACTGCTCATGTAATCATTGTGCTTGAAGCATGAAGTGTACTGTTTTTAGAAGAAAACAGATTTCAAGCATTAAAAGTGACAAAGATAATTTCATATGTAGATAATTCCTTTTTTTCTTGGTCTTTTTGCTAGCACTCTGAGAAAAGCTGTAGTAAGTCAATGCTGTCGTGCAGAGACAGGTACAGTGTGTTAACTGTAAGAAGGCAGAGATGTGAGGGGAGTGCGGGAGAGGACGAAGAAAGCATTGGCTGGCGAGGGGAGAGGAGCCGTTGGGAGGGGGGGGGGCGGCAAGGCACGCCTACCAGTTGCAGTGCTGGCACTACAAATTGTGCGTCATGCTTACATGAAAGCAGAACAATTACAAATGTCTGCTTGTGTCCGTGTATGTGCGGGTGGATATGTGTGTGTGTGTGTGTGTGTGTGAGTGGGTACCTGTCCTTTTTTCCCCCTAAGGTAAGTCTTTCCGCTCCCGGGATTGGAATGACTCCTTACCCTCTCCCTTAAAACCCACATCCTTTCGTCTTTCGCTCTCCTTCCCTCTTTCCTGATGAGGCAACTGTTTGTTGTGAAAGCTGGAATTTTGTGTGTATGTTTGTGTTTGTTTGTGTGTCTATCGACCTGCCAGCGCTTTTGTTTGGTAAGTCTCATCATCTTCGTTTTATATATATATATCTAAAAACAAAGATGATGTGACTTACCAAACGAAAGCGCTGGCACATCGATAGACACACAAACATACACACAAAATTCAAGCTTTCGCAACAAACTGTTGCCTCATCAGGAAAGAGGGAAGGAGAGGGAAAGACGAAAGGAAGTGGGTTTTAAGGGAGAGGGTAAGGAGTCATTCCAATCCCGGGAGCGGAAAGACTTACCTTAGGGGGAAAAAAGGACGGGTATACACTTCCACACACACACACACACATATCCATCCACATATATACAGACACAAGCAGACACATTTAAAGACAAAGAGGCGGAAGTGCAGAGGCAAAGATGATGTTGAATGACAGGTGAGGTATGAGTGGCAGCAACTTGAAATTAGCGGAGATTGAGGCCTGGTGGGTAACGGGAAGAGAGGATATATTGAAGAGCAAGTTCCCATCTCCGGAGTTCGGATAGGTTGGTGTTGGTGGGAACTATCCAGACAACCCGGATGGTGTAACACTATGCCAAGATGTGCTGGCCGTGCACCAAGGCATGTTTAGCCACAGGGTGATCCTCATTACCAACAAACGCTGTCTGCCTGTGTCCATTCATGCGAATGGACAGTTTGTTGCTGGTCATTCCCACATAGAATGCATCACAGTGTAGGCAGGTCAGTTGGTAAATCACGTGGGTGCTTTTACATGTGGCTCTGCCTTTGATCGTGTACACCTTCCGGGTTACAGGACTGGAGTAGGTGGTGGTGGGAGGGTGCATGGGACAGGTTTTACACCGGGGGCGGTTACAAGGATAGGAACCAGAGGGTAGGGAAGGTGGTTTGGGGATTTCATAAGGATGAACTAACAGGTTACGAAGGTTAGGTGGACGGTGGAAAGACACTCTTGGTGGAGTGGGGAGGATTTCATGAAGGATGGATCTCATTTCAGGGAAGGATTTGAGGAAGTCGTATCCCTGCTGGAGAGCCACATTCCGAGTCTGGTCCAGTCCCGGAAAGTATCCTGTCACAAGTGGGGCACTTTTGTGGTTCTTCTGTGGGGGATTCTGGGTTTGAGGGGATGAGGAAGTGGCTCTGGTTATTTGCTTCTGTACCAAGTCGGGAGGGTAGTTGCAGGATGCAAAAGCTGTTGTCAGGTTGTTGGTGTAATGGTTCAGGGATTCCGGACTGGAGCAGATTCGTTTGCCACGAAGACCTAGGCTGTAGGGAAGGGACCGTTTGATGTGGAATGGGTGGCAGCTGTCATAATGGAGGTACTGTTGCTTGTTGGTGGGTTTGATGTGGACGGACGTGTGAAGCTGGCCATTGGACAGGTGGAGGTCAACGTCAAGGAAAGTGGCATGGGTTTTGGAGTAGGACCAGGTGAATTTGATGGAACCAAAGGAGTTGAGGTTGGAGAGGAAATTCTGGAGTTCTTCTTCACTGTGAGTCCAGATCATGAAGATGTCATCAATAAATCTGTACCAAACTTTGGGTTGGCAGGCCTGGGTAACCAAGAAGGCTTCCTCTAAGTGGCCCATGAATAGGTTGGCGTACGAGGGGGCCATCCTGGTACCCATGGCTGTTCCCTTTAGTTGTTGGTATGTCTGGCCTTCAAAAGTGAAGTAGTTGTGGGTCAGGATGAAGCTGGCTAAGGTGATGAGGAAAGAGGTTTTAGGTAGGGTGGCAGGTGATCGGCGTGAAAGGAAATGCTCCATCGCAGCGAGGCCCTGGACGTGCGGAATATTTGTGTATAAGGAAGTGGCATCAATGGTTACAAGGATGGTTTCCGGGGGTAACACGTTGGTTAAGGATTCCAGGCGTTCGAGAAAGTGGTTGGTGTCTTTGATGAAGGATGGGAGACTGCATGTAATGGGTTGAAGGTGTTGATCTACGTAGGCAGAGATACGTTCTGTGGGGGCTTGGTAACCAGCTACAATAGGGCGGCCGGGATGATTGGGTTTGTGGATTTTAGGAAGAAGGTAGAAGGTAGGGGTGCGGGGTGTCGGTGGGGTCAGGAGGTTGATGGAGTCAGGTGAAAGGTTTTGCAGGGGGCCTAAGGTTCTAAGGATTCCTTGAAGCTTCGCCTGGACATCGGGAATGGGGTTACCTTGGCAAACTTTGTATGTGGTGTTGTCTGAAAGCTGACGCAGTCCCTCAGCCACATACTCCCGACGATCAAGTACCACGGTTGTGGAACCCTTGTCCGCCGGAAGAATGACGATGGATCGGTCAGCCTTCAGATCACAGATAGCCTGGGCTTCAGCAGTGGTGATGTTGGGAGTAGGATTAAGGTTTTTTAAGAAGGATTGAGATGCAAGGCTGGAAGTCAGAAATTCCTGGAAGGTTTGGAGAGGGTGATTTTGAGGAACAGGAAGTGGGTCCCGCTGCGACGGAGGACGGAACTGTTCCCGGCAGGGTTCAATTTGGATGGTGTCTTGGGGAGTTGGATCATTAGGAGTAGGATTAGGATCATTTTTCTTCGTGGCAAAGTGATATTTCCAGCAGAGAGTACGAGTGTAGGACAGTGAACCTTTGACGAGGGCTGTTTGGTTGAATCTGGGAGTGGGCCTGAAGGTGAGGCCTTTGGATAGGACAGAGGTTTTGGATTGGGAGAGAGGTTTGGAGGAAAGGTTAACTACTGAATTAGGGTGTTGTGGTTCCAGATTGTGTTGATTGGAATTTTGAGGTTTTGGAGGGAATGGAGCTAGAAGTGGGAGATTGAGTAGATGGGAGAGACTGAGTTTGTGTGTAATGAGAGGAGGTTGAGGTTTGTTGGAAAGGTTGTGAAGGGTGAGTGAGTTGCCTTTCCGGAGGTGGGAAACCAGGAGATTGGATAGTTTTTTGAGGTGGAGGGTGGCATGCTGTTCTAATTTAAGGTTGGCCTGTAGGAGGATGCTCTGAACAGCCGGTGTGGATGTGGGAGAGGAAAGATTAAGGACTTTTATTAAGGATAGGAGTTGACGGGTGTGTTCATTGGCTGAGTTGATGTGTAGATGAAGGATTAGGTGGGTGAGGGCAATGGATTGTTCAGTTTGGAACTGGTATAGGGACTGATGGAAAGAAGGGTTGCAGCCAAAGATGGGAACTTTAAGTGTGAGGCCTTTGGGAGTAATGCCAAATGTCAGACAAGCCTGAGAAAATAGAATATGGGAGCGTAATCTGGCTAGGGCGAAGGCATGTTTGCGGAGGGAATGTAAATAAAACTTAATGGGGTCGTTGTGGGGGTGTTGTGAGGGTGACATGGTATTAGAAGGTGGAAAGTGTAACATGAGGCTGAAATGAAAATGAAAATAAAAATATATGGGGAGGGATAAAGGTGGACTGGAAAGTAACTGGAGATCTGGTGTGAAAAAAGGCGAAAAGGTGTTGGTTACAGCTGGGCTATGTTGGACTTGGGTTGGTAGACAACGATGTGCACAAAGGTTAGGTGGTTGTGTTGCCACCAAAACACGTTAGAGGACGGAGAAATTCGGGAAAATTTCGAAAAAACTGCGTGTAATATATTAAAAGGAGTGGTTTTGTGGTGGCAGATTATGAAAATGAGGCTAACAATTGTCTGACGAAGAAATAATGACGTTAAAACCTGTGGGAAGCAGCTAAAAATTATCAGTGATGTGGGAAAAATGGAAATGGAAATAAAGCGTAAGTTACTAGAACTAACCGAAATGGTTGTTTAAAAGGTGAAATGAACTGTTTGTGAACTAGAAATGGTGGATTTTATAGCGGCGGTAGTGTTGAAAGCGGCAAAAAAAATTTTTTTGTTATGGTTTGGAAGTGGGTTACGTATTATTGAGTATACATAGGCGGGATAAAATTGTATAGCAGATTACGGTAAAAAGGAGAAGGTGAATACAAAGTGAAACTACTGGCAAAAACAGAAAGAGAAAATAAGACGACAGAAAAGATTTCGAAATGCAACAGTGACAATAACAAACGTAATTGTTGGGTTCAAATTAATGATATCAATATAATAGAGGGAAACATTCCACGTGGGAAAGATATATTTAAAAACAAAGATGATGTGACTTACCATACGAAAGCGCTGGCAGGTCGATAGAAACACAGACACATACATACACACAAAATTCAAGCTTTCGCAACAAACTGTTGCCTCATCAGGAAAGAGGGAAGGAGAGGGGAAGACGAAAGGAAGTGGGTTTTAAGGGAGAGGGTAAGGAGTCATTCCAATCCCGGGAGCGGAAAGACTTACCTTAGGGGGAAAAAAGGACAGGTATACACTCGCACACACGCACATATCCATCCACACATACAGACACAAGCCAAATTATATATACGAAGATGAGGTGACTTACCGAACGAAAGCGCTGGCAGGTGTGTGTGTGTGTGTGTGTGTATATATATATATATATATATATATATATATATATATATATATATATATATATATATATATATATATATATATATATATATATATATATATATATATATATGTGTGTGTGTGTGTGTGTTTTTTTTTTTCCCTACTATGCGCTCACAAACCATTCATCCGATTGCAATGAAACTATGGTGAAACTAACCGTAGGCCTACCCGTAGGGGTTGTTGGCGACTCCCGAGATGGGCCAGTAACTGTCTCTTCACTCATTTTGATAATGTTTAGCAGAACTGCACAGTAAAAACACACAGAACAGTACAGCGCAAAAACAATAACAAAGCAGACGACAATGGCTACCTTGTGCAACACAGTCAGCTACGTAATGTTGGCAGCAGTCGAAACTGCGTGCCTACCGAAGCCTCCCGACGTTTACCGACTTCTACAGATTCAGGACTAGGGAGAGGTCTGCCATCTAAAAGTTTACACACTGTAGTAGACATTAGTGTAAATGGTCCTACAGCAGTTTCTATCTCAGTAAGACTACAGCTATTTCTGAATCTGTTCCAGCAGAAGTCACTAACAAATTGCTTAGACAATTTGTCACAAAGCTAGATGCGCAAAGTAGTTTCACTTCCCAAACAGCCTGCATCACAAAAAATCCAAAGACACCTGGTATGCAACAATCAGATATGATATCACTATTGAGCTATGAAGATAGCTCAAATGGAACTGGAAATATATCCTGATAAAATAGTAATATGTGCTGCTTCTCCACTCTGTTCTACATGACCACAAAAAAAGAGATTGAGCAATAAAAGAACCCTTTTGGTTAATGACTTCTTTACTGCAATGTATATGAAAAGATTAAGAACATTAGTGAAGAAAGCAGAACTTGTAACACAGGGTAGTATCTTGTGTCTACGCATATGAGAGCAACTCTTCAAACATTCAGACAACGTGCATTTGAAGGTTACACTGTCCATCGAGAGGAGGCTATAGATGTTGAGTCTATGGTATACGTCATTCTGAACCAATAATCCTAACCACTCACCTCCAAATAACAGCTATTATAACTGTGCTCCTTTTACCTCCCATCGAGTAAACCTTTGGGTAATGAAGTCCTTGTGGATCTGAGCCACAGACTCTTTCATCCCTTTCTCCTCCTCAGGAATTTCAAAACATGTCACATACATTGGGGGTCTGTATTAACTTATCGCAGGTGTTGAATAGTGGACAGTTTTTGTTGTCAAATGATGTGTGCCTTTCAATTGCAGAGAAAACTCACACACTTCAGCATTATAAATGATCACCATCCTCCTTTGATCTGTTACTTTGCTCTCCTACACTAGCCAATACTGTCCTTTGAGAAGTGGCAGAACACCTATATTGACAACATTCCCATTTGGATCCAGATACATCAGTACCTGCCACCTCAGTGGATGTTTAACAGAGCTAGCTGGACACTTACTGCAACCTGTATATTTGAGCACCATTTGAGGATATGAGGATATCCTACTGTCATCCGTTGAGTTTCACATGGCCAGTACCTTTAGTAGAGCAAGGAGCTGCCAGTGGCAGGCAGGCAGTATTGCAAAACTGCTCCCAGAAGTTTTTTACTGATTGTTTGTGGGTTACTATTTCTCATCAAGCCATGTAATCCACATATCCCCTCCCTCTCTCTTAACACCCGCCAGATGTGTTTTAGGGCCACTAAAATTTGATAACTGTGACAGTGGTGGTCTAGCGACACGATTGGAAATGCAATACACTGAAGCATACTACTTCCCAGGTAATTAGTCAATGCCCTGAGGAAGTCTGCTACAATACAGCTAACAGTTACAACATAGGTTATTTTGTATTTTATAATATGATGTGGCAGTACTCCTAGCAGGCTTTTAATGAATTTGGCACCTGCCGTGGAAGCCTACATATGTATAGAACTGTGAAAGTTTCATCATAATCCATTTGTGGAAGCCTTTTACATTACTGGAGTAAAAACTCAGTGTGAGTAAAACATGGTCAAAGAAAGCATTTTTACAATCTATAAACTTTTTCTCACCGTCAGCAAAGGCTTGCAAGTCAGTGAGAAGGAACATTGGGAAAGATAATGCACCACAATGGCCGGGACAGTAGTCTTCTGATCAGTAACCCACACAATGGTGAAATACTTCTGAAAAATAATGTTTAATACCAAACAAGACAACCCACACCCAAATAAGGATTGGAATTAACTGCAAGAGCTTGACTGAACTTAAACTCCAGTAAAGCTATTGTATGGAGATGTTGGATCATATGCTGTATGTGGCTCACTGTACAACACCAGGGCCAGACAAAGTGCAATACATATTGCAACATTTGAATATTGTGTCCAAGAACTACCTCCTTAACTGAATCTAGTCTGGAGAATGACTCTGATTCTTGGAAGGAAGCAGTCATGAGCCACCTCTTGAAATCTGGGGAAGATCACACCAACCCAAGCAATTAGTCCAGTGCTGCAGCAACAAGGTACACTGAGAAGACAGTAGAAGTAATATCAGCATCAATTTAGTATGGACTCTTAAAGCCAGAAACTCGTATGTTACCTACAGTGCGGTTTTTGTGGGTACCATTCTACACTCAACAATCTATATGATTACTCTGCAGTTCACAATTAAGTGCCTAACAAAGGGTTCATCTAACCACCTTCAAGCTATTTACCTACTGTTCAGCTCTCAAACAGCACATGGAAAAATGAACACTTAAATCTTTCTGTGTGAGCTTTGATTTCTGTTCTTTTATTGTGATGATCATTTCTACCTATGTAGATGGGCACCAGCAAAATATTGTCACACTCTGAGAAGAAAGTTAGTGATTGAAATTGAGAAGACCTTGCTACAAAGAAAACGCCTTTGCTTTAATTATAGCCATCCCAATTCACATATCATATCCATGGCATTCTTTCTCTTATTTCGCAACAATATAAAATGAGCTGCCCTTTGTTGCACTTTTCTGATGCCTTCAGTCAGTCCTATCTGATGTGGATTCCACAACACACAGCAGTACAGAGGGCAGACAAGCATGGTGTAAAATGTCTTTTTAGTAGCCCTATTGCTTTTTCTACATGTTCTGCCAATAAATTGCAGTCATTGGTTTGCATTCCCCACAACAATATAATTTTCATGGTTCCAGCAATACAAGAGGCCTTTATGTGTTTACAACAGTTGATAGAAATATTTTTGGCATTTAAAGACCCTTAACACAGTGATAAAATATTGTCATGACTAAACCACAATCAAGTCCAAGTCTGAAGGCAAGGTCATCAATAATTTAAGCACTTAGTACTGAAAACATGTTTATTACTGACAGCAACACACATACTAACTGGAGTGAGCAGTTATTTATACAAATAGTCAGTATTCCAGAATGCTAGTATTTATACAGTCATCATGTAATCCAGATATACAAACACTAGATACATTGGATATTTCAAGAAACTTCCAGATATGATTAATACAAAATAAAAAGTAATTGCTATTTGTCAGGTTTGACTTGGCAACTTTGAGCATGCCAGTCAGTGATGCTAACCAATAAACCACACATCTACCAGAGCGTGCAGAATTTCTCCCACTTATGGAAAAACAGTGACCCGGTGCCTCAGAAGTCCTCAGTGGAGCCGACTACAGCACTCTGGATCTAGATTTTGTCAATGGTCCTCTTGTCTTCCAGTTGTGCTGTTACATTGTCTTCACTATGATGAGCATCGAAGGTAGCCCCCTCTAGTCAATGTTCGCGACTGTCAAGTGGGTCTTCCTTGAACCTCTCATTCTTGATCTGTTCCCCTGGACTGTAGTTGAGTACTTCATACGGAGAACAAGATTGACACCACTGCACTTTCACCTTCTTAATGAAGGTTATAATTGTTGACTTTGTGACATCCGACGAGGGACGAAGGCTAAGGTACAGCTCATACAACTGCACGAATGGAGCTTCTGAGGTTATCTTCCCTTTATACTGTGATCCTTTTTTTCAAAGTGGGATTTTAGTTTGAGATGGCAAAGCATTCTCAGCTCAACATAATCAGTGGAAAGGTGTCACTGGAGTGAGTGTCTTTAAGTGTTACCCTTTTTGGAAAAGTCAGTAACAGTGAAACATCTACAGTCTGGGACCCAGTGTGACGCTGCCTCTTTTATGTTTTCAATCTTTTGATTGTTTGTAGTCTCTAGAATAAACTTGGGGGGGGGGGGGGCACCATTCTTAGTTTCAAGAATTACCAAAGTTCCTGGGTCTCACTTTCAGTGAAAAACCCACACAGTTCCCACACTGGAAGTAACTCAAGACTGTAAACATCTTAAATAGCTTCAAGGGTTTCACTGTTTATTGGGACTCTAGAGTGTGGGAATCCATCTTCCCTCCACTTATTTTCTGACTGTGGAATTGTAAGAACAGTTAGACAATTACCAACTAGTGTCTGAATAGAAAGGAGAACGAAAAAAACAATACCACTGGCAAGCTGACTTTAGACTAAAGTTATGTAATGCTATAAATGGCAACAAACTACCAAGTTCTGAACAAGCTGTTCTAGAAAAGTTACCACTATAGTGTAAAATTCCTGCTCAATAAATTTGGTGAAATTAATATACTCTACTAGAAGTTGAGGTAGTAAAAGGATATATCTGTAATATGAAGTTACACGTGGACGATATAGTTTCAACAAGAAGAGGATAGAAGCTTTTGAAAAGTGGTGCTACAGAAGGGTGATGAAGATCATATGGGTAGATCCCATAACTAATGAGGAGGTACTGAATAGAATTGGTGAGAAGAGAAATTTGTGGTACAATCTGCCTAGAAAAATGGATCAGTTGGTAGGACACATTCTGAGGCATAAAGGGATCATCAATTTAGTACTGGAGGGAAGTGTAGGGGGGAAAAATCGTAGAGGGAGGCCAAGGGATCAGTACAGGAAGCAGATTCAGAAGAATGTATGTTGCAGTAGTTACTCGGAGATGAAGAGGCTTTCACAGGATAGAGTAGCATGGAGAGCACTCTTTGGACTGAAGATGATGACGACAACAATATGACATGAATTGAATAACGTCAGAAAGGGGTGAGACTGCAGCTATAAAAATTGCCAAGTTCGACTCAGCTATTGCTACAATTTACCAATCACTGTCTGGAAATTTTAAACTTTTCTTAAATTCTTTGGAATCATTGCCAAACAAAGTAAATGCAATGAAATATGCTTTGTCAGTTTGTGGAGCCTTCAATATTGACTTTCTTATAAAAAGTAGGGAGAAGAGAGGCTCTTTTGAATCTTCCTACATACTAGAATTTAAATGCTGAAATAAGTGTTGCTACTCAGATAACAGCCACTTGTGAAACAGTTTTATGTCAGTTTCTAGTTTAGAAGTGTTTATACAACACCTATCCAAATATTTTGAATGTGAGCTTGAGTGACTATCTAGCTCAAATACTAAGCTTTAAAGTAAAATGCAGTTTTGGGTATAACATATATATAAGAATGCCATGTAGGTACTAGAGTCAGGATAACAAACTACTTAAGCATTTTACTGAAAAAATAGAAGTGGCCCCAAGTTAATGACTAAATGATCAAAGTGAAAATTTTAAAATCTTCATTGATATATTAACACATTACTTTCAAATTTCATTTCCACAGGAGGGTGTAACTGTAAAAGGAATACTAGAATTAATAGATGGCTCATAAGGGGAATAAAAGTTCCTTGCCACTAGAAGGGGCTAAAACGTAAAATGTGAAACTTAGTAATTTCTCACCTAAAGCATACACATTATTATTATAACACATATAGTGCAGATGCTGACTCACAGATAAGCACAACAAAAAAAAAAAAGTAAAAAATAATAGCTTTCAACCAGTAAGGCCTTCTTCAGAATTAGATGTGTGCGTGCGCTGCATTTGCGTGAGTGTGTATTTGCTGTGTAATTCTGAAGAAGGCCTTACTGGTCAAAAGCTATTATTTGTGACACTTTTTTTGTTGTGCCTATCTGTGACTTAGCATCTCTGCTGTATGGCGAGTAGCAACTTTCCTTTTCACAATATTGTTACATTCCATCCTGGGTTTTACATTGTTTGAGATTATTATAAAAAATATTCCCAAATACCAAGAAAAGTAATAAGAGAAGCGTAAGGAAACCATAATGATAATGTGTATAAAATACAGCAAATGCCATGTGAAGTGTTATAAGAAGAAACTTATGAAAACAAAGAATCTATGAAAGCAGAGAATTGTATAAAAAAATAACACTGTCACAAGAAAATAAAATAATTATTAACCTCTTAAAGTGCTTAATACATTTAACAGTTTTCACAGGTTTGGCAGGTAATATGATGATTCAAACCAGAATACCCAGTTCAATAAGTACAAAATTAGCACATTTGCTTGGCCATTTTGCATCAGACATGAGGAAGTAGCTAAAGCAATAACAGGATTATATAACTAAGATTTTTCAGGCATTGGTGATGTTCCTGTGACAGTCTCAAAGAAGAGTGTTCTATACTTAACTGAGCTACTTACTCTTACCTAACTCCTCACTCCAAGCAGGATACATTCCTTGATGTATTAGACTGAGGTAATTCCAGTTTATGGAAAAAAAGGTGGGAGAGATAATATAAAAGACTACAGGACCATTACAATTTTCTGTTCCTTGCCTTCTTCCTCTTCCTTCCCCACTATGGTCTCCAGCTCTCCCCTCTCCCCCACTAGGTCACGAGCACAGTAACCAGTCTGTGGGGCTAATGTGTAACCATCTGGCTGAGCCCTTTGTCAACACATGGATCACACTTCTGGTACCAGAGCTGTCATCACCTTTTGTATACCTGGAAGTGGTTGCTCATCTTTTTTGGGCATTGGAACTCTCAGCAATGACTGCTGTCCCAGGCAGCCTTGCTGCTGACGGGTGGTGCCCACTGGGTAAGCTCCTGATCGGAGTGGATGGTACCAGATCGGACACTCTGCACATGAAGCATGCTAAGCTCCATACTTCTCGCTGCTCTTCTGCAGCCATCTCTTCAAATAGGAATGGTTCCCTCTCTCTCTCCTCCTAAGTTTGCTTCCTTGGCCTTCCCCTCCTTGGTCAGAGGGCCAGGCCCACCAGCATGCACAAAATCCTTTCCCTGTTACTTGGTTTGTTCCAGAACAGATGGAGAGACTTTCACTGATACAAAACTGCTCTTTTTTGTACAACATAGTGAAGATTAGTTTGATGAAGTTGACTCACTTAGTAAAAAGCAGTCTGGTTCCCACTTATTAAAATGTCCTCTTCCAGTCATTTGGTTTCCCATTATGCTGGTGAGCACTTAGAAAACATTCCAGTGAGCAATACACCTCCCAATCCTTAAACATGGCCTAGCACAGGGACCTCCACTTCCAATTTGATGAGGAACTTGGGATTAATCTGGCACAGTGTGGCATTAATTTTGTCTGGTAAGTCCAGATAGGTCCTAAATGTTAATACTACCTCCATCCTGGCCCTCTTACCATTCCTCCTCCATGGCAGTTCCCACAGCCTCCCTTCACGGAACTGCTCCTCCTCCTCTGCTGGAAAAGAAACCCACCTCTATGGCACCTGCCAGGGATGGGGCTCCCTCTAGGAGCGTCTCCAGGACAAGATACCTATTACTTAGTCTGATGTGGGACCCGTACTCTGTGGGCTTCAAGACCACTTATTCTCTTTCGGATCGTGGTGTTGCTATGACTTTTTCTCTTCACAACCATACTTCCTCTCATCCTCCAAAGGAGAAGATGATGCTCAAGTCTCAGGCTGAGGCCCCACTGGCATCCTAGGGGGTGTCACCCCTCTCTCTTTCAATCAGGGTCCGATCTTACATTCTTTGATGTCACTAAGTCCTTCCTAGTGATGAACACTGGCGCAACACAATGATCAGTTATGCTCATTCAACATCTATCTGGGCTCTTGTCTACTTTCCTCCAATTGAATTGAAATGTTTACTATTCTTACCTTCTGGAATTGCAGTCATTTTCTTTCTTTCTGCTCTGTAGCTTGTGCTGTCTTGCAGGAATCTCATTTCATGGATAATCTTTCACACAGTCTTAGTGGTTTCCAAGCCTTCTGCCAGAACCAGGTCAGCCCTTAATGAGCCTCCAGTGGTGTCAATACGTTGGTCCACAAGGACATTTTCAGTTCCTGGGTTCATCTTCAAACAGCACTGGAAGCGATGGCTGTCTGGATCCATTTAGGCTATGCAGTAACTATCTGTGACCTTTATCTCCCTCCAGACTGACCTCCTACACTTTCTGTTGTTCTTGCTCTCCTTAGACAGCTCCCTCCTCCCTTCCTTCTCCTTGGGGATTGTAATGCCCATAACCTTCTGGGATGGTACCATGGCAACTGACTGGAGCAGGATTGTTGAAGACCTACTAGCAGGGCTTTATCACTGCCTCCTCCTCAACGTTCAGCTCCCACACACTTTACTGTGGCACCCGCACTTTCTCAGCCATTGATCTTTCCACCTGTAGCCCTGGATTCCTCGCCTCCTTTCAATGGGGAATTCATGACAATTAGTGTGACAGTGATCATTTTCCAATTGTCTTAGCATTTCTTGAGCATCACTCATCTGGTAACCATTCCAGATGGTCCTCTACTAATGCAGATTATGATGCCGTTTCCTTGTGTACCATGCTAACTGCTCCACCACACAACGATATTGATAAATCTGTACAGAGTTTGACCGATGACATCCTTTCAGCAGCTGCTCTAGTATTTCTTTCTTTCTCGGGATCTCCCTGATGTAAGACTCTCCCTTGGTGGACCCCCAAAATTGGTGTTGCTATTAAAGACCACTGTTGTGCCCTCCAACACTACAAACAGCATCAATCTCTCTGCCATAGGGCTGCAGTAGTCCCTCTTCACAGGTATGGGAAAAGATCAGATGCATTTTTCACTGCCGTCATCCTGCAGGTGTCCCAAGAATTTCGCCGAATGGTGTTTCCTCACCAGCCTCGACTCCTCACTGAGCATTTTGCTCGGCATTTCCTCAAGGCTTCAGTATTCCATCTTCTCAAACAGCATCTATGACGACTCCCTTTATCTTTTGTTCTCCATCACCTGGATCCTTATAATGCCCCATTTAGTGAGAGGGAATTTGCCCTTGCTCTCTGCCCCCAACACAGCTCTTGGACTGGACCAGGTACACGACCAAAAGCTTCAACGCTTCAATAGCTAGCCAACATCATTTATTTGTCCTTTTCAGTTGTCTCTGGAGTGAGGGGGAATTCCCTTCCCTATGGTGAGGTAGTTTTGTTATTCCAGTTTTGAAATCAGGTAGCCACCTCTTCATATGTATAGCTATTGTCTGATCAGTTTAACCAATGCACTCCACAAGTGACTTGAAAGTATGGCAAGTCAAAGTCTGTATGGATCCTTGAATACTGGGACCTTTGGCTTCAACCCAGGGTCATTTCCGCGAAGGCAGTCCCACTACAGATAATTTAGTTCACCTGGAGTCTGCTATCCAAACGGCTTTTGTGTGGCATCAGCACCGTATTGCAGTCCTCTTTGATCTGCAGAGAGTTTGTGATACCACATCCTTGCCACTATACAGGAGTGGGGCCTCCATTGCCTGCTTCTGATTTTTATCCACAGTTATCTTTCATGCCTCACTTTTCGGATACAGGTTGGTACCTCCCATCTGCAGGATAATGGGGTTCTGCAAGGCTCTGTTTCGAGTGTCCCTCTCTTTTTTGTGCCTATCAATGGTCTAGTGGTGACTGGGATGTACCGTGTTGCTCTCTATGTATGCTGATGACTTTTGCATTTATTTTTGTTTGCCCATGATTGGCACTGCTGAATGCAGACTGTAAGGAACAATACACAGAGTGCAGTCTTGGGCTCTTACACATGGCTTCCAATCTTCAGTTTACAAGACCTACATTATGATTTTGTCGTCGCTGTACAGTGCATCCCTGTCCAGATCTCCATTTGGTCATGGGCACCTTTTACACTAGCCCGGTTGAGAACCTGTATGCTGAAGCTGCTGAACTACCACTGTCCTACTGCCGTGACTTTCTCCTCAGCAGGTATGCATGCAATTTGTCTGCCATGCATGGCCATCCATCCTACGCCTCCTTCTTTGATGATTCCTTTGATTGTCAGTTTGGGGCGCATCCTTCTTCTCTGTTACCTCCTGGAGTCCGCTTTTGGCACTTGTTACGGCGGCTTAACTTCACACTACCTGTAACTTCCCGGTGGATGTGAACCCTTTGCCACCTTGGCTTCGTGAAGCGGCCCATGTTAACCTTGGCCTTCATTCACTTCCTAAGGACACTATTCCAGCCTCGGTCAATCACCTTCAGTTTCATGACCTTTGTATGGTACTTCACGATATACCTTTGCATACACTGATGGCTCTCAGACTGACTGTGGGGGTTGGGTGTGCCTTCATCATTGGCACCCATGTCTTTCGATATCGGCTTCCGGCACACTGCTCAGTATTTACATCCGAGCTCTTTGCCCTGTACCAAGCCATGCAGTACATCTGGTGGCACAGGCTTTTCAATTGCATCATCTGCTCAGAGTCTCTATGCCCTTCAGAGCCTCTGTGTCCTGTACAGCATCCATCCCTTAGTGCAATGGATCCAGAAAAACTGTCATTTGCTCACTCTTTGTGGAGCCAGTGTGATGTTTCTGTGGGTTTCTGGTCATGTCGATCTGCCAGCAAATGAGGCTGCTGATGGTTGACATGGCTTCCCCATCTTCATCAACGCCCTTTGATGCCTCAACAGTGCCAACTGGGGTGTGGACTGCTCTACTCTGCTATAGCTATATGAAGCATTGGTCCAGCCCTGTCTAGCGTACAGAGTCCCGCATACAGCTTTGCATCGTCTTCAACATTACAGATGCTGGACCTGGTACATCATTAGGGGATAAAGCTGGCAACTGGCAACTGGCACCTTTCAGACTAGCCCCGTGATCAGCCTTCTAGCAGAGGCACGATTCCACTCTTGCAAATTCTATGCCAACAACAGTGGATCGCTTATGCATTACGCACCTGCTGCTCTCTGGAGCACCTGAACTACTGTCTCCTCATTCCATCTGCAGGGAACCACTCCCACAATGGCAGCCCAGGTCTGAGGCTACTATTGTCATCTGCATCCAGTTGCCATCCCCCCCTTTTTTTTTTCTACAGAACTCCAACTTTCCCCTCTACCATCTCTTCTCTGGCCCACTCACCTACATCTTCATGTTGCATTCCCCATCCACAGCTCTATCTTGACCTATCAAAAGGTCCAAAAGACTCAGCACTGCCTGAGGCCTTCTGCTGCCAATTCTTATCAATTTTTGGCAGATTTTGGGATTCAGAAGTAGTTGGTACTGATGGCTTGATGGCTGCTGGTCATACTGACTTGGCTTACATTCATGTGGGATTTTGTGAACTCTGTTCCTTGATGAATAGTGGCAGTGTTTCCTCTGCAGAGTTAGCAACCATCTCTCATGCTCTAGAACACATCTGTTTCTGTACTGGTGAATCCCTCTTCATCTGTAGTCACTCTTTGAGGAGTTTACAGTTCTTGACCAATGTCACTCTGCCATCCCTTGGTCCTGACTATCTAAGAGTCCTTTTTTGCCCTCAAACAATGTTTATGTGCAGTGGTCTCTGTCTGGACCCCAGGTCACATTGAGACTCAGGGTATGAACTCACTGACAGGCTGGCTAAATTGGCTACTGGCAAACTGCCTCTTGAGATTGGTATTCTGGCATTGGACCTTCAGTTGGTACAGTGCCATCAAGTTTTAAGGATTTTGAATACAGAATGGCATACCCTGGCCTCACTGAACAAAATATGGGTGATAAAGGAGACTACAATTTTGTGGATGTCCTTCATGTGGACCACTCACAAGGACTCCATCTTCTTTTGGCAGCTCAGCATCGACCATAGTTGACTGACTCATGGTCATTGTCCCCATCATGAGGATCCACACTGTTGTTGTGGTGCCTGTTTGATAGTGCTCCACTTTTTACTGGACTGTTTTAACCTATCTGCCCTGTGGCAGATTCTAAGATTCCTTACCCCTGATGTTGGTGGACAGTGTCTCAGCATCTGACCTGTTTTTACGGTTTATTTGTGACGGGGGTTTTAACACTCTCTAATGGAGGGTGGCTCAGCCTTTTCAGCCCATTTGGGGTTGATAGGATGCCCTGTTGCATCCATTGTCCCGACTGGGCAATGGCTGTCTGTGCTGTTTCTTATGTGTTCTGTCTGACATGGTGTTCTTCCTCTGTTTTCTTATGTTTCTGTCACCTTGTCCATGTCTCTAGTCTTTGCTGTGTATTGTTGGATGGGGTGCCTCTGTTAAGTGTTGGGGTGGGAGGGGGTGGTTGGGGGGGGGGGGAAGGTAAGTCTCCCATATTAGTTTCTGCCTTTGAGGGCCTCCTGCTGCTCCCGGTATGGAGCATTTCTCCAGCTTTTCTTGCTTTTTTCCTCCCTTTTCATCTTCCTTGTTCTTGAATCTTTATTAGACCTTGGGATTTTCTTTCCTTGGGTTTCACGTGCTGGGCCCTTCTTTGGTGTGTAGTTCTGTTAACTTGCCTGTTCCAGGTAGGGGGGCCTGATGACAGTCTGGTCCCTTTAACCCTTAAACCAACACACAAACATGCTACTTTCTGTTCTGTGGATGTGTTGACTCACATCTGTACCAGGATTACCAAATAAAACTAGACACAATTTTATTTGCATCTGGCAGTAGCTACAGCCCTGACGTAGTTGACAACATTGTACACAATAATGAAAAGGAGAAAGATGTCGCCCTGTGTTTAACCCCCTCTGCAGTAACAGTTGTTACTAAAATCAGCTGGTGTACTACCCCATATTAGGAAAGTTGTCTAACAAATTAATAAAAAATCTCAAACTTTGCTACCACAAAACTTCGTTTTATGTAAAAAGCACCACAGCTCAAGTGTTATTCAACATCAATGATAAAACAGATTTATCATGTAATGGTGGTTATTCAATCACTTACATTGACTGTAACAAACTGTATATTGGTTGAACAGGCAGGGCTATAGCAGTTAGACTGAGCCTGGAGATTACACAAGTCGAACTCTACTTTCATTGAACATGTACTGAATAAGGTCACAGATACAAAGTCAGTGCAGAAGTTCTACATAATGTAGAAGCACATGAGGTAGACATTTAGCACCTCCCTCCTCCACCACCACCACCACCACCACCACCACCACCACTTCTACCAGCTTCTAAATGAGCACATACCCATTCTGTAGCTTTTCAGGGTCCAGTCAACTAGACACACACTCCATAACCTAAATCCCAACTGTCGCATTCATCTACACAAACTTGGGTCACAATATAGTTTATACTTTACTCTGTTTTTCCTTACAGCCTTCAGCACTACATTCATACTACTTGTATACTTCAATATTGTGTATTTTCATTCTGTACGGTGTGATACTGTCAATATTGTAATTTAACACTGTAATTTAACATGTTGGGTGCACAGCATGAGTGGTGGTCACTCGATTTGACTTTTCTCACCTTATATTATGACTGAAGAATCTTTGCGTACTGATTTTTAAAAATATAATGTAGTTGGATTGATAAAAATCTACTCACCAAGCAGCAGCAGGAGAACACACACTTAAGAAAAGTATTAAATATGCAATCTTCCAGAGCCAGTGGCTCCGTAATGTGGCAGGGAGATTGAAGAGAATGGAAGAGGGGTGAAGGAAAAGGACTGAAGAGGTTTAGCAAAAGGGGTAGGGGTCAGAAAAGTCACCCAGCACCCCAGGTCAGGGGAGACTCACTGGACGGGATGAGAAGGAAAGACTGATTGTTGGGGACTGCACTGGACAGGACTTGAAAACCTGAGAACTTAAAGGTGGAAAATAGGGTAATATGTAAGACGGAGATTACTGCTAAAACACCATGCACAAATTAATAAGAGTGAAAAGCTAAGTGCATTGTACATGATAAAAGTGGGAGGGGGGCAGCCAAAAATAGAGGGGCTAGTAAATGAAAGATGTAGAAACCTAAAATGAGGAAATGAATAGTCACTGTGAAGAAATACTGAGACTGAAGAAGTTAACATAAATTAAAGCCAAGTGGGTGGCCAAGGACATGTTATAGCACCAGTTCCTACCTGCGGAGTTCTGAGAAACTGGTGTCTGGAGGATGAATCCAGACAGCAAGTGTGGTGAAACAGGCACTGAGGTCATGACTGTCATGTTGTTGTAGTGCATGCTCTGCAACAGGATATTGCGCATTGCCAGTATACACCCTCTGCCTATGCCCATTCATCCTAACTGATAACTTGGTGGTAGTCATGCCGATGTAAAAAGCCAAATAGTGTTCACATGAGAGGTGGTATATGACGTGCCGTTTCATAGGTGACTCTCCGTTTGATAGTATATGTTTTGCCAGTTACAGAGCTGGTATAAGCAGTAGTAGTAAGGTACATAGGAAGTGTCTCCAATCCTTTTCCTTCACCCCCCCCCCCCCCCCACCTTCCTTCCCCTTAAATCCTTCTGCCAGGAGGCTGCACTGGCTCTGAAAGCTTGCATATGTAATATCTTTGTGTGTTTTCTCCTGCTGCCACTTAGTGAGTAGATATTTTATTTAAATTATATTTTCAAAAAATTACTACTTTAATTCATATATTAGCCTGTGTGTATTGATTATGTCTTTGTTTCTAATGTTTTGTTTCCTACACACTAGTGTCCCTTGTGGACACTAATCAGGTGTTTCATGATAGTGGCCCAGTCAGCTGAAAACAGATTTGAAATCAACAAATATTAGTAGAACTATTTGTTTCTCAACTTTAAATATGAATTCTTCTGCCAAGAAATCAGGGATGGCTCCGTGAGTTTCATACACAGTATAATACCAACAAATTGAAAAGTGAACCTTGAGGTGTTATAAGTAATGCATCTCATGTTTTCAAACAATGGAAAAGCCAGGATGGAATGTAACAGTACCAGAGAAGGAAAGTTGCCACTCACCATATAGCAGAGATGCTGATTCGTGATAGGCACAACAAAAAGAGCTTTCGACCATGAAGGCCTTTGTCAGCAGTAGTTGTGCACGCGCCCACATGCACACGCAAACGCAACTTGCACACACATCTGCTGTCTCAGAGAGTTGAAACCACACTGGTGTGTGGTTTCATCTCTCTGAGACTGCAGATGTGTGTGCGAGTTGGGGGGTGCAGTTGCGGGTGCGCATGTCTACTGCTGACAAAGGCCTTCATGGTCGAAAGCTATAATTGTGTGAATCTTTTCGTTGCGCTTATCGCGACTCAGCATCTCCACTATATGGTGAGTAGCAACTTTCTTTCTCTGGTATTGTTGCATCTCACGTTTTGCATTTTCACCCTTTTATTGCTTCTGTATTGTTAAATTTAAGACATGCTGACTTAAAATATAAATAATATATCACCACCACCAGTCAATTTCAAGAAAACCATGTGAGGTCATATCTCATTGAAATCTCTGAAGTATTTTTGTTTATTCTTCCATAAAGTGGTACCGAGCAAGGTGGCGCAGTGGTTAGCACATTGGACTCGCATTCATTAGGATGATGGTTCAAATCCACCTCCGACCATCCTGATTTAGGCTTTCTGTAATTTCCCTAAATCGCTTCAGGGAAATACCACGATGATTCCTTCAAAAGGGCATGGCAAACTCCCTTCCCCATCCTTCCCTAATCTGATGGGACCAATAACCTCACATCTACATCTACATTTATACTCCGCAAGCCACCCAGTGGTGTGTGGCGGAGGGCACATTACATGCCACTGTCATTACCTCCCTTTCCTGTTCATCGCGTATGGTTCGCGGGAAGAACGACTGCTGGAAAGTCTCTGTGCACACTTGAATCTCTCTAATTTTTCATTCGTGATCTCCTTGGGAGGTATAAGTAGGGGGAAGCAATATATTCGGTACCTCATCCAGAAACACACCCCTTAGACCTGGACAGCAAGCTACACTGTGATGCAGAGTGCCTCTCTTGCAGAGTCTGCCACTTGGGTTTGCTAAACATCTCCATAACGCTATCACGCTTACCAAATAACCCTGTGACAAAACGCGCCGCTCTTCTTTCGATCTTCTCTATCTCCTCTGTCAACCCGATCTGGTATGGATCCCACACTGATGAGCAATACTCAAGTATAGGTCGAATGAGTATTTTGTAAGCCACCTCCTTTGTTGCCCCCCATGAACCATGGACCTTGCCGTTGGTAGGGAGGCTTGCGTGCCTCAGCGATACAGATAGCCGTACCGTAGGTGCAACCACAACGGAGGGGTATCTGTTGAGAGGCCAGACAAACGTGTGGTTCCTGAAGAGGGGCAGCAGCCTTTTCAGTAGTTGCAAGGGCAACAGTCTGGATGATTGACTGATCTGGCCTTGTAACAATAACCAAAACGGCCATGCTGTGCTGGTACTGCGAACGGCTGAAAGCAAGGGGAAACTACAGCCGTAATTTTTCCCGAGGGCATGCAGCTTTACTGTATGATTACATGATGATGGCGTCCTCTTGGGTAAAATATTCCGGAGGTAAAATAGTCCCCCATTCGGATCTCCGGGCGGGGACTACTCAAGAGGATGTCGTTATCAGGAGAAAGAAAACTGGCGTTCTACGGATCGGAGCGTGGAATGTCAGATCCCTTAATCGGGCAGGTAGGTTAGAAAATTTAAAAAGGGAAATGGATAGGTTGAAGTTAGATATAGTGGGAATTAGTGAAGTTCGGTGGCAGGAGGAACAAGACTTCTGGTCAGGTGACTACAGGGTTATAAACACAAAATCAAATAGGGGTAATGCAGGAGTAGGTTTAATAATGAATAGGAAAATAGGAATGCGGGTAAGCTACTACAAACAGCATAGTGAACGCATTATTGTGGCCAAGATAGACACGAAGCCCACACCTACTACAGTAGTACAAGTTTATATGCCAACTAGCTCTGCAGATGACGAAGAAATTGAAGAAATGTATGATGAAATAAAAGAAATTATTCAGATTGTGAAGGGAGACGAAAATTTAATAGTCATGGGTGACTGGAATTCGAGTGTAGGAAAAGGGAGAGAAGGAAACATAGTAGGTGAATATGGATTGGGGGACAGAAATGAAAGAGGAAGCCGCCTGGTAGAATTTTGCACAGAGCACAACATAATCATAGCTAACACGTGGTTTAAGAATCATGAAAGAAGGTTGTATACATGGAAGAACCCTGGAGATACTAGAAGGTATCAGATAGATTATATAATGGTAAGACAGAGATTTAGGAACCAGGTTTTAAATTGTAAGACATTTCCAGGGGCAGATGTGGACTCTGACCACAATCTATTGGTTATGACCTGTAGATTAAAACTGAAGAAACTGCAAAAAGGTGGGAATTTAAGGAGATGGGACCTGGATAAACTAAAAGAACCAGAGGTTGTACAGAGATTCAGGGAGAGCATAAGGGAGCAATTGACAGGAATGGGGGAAATAAATACAGTAGAAGAAGAATGGGTAGCTTTGAGGGATGAAGTAGTGAAGGCAGCAGAGGATCAAGTAAGTAAAAAGACGAGGGCTAGTAGAAATCCTTGGGTAACAGAAGAAATACTGAATTTAATTGATGAAAGGAGAAAATATAAAAATGCAGTAAGTGAAACAGGCAAAAAGGAATACAAACGTCTCAAAAATGAGATCGACAGGAAGTGCAAAATGGCTAAGCAGGGATGGCTAGAGGACAAATGTAAGGATGTAGAGGCCTATCTCACTAGGGGTAAGATAGATACCGCCTACAGGAAAATTAAAGAGACCTTTGGAGATAAGAGAACGATTGGTATGAATATCAAGAGCTCAGATGGAAACCCAGTTCTAAGCAAAGAAGGGAAAGCAGAAAGGTGGAAGGAGTATATAGAGGGTCTATACAAGGGCGATGTACTTGAGGACAATATTATGGAAATGGAAGAGGATGTAGATGAAGATGAAATGGGAGATATGATACTGCGTGAAGAGTTTGACAGAGCACTGAAAGACCTGAGTCGAAACAAGGCCCCCGGAGTAGACAATATTCCATTGGATCTACTGACGGCCGTGGGAGGGCCAGTCCTGACAAAACTCTACCATCTGGTGAGCAAGATGTATGAAACAGGCGAAATACCCTCAGACTTCAAGACGAATATAATAATTCCAATCCCAAAGAAAGCAGGTGTTGACAGATGTGAAAATTACCGAACTGTCAGCTTAATAAGTCACAGCTGCAAAATACTGCCACGAATTCTTTACAGACGAATGAAAAAACTAGTAGAAGCCAACCGGGGAAGATCAGTTTGGATTCCGTAGAAACACTGGAACACGTGAGGCAATACTGACCTTACGACTTATCTTAGAAGAAAGATTAAGTAAAGGCAAACCTACGTTTCTAGCATTTGTAGACTTAGAGAAAGCTTTTGACAATGTTGACTGGAATACTCTCTTTCTAATTCTAAAGGTGGCAGGGGTAAAATACAGGGAGCGAAAGGCTATTTACAATTTGTACAGAAACCAGATGGCAGTTATAAGAGTCGAGGGGCATGAAAGGGAAGCAGTGGTTGGGAAAGGAGTGAGACAGGGTTGTAGCCTCTCCCCGATGTTGTTCAATCTGTATATTGAGCAAGCAGTAAAGGAAACAAAAGAAAAATTTGGAGTAGGTATTGAAATTCATGGAGAAGAAATAAAAACTTTGAGGTTCGCCGATGACATTGTAATTCTGTCAGAGACAGCAAAGGACTTGGAAGAGCAGTTGAATGGAATGGACAGTGTCTTGAAAGGAGGATATAAGATGAACATCAACAAAAGCAAAACAAGGATAATGGAATGTAGTCTAATTAAGTCGGGTGATGCTGAGGGAATTAGATTAGGAAATGAGGCACTTAAAGTAGTAAAGGAGTTTTGCTATTTGGGGAGCAAAATAACTGATGATGGTCGAAGTAGAGAGGATGTAAAATGTAGACTGGCAATGGCAAGGAAAGCGTTTCTGAAGAAGAGAAATTTGTTAACATCCAGTATTGATTTAAGTGTCAGGAAGTCATTTCTGAAAGTATTCGTATGGAGTGTAGCCATGTATGGAAGTGAAACATGGACGATAAATAGTTTGGACAAGAAGAGAATAGAAGCTTTCGAAATGTGGTGCTACAGAAGAATGCTGAAGATTAGATGGGTAGATCACATAACTAATGAGGAAGTATTGAATAGGATTGGGGAGAAGAGAAGTTTGTGGCACAACTTGACCAGAAGAAGGGATTGGTTGGTAGGACATGTTCTGAGGCATCAAGGGGTCACCAGTTTAGTATTGGAGGGCAGCGTGGAGGGTAAAAATCGTAGAGGGAGACCAAGAGATGAATACACTAAGCAGATTCAGAAGGATGTAGGTTGCAGTAGGTACTGGGAGATGAAAAAGCTTGCACAGGATAGAGTAGCATGGAGAGCTGCATCAAACCAGTCTCAGGACTGAAGACCACAACAACAACAACTCCTTTGTTGATGGACTACATTTTCCAAGGACTCTCCCAATAATCTCAACCTGGAACCCGCCTTACCAACAATTAATTTTGCATGATCATTCCACTTCAAATCATTCCGTTCTCATACTCCCAGATATTTTACAGAAGTAACTGCTACCAGTGTTTGTTCCGCTGTCATATAATCATACAGTAAAGGATCCTTCTTTCTATTTATTCGCAATACATTACATTTGTCTATGGTAAGGGTCAGTTGCCACTCCCTGCACCAAGTGCCTATCCACTGCAGATCTTCCTGCATTTCGCTGCAATTTTCTAATGCTGCAACTTCTCTGTATATTACAGCATCATCCGCGAAAAGCTGCATGGAACTTCCGACACTATCTACTAGGTCATTTATATATATTGTGAAAAGCAATGGTCCCATAACACTCACCTGTGGCACACCAGAGGTTACTTTAACGTCTGTATACATCTCTCCATTGAGAACAACATGCTGTGTTCTGTTTGCTAAAAACTCTTCAATCCAGCCAAACAGCTGGTCTGATACTCCGTAGGCTCTTACTTTGTTTATCAGGTGACAGTGCGGAACTGTATCGAACGCCTTCCGGAAGACAAGGAAAATGACATCTGCCTGAGAGCCTGTATCTAATATTTTCTGGGTCTCATGAACAAATAAAGCAAGTTGGGTCTCTCACGATTGCTGTTTCTGGAATCCATGTTGATTCCTACAGAGAAGATTCTGGGTTTCCAGAAATGACATGATACGCGAGCAAAAAACATGTTCTAAGATTCTGCAACAGATCGATGTCAGAGATATAGGCCTATAGTTTTGTGCATCTGCTCGACGACCCTTCTTGAAAACTGGGACTACCTGTGCTCTTTTCCAATCATTTGGAACCTTCCGTTCCTCTAGAGACTTACGGTACATGGCTGTTAGAAGGGGGCAAGTTCTTTCGTGTACTCTGTATAGAATCAAACTGGTATCCCGTCAGGTCCAGTGGACTTTCCTCTGTTGAGTGATTTCAGTTGCTTTTCTATTCCTTGGACACTTATTTCGATGTCAGCCATTTTTTCGTTCGTGCGAGATCAACCAGTCAAACAGGGGTATGCCTGCATGTGAATTAGATACCTGAAAAATCTTAAGCAGTGCAGGGAACTGACATATAAAATGGATAATAACATTATAAATTGCTGATCCCCAACACAAGATGTATCACCCAGTTCTCATTTATTGGCTATGTGTATCTCACTTGAGGAGTGTCATGGCGGCTGCAGTGTAACACGTGTTAAGTTCGGCTCGCGAAATTTAGTTGAATTCGAAGGTGTTCTCGCAGGTGGTGTTGTCTAGTACAAGTGGAAATCGTGAAAACAACAGTGTTCTGTGCAGTAGTGCAATTTTTTGTCTGTGCTCCGCCAATATCTTCGAGAAAATGGTAAACAGAAGAGTGAACAGCAGCGCGTCCAGCAGCGGGGAAGCAGCAGGTGCGGCGGGCCCGCTCTTGGTGGAAGGTGCGGCCGCGGCTCCCGGTATAGCGGAGCTGGTCCGCTCTGAGGTAAACGCTGCGCTCCGCGATAAAAACAATCTCGATCTGATAGCAGGCACTATATCAGATACTGTAACGGCAACAGTATTGGCCAAAATGCGTGAAACTGTTGAGGCCAATACTGCCGAAATTACAGCACTAAAAAAGTCTGTGTCTGAATACGAGAAAAAGGCACGAGAGTTGGAAGTCAAACTATCTGCCGCAACTGACGAACTAGAACAGTACCAAAGGCGAAATAGTCTACGACTGTTTGGAGTAGTAGAAAATAAGGAAGAAGACACGGACAACCTGCTTATACAGGTTGCGCGTGAAAAATTAGGCGTTGAAGTGACCAAGGCAGACATTGACAGGAGCCATCAGGTGGGACGAAAATTACCAGGTGCCACCAAACCTCGTCCAATAATAATTAAATTTGTCTCGTACCGAAAAAGGGCAGAGATCTTTACCCAGAAGAAGAAGTTAGCAAGGACAGGGCTTACAATAAGGGAAGATCTGACACACGAACGGCTAAAGATTTTAAACAGTGCCATATCCCATTTCGGTCTTCAGAATGTGTGGACTCAGGATGGCAGAGTAATCATTAAGACAGCAGCCGGAAAGAAGACAGTCACAAACATGACAGAACTGAATAGTATTAAGTGAAGTTACTCGAGCCAAAAGTGCAAACTTAACACCATTTGCAATTGTAACAGCCCCAATACTCAGATATAGTCTTGTAATTTTATTAATTTTTTAATTATACCCATATTTGTACCTTCAACTAATTGTTTTTGTAACTGTATTAACTTTTCACTATTTTTTTGTGTCTGTAGCTCTAACCATTACTTAATTTTAGTTACTGCTAATTCTTTTTTTCATTTTCTCAATTTATTCTCTTCCGTTCTGAAATAGTTCTATTGCAATTATTAGTCTCTCCTTCAGTTCATTAATCACCCATCTCTTCGGTTTAAATTGTTCATAACAAAAATCACTATCAGTATCACTTTAGCAAATTTCAATCAAATTGTAGCTTCCTACGATAATCACTACCAGTATCACTTCAGTAAATTTCAATTTAATTCTAGCTTCCTACGATAATCTATTAATTACTAAGCTTACTTCTCTCTGCTGGCAGCATCGGCCTCTTAAATCACTCCCTTCTCCCTTATTTCCACTCTAAGCTGTTTCAAATACGCTAATTACATTTCTCCTCTTACGACAGAGGATACACAGTGACACACAGCCGTCACTATTTTGGTCATATTCTCCTTGCACAGAATACCACTAATCCATTTTCTATACTCCCGCAACCTCAGAAAATCTTTAGCAGGCGCCTTTCTTTCGGCACTCGCGGTGTCACAAACAGGGCGTGCAAAATCTCGGACACCCCTGTGTTATGTCACTTGGCGGAAGCAGCGGCCAGTGCCCCTCGCCGCAGGTAGTGCCTAACAAAGGGACAAACCAGTCTGCCACCCTACTCCAGGTTGCTCGGCGGAACGCGTCAGAGCTTTTAACAGCTCACTGTAACATCCAGTCTTTACCTGCGCATTACGAAGAACTTAGCCTCCTCTTCAACCAACTAAACTACCACGTAATCCTCTTATCCGAAACGTGGTTGAAACCACACATATCCTCTGCATCTTTTCATCTCCCAGGGTACACATTTCTTAGGGCAGACAGATCAAAAAAGCGAGGTGGCGGGGTCGGCGCGTATATACGAACAGATCTCAAAGCGAAAGTCTTATGTACGTCAAATCCTGCTGAAGAAAAAGAGGCTGAATTCATGTTCATTGAAATAAATATACAAAGTCGGAAATTCTTGACTGGCGTCGTTTACAAGCCGCCAAAAATAAGCTCAATGAGTTCCTTCCAGTCGGAATTACATTCACTTCAGTGTCAATACGAACATGTCATCGTAATGGGTGACTTGAACATAGACCTGCTAAGAGACACTCCCTCCGCAATAAACCTAAGAAGACTGTTTAGTTGCAATAGCATGAACATTCTTCCATTACAACCTACACACCATACGGCGCACAGTCATACTCTTATAGACGTAATCGCAACGAAACAGACTGACAAAGTAAGAGATGTTGGTCAAACATCGGCCCCTGGCCTCTCAGCACATGATGTAATATTCCTGGCCTACTCTGTGCAGCCCCCAAGGATCAAATCGCGTTACATAACTTGTAGGAACATGAAACGTATTGACCTTGACGCTCTAACAGCCGATTGCTCAGAAATCTCATGGCATCAAATAATCAGAAAACCCACAATCGACGGCAAAATTAATGAACTTGGTGATAAACTCACTGCCCTCTATGACAAACATGCACCTGTGCGCACAATCCGTGTAAGAAAATCTCCTGCTCCCTGGCTGACAGCTGAATTACGTCAAATGATGACTAATAGGGATGCTGCCCACAGGCGTTTCAAGGCAGATCCGAAACCCGAGCATTTCGAAGAATATAGAAAGCTACGGAACAGAGTGAAACAATGCATTCGCAATGCTAAAATCAGGCACGCTCGCTCCCTTGTATGCAGCGATCTGACGCCCACGACTCTATGGAAGAATCTCCGTAGCTTGGGGGTCGGAAAGGCAAAATCGGAAACTACTTTTCATGTGTCAGCTAACGAATTAAATGAATTCTTCTCTGCACCTCTGAATACCAGCACAGCTGATAATTACCGTCCACAAGAATCCCCAAACAGGATAACTAACAACGATACCTTCCATCTAAAACATGTAACAACAAATACGGCAAGAAAAGCAATAATGAGAATCTCTTCTGATGCAATAGGCAACGACAGTATCGGTATAACCATGATTAAGAATGTTGCCGATATCTTAGTACCTGTCTTAACTGACATATTTAATTTTTCCCTCGTGAACGGAATATATCCCACTGCATGGAAAAGAAGCCTAATTCGACCCATCCCTAAGATCGAAAACCCGCAACTGCCTAGTGATTACCGACCAATTAGCATACTGCCTGCTGTTTCCAAAGCACTTGAATATATTGTTCATGACCAAATCACTGAACACTTGCATGAATTCAGCCTATATGACAAATTTCAATCCGGTTTCCGTAAACATCACAGCACAAACACTGCTCTAATTAAAGTAACTGATGACCTGAAATATGCCATCGACAATCGAAAGGCAACAATATTGACGCTACTGGACTTCAGCAAAGCTTTTGACACTGTTAACTTTGACATATTGCTCAGAAAAATGCAACAGCTTAATTTCTCAGACAGTGCAATGAGATGGTTTGAAAGCTACTTAAAAGACAGACAGCAATGTGTTGTCTGCGTAAATGAAAAATCTTCCTGGAAACGTTTCGTCGGGAGTGCCACAAGGATCAGTCTTAGGACCACCTTTGTTTTCTTTATATGTCAACAATAGTTCGTCGGTTCTGTCCTCCTGTAAATATCATTTCTATGCCGACGACCTCCAGCTCTACCTAAGCGTCAGACCTGAAGATGTAAACACTGCAATCGCTCAGATGAATGATGATCTGTCTTCAGTAGTGAGATGGGCAAAAAACCTGGGGCTTAAACTAAATGCAAAAAAGACGCAAGTAATCTTAATAGCCCATCAGAAATTAATAAGTTCAGATTTCCGCGAACGGCTACCTCCTATTCTGCTCGACGGTACTCCAATACCATATCAGAAAACAGTGAAGAACTTGGGTGTAACTTTGGATGAGCATCTCAACTGGGCGGAGAATACAGTCGCAGTGTGCCGAAAGACGTCTGCTTGTCTCTATGCTCTCAAAAAGTTTCGGAACATATTTCCACAGGACTTGAAACGCCAGCTCGTGCAAGCACTCGTTCTACCGAACCTCCACTATTGTGATGTGATTCAACAAGGCATGAGTAGTGAAAACAAAAGACGGCTAGAGCTAACCATGAATGCCTGTGTGCGTTACACCTGCAACATTCGCCGATATGATCATGTTAGTGCTTCATACTCCGAGCTAGGGTGGCTGCGGCCGGACAAATTGCGTGACTACCACACTCTATGTCTACTCCACCGACTCCTCATCGCGCAAGCACCCCAGTACCTTGCTTCAGAGATTAAAAACCTGTCATGTCATCATAATCGAAACATGAGGTCACTCTTATTTGGTATCCTAACTGTGCCCACTCACAAAACAAAAACTTTTGCAAACTCCTTCTCAGTTGCCGCTGTCCGCCTCTGGAACAAACTGCCCCTTACCTTGCGCAAAATTCGATCTCCTGCTGCTTTTAAGAAGAAGTTGAAGTATTTCCTACTATCATCCTCACAAAGTTCTCCACAAAATTAATGTACAAGGACAATCCCCTCATCTGTCAAATAGCAAAGCTAGCGTCTCCTATCTTGCTCCTGAGATGCCTTCCTCTTCATCTTTCTCTATTAGCCACACAATCTTCTTTTCCTTTATATTTCCTTAATTATGTTTCATCATGTCTCTATTCTTCTCCTCCCTTCACCATGAGTCTCCCTCATACTCCCTGCTGCCGGCACTCCTATCTAAAATCTGTCTCTTCAATAATGTCTAATTATAACAGTACTTGTGACCTAAGAATATAAACTCTATATGTATGTATTTTTCCAGGTGTACCTTTCAAATTGTTTATTTCACTTTTTGTACTAGATGTAGTTTAACATGCCTACTAAAACATATGAATGTAAAATAAGTAGAATGCCTGGTTAGATGTAAGAGAGGGCCTGATGGCCCTAATCTTGCCAGGTTAAATAAATCAATAAATCAATAAATAAATAAAATAAATAAATGGAATTCCCATACAGTGACAGATTACACACAGATTTTAGTTCATGTCAGAGACAACAAGGAACTATATTCTTGTGCTGCTAGTGGTGTAACAGAAATAATAAAATATTTATGTAAGCTAAAGGGAAGGCAACCACTCGCCTGTAGTGGACTGATGTATGGAGCGTACAAACACATAACGGAAAACAGTACTCATAGTAGCTTTCCAGCTCCTGCTCTTTTTATATTGATTTTTGAAGGCAGATATTGTAAAGGAGATGAAAGTGTATACTTATTAAGGAATAAAGAATGAACAGTGAGTTGTAGATAAGTAAAGAAAACTCAGTAAGAAAGATAAAAGGGTACGGGAAGGAAGACACTCGAATCGGCATGTATAACAATTTTGTTACAACAATTATTTCATAGCTGAGGGGGTCATTGTGAATGTTAGTAATGGTACCTCTGATCCCATCTGTGTACACGGTGTGTGCAGTGTCATGATAAGGCAATAATAACGATAATTTTTTGCTATGTATTTTGACAAACGACCAACGTGTAAACCACATTAATTTTGTAAGTTTAGAAAATAAGCAGTGGTGTATGTATGTGTATTAGCTGTCAGAGATAATCTAGGTAAATAGTAAGAATGTTCATTTACCTTGTTTAGCAGTACTCGTTTTACCTGATGTTATAATGAATTTTGTCAGTAATGTGAATAGTATTTAAGTGGTTTGTATTCTTTGATGCCTGGAGATGAACACCAGTGTTTTGCAATGGGTCACAGATAAATTATCATAAAATTAATAATATATGAACATTGTGACTGATAACAATGGACATGTTAGGGGGACAAGAAAGTAATGTCTTTTTATGTTAATTTCAAACAGATAAATAAATGAATTTTTATTTGTAATCAATGATGTAATCATCCTCATTATCGACAACTTTTTTCCATCTAGTGTACAAATTTTCAATGTCCAATCAATACAAACCAAATGGTTTGTGAACAAAATATGTGCAGGTAGCATTTTGGATATCATCAGCATTTTCACATTTTTTACCACTTAAAAAGTGTTGTAATGATCAGAATAAATGGAAGTCTGATGGTGCAATAATGGACAACCACAGTGGGTGAGTCAGTGTCGCCCACCTCAATAGTGATTTGGATTAGAGGGCCCATTTTCCATCTCCAGTGATCAAAAAATGATTCTGTATTGTGCTGTTGAACCAATAAGCTGCATGTGGTAGATTGGTTAGCTTTGTTTGTCTTTACCAATCTGCTGCAAATATTCATGGATGCTTAACCAAGGTTGGTTAACTATGTTTGACTGTTCCTTGATTGTCTGACACAGATTTGTTTCCACTTCTGCCCTTAACATGCCATTGTATAAAGTTATTGGCCTTCCTGATCAACATGATTTGGAAACATCAGGATTACCAGATTTGAACCTGGAAAACCATCTTTGGCATTTATGGACATCTAATGCACTTTGATAAACAATGCAAATGTTTTTGGTAGCAAATATTGTGCTACTAACCTTGTGAAACTCAAAAAGTATACAGTGCTGCATATGTATGTCTTCTGGAATTTTGCTGGCCATTTCACTTTAAATTTAAGAAAAAAATTATTTTTTAGTAAACAAGTCACTCTGGCCTTAAAATGCCTTCGGCACGACTTTTAAGTGTACAGTGAGCTGGTAGATGATAGCTGAATATCAATGTGCACAGAAACGGCATTACTTTCCAGTCTCCCCTAATAGAACTATTTATTATGAATAAATTTACTCTTTACATAAGCCATAAAGCAACAAACGTCTAAATAGAAAATTGGTGCTAAATAAATGGGGCAAATGCTTACATACGAAGTGGGCTAGCAAGAATCTTGTCTTGAAACTTTTATGCTGTGGTTTTGTGCATCATGAATCTGAGTGAAGTAAATTCAGAGACACGCATTTTAACATCACCACTACCAAGTGTAGCTGCTTTTGAGAAACAAAGTAAAAAAAAGTAACAGCTGAAAGCTTATTTCATCTTTGGCAGGGGCTTAGGAATATAAAAAATGTCAAGTTGCACAAGGGTCCCCCCCCCCCATCCCCGTGTGTGTGTGTGTGTGTGTGTGTGTGTGTGTGTGTGTGTGTGTGTGTGTGTGTGTGCACACGCACAGATATATTTATTAAGTTTGGTCTGATTCTGTGTACCCAAAAATAATGGGAATTCTAATTATGCTGTATTTTCTGTAGGTGAAAAACTGGGTGAAGGAACTGAAGAAGATGCTTGGAAGTGACATATGTTTAATAATTTGTGGAAACAAAATCGATTTGGAGAAACAGAGAACAGTTCCTATTGAAGTTGCTGAAGAGTAAGTTCATTCAGAAAAATTATTTTCCTTGAATAAACTATCAGTCACTAATTCAATAAGTGTCAGATATTCATGCTAAATAACTTTTCTAATTCTTGATGTGCACCTTGTAAAATTATTTTGTCATTTTTTTCTGGCTGGTATACCCATAATTTTACTTCAGATTGATTGGTCTGTAGCTAATCTGTGTTACTGGTGCAATGTTTGAAATTTACTTCCCTCTCCACCAAGCTGTGGTGACCAGCTGTGTATGTATGCTACCAATAACATATTGGTGAACATAAACACCATTTGATCTCAGCCAAAACATTTTCATTATTTTTCTTTAATATGCAAGTAATAAATAAGTAGTTCAAAATAGAATCCTATAACCACTGATTGAAATGAGTGTACAACAGTTGCTAACTCCACTGTTATTGCTGAAATCATAAGTGAGAGGAGAAGAGCAGAGAGATGTTTTCATGCTTAAATAAAGCTTTTGTGTGTGTGTGTGTGTGTGTGTGTGTGTGTGTGTGTGTGTATGTGTGTGTGTGTGTGTGTGTGTGTTTTATTTGCTACTTGATAAGTGCGTGTTTTTCCTTTGAACAGGTAGTTTCATTGTGACGATAATTAAATACAGGGTGTTTAATGTATGATGCAAGTGTTGTCTGGCATTACATGAGAACCAATACCCTCTTAGGCTGGCTCCAATCATTGCCTGTTGCTCCAGCCCATACAATGTGGCAGTTCGATGTATTGGTTTTAACTGAGAATAAGCCAGATGAGTTGGGAATGGTTTCAGAAAGAAGTCCTAAAAATCTTCTGCACCATTTAGCAGTTCAGACTGGAGTCACAGTACCATCTGCTCACAGAACTGTGCACAAACTCCACCTAAAACCATTACTAAGTAATGGAAGTGCATCACCTGACTGATTCAGATATTGCTTTCTGGCATCAGTATTGAAACATGCTATTGCAGTTTGTACATGGAAAATTGTTCCTAAATATTCTTTCTTTCTAATGAAGCCATTTATTAACTTACATTGTTACAGTGAGAGAAATGAAATGTTATTCTTGGAGTATCTAAAACACAGTAATCGTCTTACTTTAGATTCAAAGTTTCTGCTGGCCTTCCATTTATCTACATGTTTATCCTAAACTAGTTGAAGGCATTTTCACTGCACCCCATAAAATTAGAAGTTCCCCATTATTCTACGGAATATCATAATTCTTTCCAATGAGACATCAAATGCTACAGTAATTAATAACTAAATCAATTAACAGTCTTTGATGCAATTAACTGAATTTCCCCTGTGATGTGGTTCTGTCCTGCTGTTACCTGTAATTTCTCCTTTTAAACACACTTAATGGATTTGACGGCAACACAATGGGGTTTTCTGTTTATAGATCAGGGCCTTCACAGTGTGATATTTAATAAATTCTAACACATCATTGCTGGCCAATACTTACCTTCTTGATGTGAAATCTGTAGTATTGTTGATAAACACACACAAAAACAAATTGGGAGGAGAGAGGGATAGGTCGGGGAAAGTTAAAAAGATGGGCAGGTCATTCAGACACCAGGACAAGGACGCAATTGTACTGATACCAGTATATCATACATGTTTGGTTACCTCAAGGAAAATGTTTGTCAATCTGGTGTCCAAACTGGGTGTGAATGTGGAAAGATATATAGATTGTTATACTGTATCTCTAGTTGAGATACTCTCTGTGGATGTGGGTAAATGTTAGATAGTGTACACAAACAAGAGAAACAATGCGATAATCAAAATTCAGCATCAATGGCAAACTTCTGGAGCATTAAATATCATTTAAACATCTTGAGAGAATACTGTGATCTCAAATGAAATTAAGCTAGCACTACACTTCAGAAGTAAGGAGAGGGAAATGGATGATGTACATCTGTTAAAGAAACCGTATAACAAGTTAGTTTGACCAAGTTTGGAGTCTGTTTCAAGTGAGCTTCATATTGGAAGGGTTCACTGGTGCACTAACACAATCATAATAGATTGATACAACCCATATAGGTGCATAATATATGCTGAGGAACTTAAATGAGAACCATTAGAAGAAAGGTAGAAATATTTTTAAGATGCTTTCTTAGGCAAATGTAGAGAGCTGATAATAGAGATAGACTGTGAAATATTTTACTGTCTACATCATACACCCCAAGCACAGATTATGAGAACAATAATGGCAACGGAAACTGTGGTGTGTGTGTGTGTGTGTGTGTGTGTGTGTGTGTGTGAGAGAGAGAGAGAGAGAGAGAGAGAGAGAGAGAGAGAGAGAGAGAGAGAGAGAGAGAGTGTTCGAGGGCATGCACGCAAGTCTGCATGTAGATTCAATATAATCTTTGTAGGACAATGTCGGTGTCTACACTGCTCCGATAGAATGGATGCAGCCAGTCAAGTAATGTGACAGTGCAGCGTCATCAGATTACAAGCCTACCTTGCACAGTATCACTTTTGTATATTAAAGCCTTATCTTATTATAAATATGATCCAATATATCATCTGCTTGCTGTTATGGCAACACCTGTGCATAAAACAGAAACATTACCTTAGCTGTGTATATTGTTGTCATTTGCCTCGTGAACAAACTCTGCCGTATTTTACACAAGAACATGCTAAATTTAGGAAAAATCAAAACTCTTTCTGGTATCATCACCCTAATTTGTTCATATTAAGAGCCTCTTTTTCCCTTTTTTTCACCAGCAAAGTAGTTTGCAGTCTTATGTTCTTATCGTATTTCTTGTGTAAGCTGCTTTATTATGTTGCCTAACTATGGAATATATGAATTTTATTCAATATAAGTAGCACACACCTTTTCAGTCCAAATGTAGATGTGTCTTCAGGGATGTTCTACTGTTCAGGATTATGAATAATATGAATGCTGTAACTGTTGAACCAAATTTGAGTATTAATGTAGCAATCTTAGATTAGCTCAGATGATCCTACCACTGAATGGTGCATCTCGAATCATATGATTCCGATTCTGATTGTAAAATGTGGTATGCATTTACATCTGTGTGTCATGTAATCGAGAACTACTTCAAAGTTCCACTCGCCCCTTGCCTTCCCTCCTCATATACCGTAATAGTAATTTAACCATATTTGTTTGACTTCACTGATACATAATCTCTGCAATGTATTGTAACTTTAATGATGATTTGAGACCATGTTTGACAAGTGTATGGAATGAAATAAGCAAATCTTGTTCTTTCTGATGGCATTATAAGGCCACACATTTTCCTGGCCACTACTGAGGAATTCACAGCAGTTGACTAGCATCTTTTGTTACACACAGTAAAATGCCATTTTATATCTTCTGGCCATTAGAAGACAGTCTTTGCAGAATTATAAGGTTGTGAGAGATGCTTTGCAGCTTGACTAAGAGCACAGTACGGAACATGCTGAGACACACAGCCTAATTAAACAGTGGACCAAACACACACACACACACACACACACACACACACACACACACACACACACATATTTATATGGAAATGCATACAAGTTTAAATTTGACATTGTCTTTCAGTGAAATGCATTTAGTGTACAGCATAAAGCACTGATCACTTATCGAAGGCAAAGGTCCCGAGTTCGAGTCTCGGTCTGGCACACAGTTTTTATCTGCCAGGAAGTTTCATATCAGTACACACTCCGCTGCAGAGTGAAAATCTCATTCTTCATACAAACACAGTTTGAGTGTGATACAGTTTTAAGATATCAGCATTTTAAAAAGAATTGCAAGACAAACTGCTGGCTGCCAATTATGCAGAGTACGATATATACATTATTGCTGTTTTGAATGCATTATACCAAAGGTATGTCATACTTGTCAGTGTACTTCACTTATGAGGAATCCATATGTCATAGTACAGCATTCTGCATCAAGAGAAGTTAAAAAGGACATGACTTTGCTTCATTGCCAGGAAATACTTATACCCTTTTTGCACATTAAGATCTGTTTAATTCAGATGTACAGCACTGTATGAACTTTGTGCTGTAATTTATTTTAGGAATATGTGTAATCAGTACAGGAGACCGAATACAAAAAAGATAATTAACAGATGTTTGTAGCACTGAGAAATTATTGCTTATGACTAGTTCAGAATTTGTTTACCAAATGAATTAAAAATGGATTACAGTACTGGGCAAGACTTCAAATTCATAAGATATTTTTAAAAATGTAGTGTCACAGCTCATAAATATTTGAAGAACATCATTATTTACCACCAAGAGCTGCAGTAAAATTTCTTTATTGAAAAACCAGTATTGGTTCACAAATCATCATAAGATATTTATGCTATCCTACCAGGCCACTGATTTTATGTTGTTTAGTTTGATGTTGTAAATTTTTTATGAACCTGATGATGGTCCAAGGACTGAAACTGGTTGTCAATAAAGAAATTATACAGCAGCTCTTGGCAGTAAATATGGAAGTTCTGCATGCAGTATTGTTTCTGTGTCCTTATTCCCAATATTCTGCAGGAAGTATTGCACATTTAGTGTTTAAAAAGGTCCAGGACCTTGTCTCGAAAGAATAAGAAAAAAGTAACCCTGCAAATTCTGTGAAGCAAATTAGCCGATGCACTTCAGTTACTATCCTCTCTAGTTGGTCGGACATTCAATGAGAGAAGTAATGGGTAAAAGTGAAGAAAATGATTGTGGAAGAAAAATAAGCTGATAGCTGTTAAAAGTTCTCAGGTATTCGTAGCACATAGTTCTTGCAAGAGTCTTCCAACCCAGAGTTCAGCCTCCTTGCTGGTGCCTCCATCTGAGAACTGGTTGCACACTTGCCAGTCCAAATGTTGGATTGGAAGATTCTGGGAAAAATATTGTGGTAGCAGTAATCAACTTTCAACATCGTTGATAACAGCTGTTAAAGCATATATATCCTTAAGCTGACTGCCCATAGTTGTAATGCTTTTGCTTTACTTAGGTGTTTTACTCATATTCGTCTTTCAGTGACTTAATGCATCTAGTAGCACCTATACTGTTTAGTAAACTTTTTATCAACCAGCCAATAACAAGCAGAAAAGGGGTGGAAGTACAATATTTGGACTAGTAAGACGGGTTTTAGAAAGTTGGTATGGATGTTCAAATTGTTTTGTATTTGTGTATGATCACATTTCTCACCTATTTTGTGATGCAGAAAAAGTGAAAGCACTTAATTTAATGAGTACCAGGTTGATGTAATTTTTAAAGAGTATGAAACTTGTAAGTCATATTGTACAATTTATGTGTAACAGTTACTTTAATTATGTGTTATTGTTAAGGAATTTTGTGGAGGAATAATAGTGATAAAAGAAATTTTATTTATGAGCTTCCCATGAAATAAATTATTATTCAATTTATAATACTGAAATTAAGATGATGCTAACAAAAATATTACATTGCATTAACAAAAATGACTGATATTGTGGTTTCTATAAAGAATATAGAGAAACAGAAAACTCATATTTCAACTATGTAAGCCATTGTGGGAATCAAATGTCAGATAAGAAAATTTTAGTTTAAATATTGTGGGAAAGTTCTGGTAAAATTTAAATACTTTTGGATTAAAGGAGATCACGTGCCAAGAAGCAAAAATGTTGAGTCATTGGTGGGCATACACAAAAGGAAAGAAAACTTGATAGGTTTCAGAGTAATCCTTGTTTGAGCTAGAGTATAGTACTCGTGGAACAGAACACGTACATGCCCATGCCCTTAAACGGTATCATCTGGACGAACAGTGTCAGTGGTGCATTTTAGCAGATGGACTAGGTCTTTATGTTGGTATGACTACCAACCAGCTGTCTACCAAAATAAATGACCACTGCCAAACTGTTGCCAAGAACAAAGTTGACCACATGGTGGCACAACATGTAGCTGAGCGCAACATGCTCAATTGCAGTAGCTGTTTCACAACATGGGCCATCAGGATCCTTCCCTCCACCACCAGCTTCTCTGAACTACAGAGATGGAAGTCAGTCCTGCAATACATCCTTTGCTCTCATAATCGCCATGGCCACATTCTCTGGTAACTAGCTGTCCCTACACCCTCCACTGTATAGTTTCCTCATCCTCTGGCCTGTCAGCCACTCCCAATTCATGCCCCATGTGACATTCAGTGTTTCCCACTCTCTGGCTCTGACAACCAAGCATCATATGCCTAATCCTTGTACCTGGCACTCCTCCCTCCTGCATTCCCTGCTGGCATACCAGTTGCCTCCCTCCGAGCCACTAACAGCTAATCCTAAATCACTCTTCCTACCTCCCATCTCATCCTCTACTCACCTTACCGGACACTATCTCAACCACAACCTAGTTCACCTGCCAAAATGCACTGCTTGTCCTGTGTGTGTGTGTGTGTGTGTGTGTGTGTGTGTGTGTGTGTGTGTGTGTGGTGTTCAAAGGAGGAGTGCTCCAAAAGCTAGCAATTAGAAAATTCTAGTTTCGTATTCATGTTTAGCTAAGCCTCAGAGCATTTATTGGGAAACTTGAAAATGTTGGATTACTTCCAATTTTTATCATAAGTGATGTTATTGTCAAGAAATGAGTTTCTCCTTCTCCATGATGCTGTTACCTCACATTTTGTTGCTGTTTGCTTTTATCTTGCTTAAGCACTTACAGAACTTGTGGACAGCAGTGTAGCTAGGTAGTTTGGCAACCAGTGTGCAGTTTTAACTTGTCTCAATCCCACTCCATCCCTCCCAACTCCAAAAAACATACGGTTTTTTGGGGAAGCAATTTTTGATACAAACAGTTAAATAAGTAAAATATAATGTTAACCATTTCATACAGTTTTTATGTTTTGAAACAAGTGATGTGTTTTTTATAAATAAAACAATTTGATTGTTAATGGAGCAGTAAAATAATGAAAGATCTTTTTATTGATAGGTGATTCCAACATGTGGCTTTAATATCTCTTCTTCTAATCTTTTTTGCTGAAAATATTGAAATTGTCATCAAAATCGATAACTTTAGGTACATTATAGTTGATTGTCAAACTAATTGTGGTTGATTCACATGATCACATGATATCTTTTTGTACACTGTTGTGGAAAACTTAAGGAAGAAAGTAACTTCTGCATGATGTCACTAACAAGTACTGTAATTGAATGGAACTTGGACCATTCACAGAAAGAACTGATACAGTATAATACAGAAGGTAACTGAAGGAAATACATGAGATGAACAGAAATGGAATGTTCATTCAGAGACAGTTATTACACGTCACCCAATTCATCATGATCCACTGGACTTTACAAAAGCAAGACATGGTTCTTAATAGGATGTGTGTTCACCATGGACAGCAGTGCATTCTCTGCGGTGTGCTCCCAAGCTAGCCACAAGGTTAGTAAACAGCCCTTTCGGTAGGGCATTCCATTGCCTCACCAGCTCGTTGACATCTGATGGACAGTCATTGGTGGATGTGGACGTGTTACTACGTGTCTCCCCACAGTGTCACAATGGTGTTGATATGTGAGTGTACAAAGATTTGAAGGTCAGTCAGTGCATGCAGCACTATTAACTCCTCGCACCATAACCCCGAGCACCAAAACTTATCATGTTTGACAGTGCTTCTGGGTGCATTACATGTTCCCATCTGTCACTTTATAAGTGTGTGTTCAGTGTGGCCCCACAAAATAACAACAGCACAAAAATCTGCACAGCACAGTCAAATCATAAAAACAGTTTAGTGATGTGAGAACAGTTGTTATTTTCACATTATTTTAACAGTAAAATGTGCTTCTGCACACAAATGGGCCAGGCACAGTCAATAAGCTCTCTAGTTGTTTGCCCATTCCCATAAATGTCAAGAATGAAGCAATGTAAGATACATTTTTTACAATTTGTGCCACAGAATGCAGTAAGTTTTGCCATTCTCGCAGATCTAGTATCCCTTGTGGACCACTCTTGTTGATTGTTGACAGTAAGAACCAATATACAAGTCAGTTAACATGAGAAGTCAAAAGAGCAAAGCATTTTCCGTAGTCTAAAGAGGTTTTTTTTCCTTTCTTTAAGTTACAGATAGATTTCTGCTACTGTCCAGTTCTGAGTATATCACTGCTTATGCTATGTACTTCAGTCAGTATAAAATTTTTATATTTACACCCTTTTCCAATGTACAGTACTTAAACTTATATAGTTGTGACTGGAGGGGTACAGTCACAGTCCTGTGTGTGCATATATATTTTGTCATTAAACTGAAATATAAGGAGGCTGTATCACGGTGGTAAGTCCTTGTGTAACAGGATGAGACTTATTAGATGAGAAGAAACAAGTGAAATGCATATTTTTTTTACTGCAGAAGCTGTAAAATGACATTCAGTGCCATTCTTGGATGAAAAGAACTTGCTTTTTTGACATTTGCTCATAAGAAAAATGCACTGTTTTGTAAAGGCCAATGCACCTTTTGCTAATCTATTTTGAAGTGTGAATCATGATGATGATTGCCTAACTGATTTCAGGTATGCACAGTCAGTTGGAGCAAAACATTTCAGTACATCAGCAAAACTGAATCGAGGAATCGAAGAAATGTTTTTGGACTTAAGTCAGCGAATGATGGAACGTGCTAATGAACAGGACATACAGAAAGCAGGCTCATTGGGGCGTTCTGGCAGTGTGCGCCGAAATGTGGTTGTTGTGGATGATGAAGAAGTGGAGCAGACTAAGTCAGGCTGTTGTGGTGGAAGTACTGCAGTTTCTTAGGTTGTCTAATGTGCTCATTTACATGATACATGCCTTAAATGCATTTGATTGTGTAACTGTTTGTTCCTGTATAACATGTGTGAGTGTAAAGTTCCACGACTGGAAGTGGAACAGTTGCTTGGATGTAAAATGTAAAAATTGTTAATCTACACTGGACAAGTCGCCTTATCTTTATGAAAGGGCTGATAAAGATGTACACACATTTGTGCTTAGTGCAAGGCAACACTTCCTTGTACACATTGTGTATCACTTATATGTATGAAGTGTAAATCATAATTTCTTTCAAATTTTAGTCCCTTGTGTTAACTACTGTTGTCATTGAATTCAGATTTGTCTCAAGATTAAACAAGATTATTATATTTAATATGATCTCTAGTACCAAACTATTCTGCAACAGATAATTATACTCAAAAAATTTTATTGAAGGCAGTCTATTTGTGAGTGTGTTTCTGTGTAAACATATTCTTTTTTCAGCCCACATCCATGAAATAATATGTATAACAGTTAACATACATAAGAGTGTGGAAAAGGTATGTGATCCTTTCTTGCCCTAATAGTGATCAGTGTAACAACTATAGTGTACTACGACAGACATGAATCTTTTGAAATTTATTTATTAACTTCCACATTGTGAAAAATGCCTAAAAATTAAAAGTTAAGAGAAGGTATAAGCATAGGTGAGAAACAGATGACGAGTAAAAGAACTATAGAACCAAGTGGTAAGCATTGCAAAAGCTATATACAGGTGATCTGTGAAGGAAAGGAAGATCTTAAAGGTAAAAATACAGATGAAGCTGGCAAGAGCAATGTAAGTGCTGCAGACAAGGAATTTTACTGAGTAATTTGAAGCAAATTCTAATAACATAAGCAAAGAAATGCTACCATTATAGTATTCTCCAACAAAGGGGAAAAAAGCATCAGAAGATTCCAGACAGCACTGATTATGCTGCTGGAGATGTAAGATCCCATTTCACATCCTGAACTGATACATTACAGTCTATCCTTTTTGTGTGGTGCTCCCTGTTTTCAAATTCAGGAGCATACACACACTTTTTATGCTAATGTAATGATTTCATTAGTGAAAACATGAGTGACGTCCTTAAGGAAAAAGTAAGTTCCTCTTCTCATTATTAACATATGCAGCATATATGTCAAAAGGGAAAAACACGGATGGGGCTTAGATCTGCGAAATGAGAACAGCATGGTAATACTTGAAAGACAATGACAAACTGGCATGAAAGAAGTAATGAATGTAAAGACCTGGTGAAATAAAATAAAATAATGTAATTTGTAGAGTCGAAGGTACAAGCAGCCAGAAGAAAGAAATTATCGGGAGGAATGGTATAGGAAGAGAAGAGAGGCTGTAGTTTACAAGTGCAAGAAAAAGTGGTTAATGGTGTAGGACTGACTATTTCTGGCATGGCCTCCGTTGTTGAAAAACTTGAATTCTATAGAGTGTGACATACAGACACTGTATCACAAAGTTGAGAGCCAATGCTCACATCAATGTGGTGCACAATTTTTCCATGATTGTGGGTGAGTTTAGAGTGTGCGTGCATTTGTAAATATATTCTGTACTTGCAGAAAGTTTTAGTTGACGCTCATTATCCTGCCAACAGGCCTTAACTAACCTTTATAGTAACTGACCACTGATTACTGTTCTCTTGAATTCAAATTCCTTGTTTAATGCCGATTTTGCATTTTACACTGAAACATAAGTTGCGATGTTTCCCCAATTTATGTGACAGATATCTGTCAAAAACACTTCTTGTCACTACTTTCTCTCATATTCCTTTCTGTCAGTTATGTGCTTTGATGAGAGAGAAATCGTTTGTATTTAAAATGAGAAAAAAGAATTTAACTCTCATAATGGGTCCAATGAAGTACATATGTTATCAGTCAAAGAACAGATTGTGTGCATGTTCTCTGATGGAGACTTCTTAATTTTGAATTAATAATTAATGACTGAAAAATGTCGTTCAATACATGAAGGGTTAGTACTAAATTGCACATAACTTAGTACAAAAACCTTTTTAATGTATTCCACTAAACAGTATGAGGCATTTCTTAGTCAAATACTGAAAGTGGCTTTGGAGGCAATATAATATCAAAACTCTCTTCCAGATTATGAAATAAAACATGATAATGTGAAGTATCAAGAACAGTAAAACAGAGAAAGCCATTTGGATAGTAATTAAATGATTCAAGTAGTGTTATTTGTGAGAGTTGTTACTTATTTTCTTAAATTATGTTAACTGATTAATTGGTAGTTAATGGTGAATCTGTACTACTCCCAGACCCTAGGTAAATGTCCTGCTATAGTTTTATGATCAGTTTTCATGCAAAAGTATCTATACATGAATTGGTCTCCTTGGCATTATCAGGGTTGGTTTACCTATTATTACTGTTTTATATATCTGTTATTGATGAGAGAATTTTTTTCTTAAATAAAAATAAACACTAACATCTTCAAATACTCGCTGCAGAACACTAGGCCGTACAACAGTGAGAGAATGTCAACAAAGGCAGCTTGTTATCAGGAAAAGACCTTTATTGTTAGACTTGCAAAAATGTTTTTCAGAAACACTCAGCATTATTGCATAGGTGCACAAATCCCATTATAGTTTCATGAATGTAAGAAACTTTTTACATAGTATTTACCGCATTTTTATTTTATGTTTGCTTAAGTGCTCAGAAATAAAACGTGCCATATAGCGAAGTACAACCTTTGATTTGTGCTTTGAATGCATCAGCTATTAAAAATAAAAAAAATCCAAAGTGTTTGATTATAAATTTTACTGTGACATTAATAAAAAAAAAATTATGACTTCAACCAGAGGGTGCACAAAATTTGATTTAACAATTTGCCTTCATCAGCGGTCTATCTCTTTACTGAAGAATCCCAACAGTTATACAAAAGATGGACAATTATTTGAAATGCATTGTTTTGCAAGAAGCTATTCCTTTCCTGGGATGAGAAATCTGGGTATTGAAGGGTTCAGTTTAAATTAAGAAGTCAGTTGTTCCCAGTTTCCTTTTGTCTAATATCTGAATAGTTGATTTTCCCACTACGGCTCCATTACATTTAATGTATGAGAAATTTGAATGTCAACTCTGCTCCATTCTGTAATTTCTGTTTTTGATAATCCTTTATCCATAAACAAGGAACTGCAAATTTTGACAATTTGAGAGTTTACTTTCTCATCAACACTCTGAAATCCACTTTGAAATGCATGAGAACACCATACCAACTGTTGGTGCTACATGTTACAATTTCCTCTCATTCCATTCACATGTGGAGTCTGGGAAGAATAACTGTATAAATACTTCTGTTTGTGTGTTGTAATTAATCTAATCTTGCCTTCACAGTCTCTATTGGAGTGTGGAGGGTTATAGTATATTCCTAGATTCCCCACTTAAATCTGGTTCTTCAAATCTTGTAAGTAGACCAGAGGAAAGTTGACATCTGTCTTAGTGTCTGCCAGTTCAGGTTTTCTTTTACAGAATTTCTGGACATGCTCCCAGGCATCAGACAAACATGTGACCATTTATGTTGTTCTTCTACCTTGAATATCATCAATTAGTCCTATATGATACGGGTCCCACACACTGGAACAATATTTTGTGATGGATTAGCAATCTCCTTTGTTGACTGATTGATTCATTGGTAGGATAACAGGAAAAATGAATGAATAATCTGCCTCCTGCTTTACCTATGCCAGCCTAAGTGATCATTCCATTTAATATTCTCACAAATTCCTGCACCCATGTATTTGTACAAATTGACTAATTCCAGTTGTGACTCGTTGCTATTGTAGTCATAGGTTGCTATGTTTTTGCATTTTGTGGTGTCCATAAATTTACATTTCTGAATAGATGAAGCAAGTTGTCACTCTTCGTACCATGTGGGAAGATCCGTACAAATGTTTGTGCAGCTTTTCTCATCCGGTAATTCATTACATCATCTGAAAAAAGCCAGAGGTTACTATTATCAACATCATCTACCAGATCAGTAAAATAAAACATGAACAGCAAAGGTCTGAACAAACTTTTTTGGGGCAGTCCAGTCACAAATTTTGTTTAATACTCTATATGATCATACTTTAGATTAGTAGTGTAGATATGGTATTGAGACAATATTGGAACTCAATAAAAACTGTATCTGTCTAATTGCTTTGATTGACATGTTTCAGAAAGTGCAGATAGGGTTTCATATGACCCTCGTTTTTTGGGCTTGTACATTGTTGACATGGAGAAAGTTATTCTATTCAAAATACTTCATTTATGCTACTGAAGGTATCTTTGTGCTTTACTTCTTTTCTCATAGGCAGGTATAGGGTGTGCTTTCTTCCAACACAGGTTTTTGTTTGTATTTAAAAAAGGTGCCAGTTTGTATTTAAAAAAGGTGCCAGTTCGGCTGCAAGTTCTATATAGTATTTGATAAGGGTTATGTTCAGGCTCTGGAGCATTAGTCAGTTAATTAGTTACATGTTCCATAAATCATTTGAATGATTCTCTTATCAAAATGATGTGGAACAAATCAGTTTTCAGGATATTTATAGATGATTAGTGTTAAAATTAACGAACACATTCATTTTTGTTGGTCCTATTTGTGCAACGAAACTTAGTTACATATATATGCTACCAGCTTTAAATAGAAATTCTTCCATGGAATAGGAGTAGTTATTCAGGAGAAATTACTTAAGATTAGACTTAAAATTTGCCTTTCTGCCTGTGACCCATGTTACTGGGCAAATCATCAAAGAATTTTGTTGCTGCCTATTGAACTCCTTTCTGAGTCACTGACAGCATTAATAATGGTCTCACAGTGATATCAGTTAGTAAAATCTTCTCAGGTTTCTGCTAACCGTTACATTGGACATGGCCCCAGTTAAACCAAGTCACTTTTGTCATTACACCAATAACACTTGTATCTTCTGGCCCCATGGACTGTGAGAATTCTAAGAACACCTTGTTGTGGCGTAACAAGTTTGCTACGCCACACTGGGAAGGGAGCCGAAAGAAAGGCACGCGTACACACACGCCGACTGGCGTCAAGTCTGGAACAGGATAACTATTGAATGGTAGCAAGAAAAGTACGTAGCTGCTTTATACTTAACTTTTATTCTTTGATGAATACAGCGTTCTTCTTGAGACATTTATACGATAACTCTCAAACTAGGTAAGGCTAATGGCGCCTTGCTAGGTCGTAGCCATGGACTTAGCAGAAGGCTATTCTAACTGTCTCTCGGCAAATGAGAGGAAGGCTTCGTCCGTATTGTCGCTAGCAATGTCGTCGTACAACTGGGGCGAGTGCTCTATCGTATATCGAGACCTGCCTTGTGGTGGCGCTAGGTCTGCGATCACACAGTGGCGACACGCGGGTCCGACATGTACTAAATGGACTGCGGCCGATTTAAGCTACCACCTAGCAAGTGTGGTGTCCGGCGGTGACACCACATTCCTCCTCCGCAAATCGGCGAACGTTCGTGTGATAAGGCTTCCGCCCGCCGTGGGGAGGACCCCATGTTGACGTATGCGATGAGGTGGGGAGCCTAACAACAGGCGAGGCTGTGCCACCCGCACCCGGCCATTCGGTCCGAGGGGATCTGGGAAACTCCTGAAAACCTAGTCCAGGGTGCACGTCAACATGCGGTGTATGCGCCCGTAATGAGACAGGAGGGGCCGAAGGGTCGACCTCCATTGCGTCGGGGTACCCGACGCGCGAAGACGTTATGTGGTCCGGAGCGGGCAAGAGTTCCATGGCGGAGGACAGCTGGTCACAGGAAGCGATCAGCGGCGCGTGACCCAGGGAGGCGCTTGGCGGCTGCAGCAAAGCGTCGAATGCGGGCGGCGGCGGCTGCTACGGTGGCACGTCGCCATGGGGCAAAATGGAAGGCATCGTCGGTAACACCTGGGGATGAGGCGAGCCAGTAGATGGGGCCCCAGGGCGCTGACCGGACGGCACCGTCGCTGAAAGCAGACGGGGAGCGGCAGAACCCGTGCGACGACAGAGGCGCAGCTGATTGAGATGCCGACGCACCTCACCAGAGGCCCCCAAAACCAAATACATCGCGCGCCCGAGGCAGCGAAGAATGCGCCCTGCGAGCCAACGCCGTGAACCTCGATAGTTGCGATAAAATACAACGTCGCCTGGAGCAAAAGCAGGAGTCTGCCGCTGCACAGGAACCTGATGCGGCGGATGCAGCAGAGACATCAAGGTTCGATGAGGACGACCGTGGAGCAACTCAGCCGGCGAGCGACCATCTCGGGGCTCAGAGCGAGACGAAGACAAAAAGAGCAACAATGCGTCCTCCCGAGAATGCGACTCTTTCAATTTCAACATCTGTGACTTGAAAGTCCGGACCAATTGTTCAGCGGCACCGTTTGACTGAGGTGAAAACGGCGCGGATGTCAGATGTTGAATACCATTGGCCTGGCAGAATGACTGAAATTCGGCGGACATGAATTGTGGGCCATTGTCGGAAACAATAGTCTGCGGAAGACCTTCAATGCAAAAGATAGCAGACAATGCTTGGATGGTGGCGGAGGACGTCGTGGAAGACATCCGGACAACAAAAGGAAAATTACTGAAGGCATCGACCAGAACCAACCATCGAGCATTGCAGAATGGACCAGCAAAATCAATGTGCAAGCGTTGCCAAGGGGAAGTGGCTTTTGGCCATGCAAAGACTTTCCACGGCGGTGCGGATTGTTGTTCGGCACACGCCATGCAAGAAGAACACATATTCGTAATCACAGCATCGATTCCGAACCAAGTACAGTGCTGACGAGCAAGTTGTTTCGTTCGCACTATACCCCAATGTCCTTGGTGAAGAAGCCGTAAGACAGAGGACTGTAACGAACGTGGGACCACGACTCGGGACTGATCATTATCAGAACGCAACAACAAAACACCACGTCGAACAAAAAGTCTCTCCTTGTGAGCAAAAAATCGGCGAACCAACGGATCCTCAATCCGAGACTTTGACAAAGACCATTGCGTAGCAACAAAACGCAAAACGGTAGCAAGGACAGGGTCAGCAGCGGTGGCTGTAGCTACACGACGAAAATCAATCGGAAACGATTCGACCACTTCATCGGTTTCCGAATCAATGAACATGCAAGCAAGTTTGGAAGAATCGAATGCTTTATCCTCAGCAACAGGCAAACGGGACAACGCATCAGCGTTGCCGTGCTTGGCAGTGGACCGATACAAGATATCGTAGCGGTACTGCGAGAGGAAAATAGACCAGCGAATGAATTTCTGCGCTGTACGTGGAGGTACAGGCTTGGTCGGATGAAAAAGCGATGTCAAAGGTATGTGGTCTGTGATGATGGTAAAGTGACGACCATACAAGAAATCATGGAACTTAGTAACACCAAACACGAGAGCCAAAGCTTCTTTCTCTATCTGGGAATAATTTCTTTGCGCAGACGAGAGCAATTTTGACGCAAAGGCAATACAGCGATCATGCAAGCCAACTTTGTGCGCATGCACAGCACCGATCCCGAAATCCGATGCATCTACCATCAACAAAAGGGGTTTCTGGGGATCGAAAGGCGTGAGGCAAGTATTAGAAAGCAACGCCGATTTCAACTGGCGAAAGGCGCGTTCGCATTCCGTTGTCCAGAGAAACGGAACACCTGTACGGCGTAAGCGATGAAGCGGAGCTGAAATGGAAGAGGCATTGCGCACATTCACTTACACCTTGTGATTCTATATCCTTTAACGGTCGTGCGACCGCATCACGCAATGCGTGGGGAACATTGCGCGCTCGGAAAAATTCCAGTTGCGCGTGGTCTTTCAGTTCCAATTGTGCTTCATAGTTCTTAGCGCAACCAAGGCCCGGTGCAAAAATGTCTGCAAATTCGTCACACAGACGAGAAACACTGTCTGAAGGCACAGTGTGATTCACTGATAGGACCTGACTTACTATAGACATGTTAAACAACTGAAATAAATCTAAACCAAACAAGTTCACTGCAGAAGAAGAACGAAGAACGTAAAATGACACAAGTTTTGTTTGTCCCTTGTATGTTGCAAGAAGAGTGCACTGTCCTAACACAGGGATCGGCTGCCCTGAATAACTTTTTAGCGTAACATTTGCGGCACGCAACGGAGGTGCGCCCAGTTGTTTGTACGCGTCGTGATTGAGCAATGAAACTGCAGCTCCGGTATCGAGCTGGAATGGTATGACCTCGCCATTAAAGTCCAAATCGACAAAAAGTTTATTGTCCTGCTGACGACAAGAGCGACTGTTTTGGGCAATTTGAACAGACACTGGTACAGAATCACTTGCTAATGGACGTGATTTCCGGCGACGTCGACGCACACTGTTTGTGGGACGAACACAGTCACTGTTAGAGAAAGTGTCACTGGACGAAGTGGAATCAACTACATGAATGTCCATGGGCGAAGGTCCACGAGCCCGAGCGTCCCTGGTTCGACTCCGGCGCGAAGCAAAGGGCCTGGAATGAATAAGAGTGTCTGATCGGAGCTTTTTCTGGCAAACACTTTGAACATGTCCTTTCTTATTACAGAAAAAGCAAATAGCCTGGCGTGACGGGCAATGTTCACGCGAATGTCTAGTAGCACATCGCGGGCATGATTTCACTGCATTTGTGTTCTGGCGCGGCACACCTGGCTTAGAGCGCGGCGGCAGCTGCGTTGGTGTGCGTGAGGGCAGTTGACCAGGCCGCGTAGCGCGAGCGCGCCCGGCGGGCCGGTTAATGGTACACACAGCTTGCGAAGTTTCAAAAGATTCCTGAGCACAGTCAAGTGTGTCTTGTCTATCCAATATGTCTATCACTTGTTGAAGGGAGGGATTAACTAGTTTCAAAATTTGCTCCTGTATGCGAACATCAGAAACGTTCTGTGCAATTGCATCACGCACCATTGTATCTGAATAAGAAAGGCCACAGTCACAGTCAAAGGCACAGTCCCTAGTAAGTCCTTGCAATGTTGCTACCCACTCCCTATTAGTTTGACCGGCCGTACGTTTTGTACGAAAAAACGTATACCGTTTTGCAACCACATTAACTGTTTCTTTAAAATAGGCATCTAAAGCAGACAAAAGTAGGACAGAGTTGCTACGTCGCGTCGGGGAAACAATTTCACTATCACACGGTAGGTGGACACACCGACACAAGAAAGCAAAAACGGCTGCCACTCATTACCTTGAATTCTGTAGGCGGCTAGGTGAAATGCAAACTGGTGGGACCATTCCGTCCAAGTCTCGTGGGTTTGGTCAAACTGGCGAAACTGCGGTGCAACTGCATGTTGTGGCTGCGGTAGCGGTGAAGCGGCGGCTGCCGCATCGTGTTGCAGTGCACGTTGACCCTGGACGAGCTGTCCAAGGGCATCCAATAACGCCTGCGTCTGCTGATTCTGCAAGCGATAAAATTCGGACAGTACATCTGGAGATTGTGGCGAAGCCATGACACAAATAAATGTAAGCAATCAGAAAGAACAAGACCCTTTCCGTTGCCTCGTCGCCAATCTGTTGTGGCGTAACAAGTTTGCTACGCCACACTGGGAAGGGAGCCGAAAGAAAGGCACGCGTACACACACGCCGACTGGCGTCAAGTCTGGAACAGGATAACTATTGAATGGTAGCAAGAAAAGTACGTAGCTGCTTTATACTTAACTTTTATTCTTTGATGAATACAGCGTTCTTCTTGAGACATTTATACGATAACTCTCAAACTAGGTAAGGCTAATGGCGCCTTGCTAGGTCGTAGCCATGGACTTAGCAGAAGGCTATTCTAACTGTCTCTCGGCAAATGAGAGGAAGGCTTCGTCCGTATTGTCGCTAGCAATGTCGTCGTACAACTGGGGCGAGTGCTCTATCGTATATCGAGACCTGCCTTGTGGTGGCGCTAGGTCTGCGATCACACAGTGGCGACACGCGGGTCCGACATGTACTAAGTGGACCGCGGCCGATTTAAGCTACCACCTAGCAAGTGTGGTGTCTGGCGGTGACACCACACACCTGAGCAACATTCACAATCTCATTAGGTGTGTTATGGAAATAGAAATGATGTATTATCCTACCTTGACTTCTTCGTTCACTGGAAAACCAATGGGAACCCCAGCCACAGTGTCTACAGGGAACCTACACACGTATCAGTATCTCTACGCTCTCGGCCACCATCATCCACCACAAAAACGTTGCACTTTGAACACCTTTGTTCATCATGCTAAAGTCATCTTAGATGCTGAAAACCTGCCACAAGAACTAAGCCACCAATGAAAAGTCTTCCAGGAAAATGACTACAATCACGGCAAGGTATCACAGGCTATTTCCGGTAAGATGCACAACAAACTGCCATTGAAGAAGACAGCAAGAAACTTGCATTTTTGCCTTGCTGTGGCCCGGTCTTGGGAAAGATTAGCTAGCTCCTGAAGAGAGAGAACATTTCAGCAGTGTTCAGGCCTTCAGCAAGTTCTCGGTTCTTTCATGATAATGGGCATGGCACACACACAGGGCCTCGAGATATTGCAACCCATTCTTCCTTCCCTAACTGCATTTCATTCACTGTGCACCACCCTCCCCATCCTTGCTCCTTCCCTGCTGCCCTCTCCTTCCCCTCTTTTGGTGTTCTGATTTATGTTGGCCTGACTAGCCACCTTGTTCCCTGTATTGCTTGCAATTTTGTTCCTCTTGGCTGTTCTTGCATCCTTTTTGGCATTTTGCTCCCCACTTGGGGTTTGACCTCCACTTCTAAATTTTCTGTTTTTAGCCATTTGGGGAAAAACTCCCTCCCTAGCATCTACAGCATGGACATTCCTGTCCTCCCCTTTCTTCCCCTCTTCCTTCCCCACTGTAACCATGTAGGTCACAAGCACATGTAGCCAGTCAGTGGTGGGGCTGTTATATACCCATCTGGCAGTGTGTCCCCTGACAACACAGGCATCACACACCCGATACCTGAGCTGTTAGCTCCCCATGTATGCCAAGGAGTGCAAAGAGTGGTTACTTGTCGTTCCAAAGCATCGGGACTCCCAGCAATGGCCACTGTGCCAGGCAGCCATTGCTATTGTTGATTGGTGCCCGTGGGGAGAGCCCCTGATCGGAGTGGACAATATAAGTGCAGATGCTTGGTGCATGAAGCATCTAGATGCAAAAATCTGGCTGTTCTCAAAATGCCATTTCTCAAAGTGGTAAATGTTCATTGAATGCTGCTTCGTATGAACCTGCAGCCTTTCTTTCCCTGGCTACACCTATGGCGGAGGGCCACGCTCGCCGTCTTGGGATTAAACATTTTCCCCACTACCTGGTCTGTGCTAGAACGAATGGGAACGCATTCTCTGCCACAAAGCCATTGTTTTTTGTGGAGACTATCAAAGATAAGTTTGGCAAAGTGGAGTCTCTCAGTAAAATGCAGTTGGGCTCCTTGTTGATCAGGTACAGGGGGTGATTTTTCATCGGGAACTCATCCTGGAAACTGATGCGGAAGTAAGGGGTTCTGGAGTGACAAGGCATTCACTTGTTCGATGTATGCAGAAGGATCACCAACCACACTGATACCAGTGCCTTTATTCTGGCTTTTGAGGGGATAACTTTCCAGAGGTGGTCAAGGTCATGTGTTACCACTGTGACGTGAAGCCATACGTCCCGCCACCTATGAGGTGCTTTGGGTGCTTGCGTTTTGAGCATATGTCTCCCCACTGTACAGCAGACCCTCTGTGTGGTGACTGTGGACAACCACTCCTGTCTTGACCGCCACTCTCCAAGCCCACCAGATTGCCCACCTTACAAGAGAGAAAAGAAGATCCATGAGTAAAAGTCCTTGGACTGCCTATCTTATGCTGAGGTTTGCCAAAAATATGACAGACTCCATCCAGCGTCACTTTCTTCAACTTTTGCATATGTTACATCCTTTCCCCCTCCTCACTCTTTCTTACTCCAGACACACCCCCACTCCCCTCCCCATCCCCTGCAGTTCCCACACACTCCCCTCAGGGTGCTACTCCTCATCCCTGGTTCCCCTGGAGGTGCCATCTCTCTCCCCTCACAACCCGAGTCTGACATCTTACTTATGGATGTCACCCCATCCTTGTCAGTGATGACCACTGATGGTGTGACATGACCTCCCTTCGGCTTCTTTATGTCTAACCTTGACTCTCGGCACTTGCTAATTCTGTGGAATTGCAATTGATATTGTCGTCACCTAGCGGAAATGCAACACCTAATTACCTCTTATTCTGCATTCTGTCTTGCTCTTCAAGAAACATACTTTCATGATGACCACTCTCCCACGTTTCGCAGTTATTGGGCATTGTGTCGGAACCATGCTGGCCCTGGGATACCATGTGGAGGAGCCGGCACTTTGGTTCACACCTACGTCATTAGTGATTGAACCCTCTTCATACCAACCTGGAAGCAATAGTGGTATAAATGCGAACAATCTTAGCCATCACCATTTGCAATGTCTACCTCCCTACAGGTAGGGCACAACCTTATGTTGAACAGCTTACCTTAAACAACAGTTCCCACTCCCCATGTCTCCTCCTTGGAAACTTCAGTGCACACCAACCCCCCTGGTGGAATGCCACTTCGATGGGTAGGAGTCTTCTAATTGACCAAACTATTACAGACTTTGATTTGTGTCTGTCAATGATGGTTCTTATACCTTCATCAGTACCACTCATGGCCCCTTTTCAGCTATCAATCTCATGGTGTCCTCACCTACTCTCGTGGTTCCCGTACAGTGGTCACCCCATGATGATCTTTGGACAGTGAATACTTTCTGGTGAGTCTATGATTACCCTGCAGCCACCAGGCAGATTGTTCCCCATGCTGGCCATTCCGCAATGTCTACCTCCCTACAGGTAGGCCACAACCTTATGTTGAACAGCTTACCTTAAACAACAGTTCCCACCCCCCATGTCTCCTCCTTGGAAACTTCAGTGCACACCAACCCCCCCGGGTGTCTCCTGTGCACTTTAACATCTATCTCTCAGATTGCATTGATGGGGTCATGCAGGACGTCTCTGATACTATCCTTCATGCCACTGGCACTGCTATAACCCTTTCCACAGGTCCCCCTCATCATCGGTCAGGACCATGATGGACAATGGACTTTGCAGTCACTATTCCGGACCACTGATGGGCGCTGCAACGATTTAAATGACATTCTCCACAGATCCACCTTATTCCTTTTAAATATATCAGTGCTAAGGCCCACTATCTTATTAAACAGAGAAAAAAGGAATGATGGGGCACTGTGTTCCGTCCCTGAGGATGTATGCCTCTTCATTGCAGGTTTGGTCCAAGCTTCATAACCTTCTGGGCTGCCAACGACAATCACTTGTCCAGGGTCTTACAGGACTGATCCATCGGTCCTTGCAGAACACCTCTTGACACACTTTTCAGCAGCATAGGCATCTCCTTCCTATCCTGCTACCTTTATAACCAACAGAAATGAGTTGAAGAAACCCCCTCTGTTTCAACCTAAACTAAGTTGAAGAATATAAGTAACCCTTCACTGAATGGAAATTCATGCAGGTTCTTACCACCTCACATGACAGCCCCAGCCTTGGATTCCATCCACAACCAGATGATCCAACAGTTAAACAGTTGGACAATATCCAGAGGCAACATGTACTCAGGGCCTTCAACTGCATTTGGCTCACAGATGCCTCCCCTTACTATAGCAAGACAGCATAGTTATCCCTGTCCATAAGTAGCATAACTGACATTCCTCTTCTGTCAAGTTTGAATAAAGCTCCTCCAGGATTCCCTAATACATGTCACTTTTCATTGTTGTCTCAAAGAATATCGGCCTCATAACACATGTGGCAGAAATGGCTTACCAATCTTCTCATCGTGCAAACGTACCTTGTGGATCGTGTGTGGATTTTCTGTTTACCAGTACCGGTTGTTTTGGGTATTTATGTACCCAGGCAGGTGAAACCATGCCTCATAACTCACAATGAGTCTTAGTGGGCCCAAGACTCCACTAGCAACATTTCTCAACAGCCATGAACAGAAAAGCACAGTCTTCTGCAGGTCAGGCTCCTTCAGTTATTGCACAACACTTATCCGATACGGTTTAACTTCACAAACACAGCTTCAACCTCTCTCTCTCTCTCTCTCTCTCTCTCTCTCTCTCTCTCTCTCTCTCGAACCTGTTGACTCAAGTTTTGTCATTATCTCCTGGCACCTCACTCTTTAATTTAGGTGTGCAACAGGTGATGGTCTGTTCCTGGGAGCATCTTGAGCTGATCCTGTGTGCCACCATTTTTGCTGGCACAGAATGTCCTGTAAATTTCTTCCGAAACAAATTCTTTGTGTTTACGAAAGGTCCAGTGTGAAAGAACACTTCAACAGTGTCAACATGCTCGAGTAACGAATAAGGCATTATCACATTCTCTCACTGACCTCACTTCATACAGTGTGTCCTTTTTCTCAGTTGCTTTTGACAAGTTTCACCGGATGTGGCTGCAGCTGCCTTACTTAAGAAAGTTCCATGCAATGTTGGTACATCAGTGGAAATGGTTAGCTCATGCACAACTGTTTGGAAGATATCTCGTTTTCCATTGTTACTGACATGCACACGTACTGCAACACTATCATTGCATATGATGGGGCTGGTTTTATGTGCCATACCCTGCACTGCAATATGTTTTGTAGGATGCAAGTAATGTTGAATCTTGACTTATTCTGGTCTATATGGAGTTCCCTCTTCCTCTTACATGATACTTTAATTTCCTTAATTATCCATGACTTTTTTTTCTTTTTAATGGATCTTGCTTTTAACAAAAGCAGCTTTCAAATGTCAACACAAATTTACTGTGGAATAAATTGAATTTGGCACTGGCATCTCTTTCTATGTACACCTCATCTCACACCACCTCTTTTACATTCTGTAAAAAATTGTATCCTGTTCTCATTAATAAGCCTCACTTTTTTGTATGAACCTGTCTCAGCGCTGTAAGGTGCCATATTGTTTATTTCTCTAAATTGTGTATCATGAATAACAACTGGGTGTGCATTAATTGTTTCAACCTCAGCACTGCTTATAAAAGTGTTATCAATCAGTGTCCTATCGTCTTGCTGCATACAAGTTGGAAAACTGACCACTTATATCAGACTGAAGCACTCAAATAATAATTCTAATTAATTTCCCTGTCTGTGTTTACACTGAAATCTTCACAAGCTACTGTTTCTTCTTGTGTGACAGATAGGTCAATGGTATATAAAGATTTCTCATAAATAGCTGAAAGTTTCTTAGAGGGGAAGTGTAGACAATTATCAGAGAAGTATTCTGCAGTAATGACTTACAAGCATGTGTTTGTAGGTTTTGGTCATCACAAAAACTATTTTTTGAACATTTTTTACTGTGTGTCAACTTTTATAAATGTTGCAACTCCTTTTTCTGTTTGAAATCTACACACAAATTTACCTTCTCCATCCAAGTCGTCGTGTGGTGTTCAGAGAGGCACAGAACACCAATCACTTAGAATTTTCCCCATCTTATAGGCTTACAAGGAGATCATCTATCTTGTATTTCAACCCTCTAACATTCTGATGAAACAATTTTATTTTTCTGCTAACTATAACATATGTTATGGTCCTGTTCCACTCCAATTTCTTTCTGTAGCACCTGTCTATAACCTGACTGTAACCTTAAAAACTGTGTCTCGTTTACTCTAGTGATCACAGGGATTTATTCTTCTGTGATAATGCCCCCCACCCCCCTTCCCGTTCATGTGCAGGCCCTGATTTGTGTACACCAATTCACTTTTAATGGTTTCGACTTTTCTTTTTCTCAAAACCATTGACAATAATATCTGTATAACTCATCTTTGCAATGGTGCAAGAATTAACTAGGAGAGTTCTCTTGGAGCCTTGTTTGTAAAGGAACCTTTGGAAATGGAATTTTTGAGTTCTGCTTTTGTTTTGCCACCGTTGATTTCAGTTCCTGTCATATATGAGTGTGTGGACACTAACTTTGGTGCAACTAATGGCCCCTACATATGACCAGAATTTCTGTGAATTTTGTGAGAGATCTTTTGGTAAGATTCTTGAACAGTAGTCATTGAAGACTTCATGCATCACCTTTCTGGAAACCAAATGTACTTCATTTAACATCTCTCTCTCTCTCACCACCACCTTCTCTCTCTCACCACCACCTTCTTTCTCACCATCACATTCTCTCTCACCACCACCACCTTCTTTCTCACCATCACATTCTCTCTCACCACCACCACCACCACCACCTTCTCTCTCACCACCCCCACCTCTCTCACCACCACCACCGCCTCTCACCACCACCTTCTGTTGTGTTTTATACTCATTGTGTACAATCATTGTTTTCCCTTGGCAGAGACTGCATGTGATGGAGTGGTCTCTCCCATTAAAAACGGTTCTATTAATTGAAGATATAAAAACTGTAAACTGTATACAAAGCTCCCGTGTTGTCCAGAGCCACAATACCACTATAGGCTTATGCCCAGAGGAGATCATTTTCAAATTCCTCTTTGAGCTATGACTCTATTGCCTCTTTGTCTAGTTTACAGTGTGTGGAAATCTTTGTACTTGTTTTACTGCCTTTTGTCCTTTGCCGATCATCGGTACTGTGACTGAATCATGGTCAGTGATAGTAGTTTTAATATGTATATTCTCAGAGCAGTCAAGTCTGTCTGTGGCCATTAAATCTAGTATGTTTTCATCACATGTTGGCTTCCAAACTCTCTTTTCTAGCCAGTTTAGAGACAAGGCATTTAGTATTGTTTCGCAGGATGCCTTGTCGCACTCACCACTTAAAAAGCCCTAATCACAACTGATTGATGGACGATTCAAATTTCCCTGATGTTGACAGTATAGTTGAGGAACATACATACTAGTGAGCTGAGGTTTTCAGTTATATCTGGAGGTTAATCTGCTGGTCGATAGAAGGACCCAATCAAAAGTATATTCTAACCTTCAACTGTGTGTCTTGCCCAAGCAATTTCAAATGCAGCTTCAATTTCTATCTTGAAGGATTTGAATTTCTTGTCTGCTATGACATACACCACCTCCATTTTCCATTTATCTACCCTTTTGGAATGCATTGAGCTTTACCTAAAAAATGTTACTGTTGGCAACTGCAAACTTTAGCCTCCTGTCTGTACGTAGTACTATGTGAGGACCATTGCTGTTGAGAGTACTTCCAACTATGGCACTTCATTGCAAATTCTTTGGCAGTTCATGCACAGCGTATTAACATTATCATCTTTGAGGGCATTTCTTCACTCCTACACTAATGCTTCATGGTCTCTACAGCTTTCCTTATTGAGACCAATAGGAGAATTGCACAATCTAAAATGAACCTCATGTGCATCTCATGAAGTCATCTACGTGGGTAACAGCCCTGATGATGTAATGCACGCCTGACTCTATAGTTCCAAAACTTACAGTACAATCCTAATAAATTGCAGCCCAGCTTGCGACATAACCACTCTTAAAATCACCAAATAAGCAGCAACCAGTCGCAGTCCTTTTGCGACTGGTTGCTGCTTATTTGGTAATTTTATGGTTTATGGCTGCTGCACAACTTTGGAACCATATGGAGCCCACCATTAATACCCACTCTTCTTCTTGACTTAGAGCTATGGAGTCACAGTCAATTCTGGCTACAATGCTACAGATTGTGAGCTTAGTTGAAATTCCATGAGCAACGCTGGTAGCCTCAACCTTCTGTGCCAGTCACTAAAATGATTAAAGTATGACTTCACAGCCCAGAGAACAAGTGTTATCAAAACATGCACCATAATCTGCAGCTAACTCCACTCTCTTTCCTTTGTGGTTGTCAGTACAGCCTCTTCAGTATGCTGAATGAGGCCACTGAACATAGATCTTGAGTGAACAAAGTGATCTTCCTTGCCACTTGCTAGCATTTTCCAAAGGGATATTATTATTCACTACACTTTCAAACTGCCAGTGGTTACCAGGCTCCACCCTTTTGTACATGCTTCCCTGAGGCATGGGATGCAGCATGATTCTCAACAGCTGAAATTTATCACACTGACTTGTGGTAAGTTTGTTTCACTAGGAGACAGCAACTCAAACTTGTTGGTTAGGCAGATGGATGTAGTACACTGAGTTCCCCCTGGTCACTGCCTCCCCTTTACATCCCCCCCTAGACCAACTACTGTAGACCAGTCAACGAAGGAAAATTAGGGGAAGAATATCATGCAGTCACGAATTTTTCCACAGTAGTAGGAAGGAGTGTCGTGAACAGCATACTATAAATACCCGCTAGAAGGGGTGGTGGTTTAAAGGTCGCTTTTTATATTTTTCATGAATAACTTAAAAACCATGGCTCCCAACAAAAATTTCTCCCCTAACAAAATTAAACTACATTTCCTACAAAAAAGTCATATTCATTTCTTCTCTAGAACTAATAGTTTGTGTTTCAGGGGATGGAAGAACAGCAGGTTATTAAAATAGTGTTTTAATCCTATAAAATTAATGTTAAATGAAGTGGATTAAGAACAAACATTAAAATTTGTATACCACTCCTAAGTGCAGTAGAGCCATATCATGGGATGTATTCTGTTCTGGGGGTAGGGAGAGAGTGCACAAGAGTGTAGGGCAGAAGTGCAACTAAGGAAGGTGAGTCACCAGATTTAGATCATCCACTTTTCCCCTACACAGATATGCAAACTGAAGAGTGAGCAGGTGATTCCCCATTCTGTCTATCCCACTATGTCATAAGAATCAACTACAGTGTGTTTCCCAAAAGTTATGCCAACCCTCCACAGAGCACCTTATGAATCAATGGTCACATAGTGCGCAAACATGCCTGAGGGGTGTTTTATTTTCCACAAATTGCATTAACCCTACATGGAATACAGACATGAGTTACTAATAATACTAATACAAGAAGCAGATATGGACAGAATGTACATAAATCTCTGCACACTGTTACAGGGGAAATTGGTTCCTAATCATCCTACATCAAAGCAGTAACATTATTCCAGGAAAGGCATAGGTGCTGCTGGCTTTTCATTTTGCACAGCCCATACCTCCTCAGCATTTCTGTCCAGTTATTTTGTGATTAGACAAAATAACATTAGTGAAACGTGTTTATATAGTGGAGCTATTTTCAGTGTATTAAATGAGTACTTATTTGCAGTTGTTAAGTGAAGTTTCGTGTAAAACACATTCCTAGAAACAATGGCTGAAAAGTGTATAATTTATAAGTGTGTAATGTTGTTGGGAGAAGGATTGGATTGGCAAATATGACACCATGCTGCTGTCTATCACTGACAGCGTATTGTAATGGCTTATAATTGTGTTGTTGTCATTTGTTGGTGAATTGGTAATGACCAGAAATTTACTGCATTTCGCTCACCTTTGATTGTGTTACTGGCAGATTCCATTAATCTCTACCATTTAGGAACTGCTGACACATGTAGAGGGGCTTTACTAGATGGAGCTACTACCACACATCCACAGCATATCTTCAAAGGTGGGCGTGAATGGTGGAACTGGACTGATTGTGTTCAAGTCTAGAACACTAATCTGCTGTACTGCATTGCTTGACTTGCTGAAATATCGAAGTTGCATAACACAAGTGACTTAATAAAAGAGATGTTTTTGGTTGCAGCTCCAGGAGGCCTCAGTTTCACAAGTCAGATGATCCTGTGATATGCTTTGATTGGCAAGGCAGCTTTGCTGACACCAATTTTGCCTACTCCAACATGGGTCAATTGAGTCTTATTGCGCCAGCTAAAAGGTGATGGGCAAAAAAGGTAGCTGCTTTGTAAACTTTAAGTAATAAAAAATACTTGCATTTGGGGCCTCGTACATCTCCTCCCTGACAGAGTTCGTCACATGTGAGTTCAGCAATCTCGATAGGGCCTTGTGTATGGTGGTAACATCATTTGATTTCCATTTTACAATGCAGTATTTTAATTTCTTTTAACAATTTTATTCTTGGAATGTGAGTGTAATTGTTACACCATCATGCAGTAACTACAGTTGTTGACACAGGACTGTGACAGTGAGGACATTGCAAAGGTGGCCAAAGCTAGATTCAGGAGTACCATCAACTGGAACACTTGTACTACAAGGATTAGGATATAACTGAAAAAATTGATACATGTTGAGTGTTTTAAATTAATAAAGGAAATGATTTTTTATTCCTTTAGAATGATGTGAACTCAGTCAAACATCTTATGGTGACACCAGTTGGTTACCAACGTGATGATAAGGCAGATTGAAAACACGGAACAGAATTTTGAAAGACAACCATTTGTTTTAAGCATAATCAGGGAGGATGCAAGCACTGTAAGTAAAATTTATTTTCAGATCCTTCCTTAGCACCACTGGTTATGTCCTCCAAGTAACATTGTAACTATTTAACTGACCAAAGAAAAGTTGCAAAACTGAAAATACACTGGTATAGACATGCGTATTCAAATACAGAGATATGTAAACAGGCAGAAGACGGTGCTGCACTCGGCAATGCTTATATAAGACAACACGTGTATGGCGCAGTTGTTAGATCAGTTACTGCTGCTTCAGTGGCAGGTTATCAAGATTTAAGTGAGTTTGAAAATGGTGTGATAGTCAGCGCACGAATGATGGGACACAGCATCTCCGAGATGGTGAAGAAGTGGGGGATTTTCCTGTATGACCATTTCGTGAGTGTACAGTGTATATCAGGAATCCAGTAAAACATCAAATCTCCAACACTGCTGCAGCCGGAAAAAGATCCTGCAAGAACGGGACCAACAACTACTAAAGAGAATTGTTCAATGTGACAGAAGTGCAACCTTACTGCAAATTGCTGGAGTTTTCAATGCTAGGCCATCAACAAATGTGAGAACCATTCAAAAGAACACCATCAGTATGGGTTTTTGGACCTTAAGGCCCACACATGTACTGTTGATGACTGCACGACGCAAAGCTTTACACCTTGCCTGGGCCCATCAACACTTACATTGGACTATAGACTAACAATTTAATCAAGTGACGAGTGATTTACACTGAAGAACCAAATAAATTGGCACAGCTGCCTAATATCGTGTAGGGTCCTGTGAGCATGCAAAAGTTATGCAACATGATATGGCATGGACTCGGCTCATGTCTGAAGTACTGCTGGAGGGAATTGACACCATGAATCCTGCAGGGCTGTCCATAAATCTGTAATAGTAAGAGAGGGTGGAGATCTCTCCTTAACAGCATGTTGCAAGGCATCCCAGATATGCTCAATAATGTTCATGTCTGGGGAGTTTTGTGGCCTGCGGAAGTGTTTAAACTCAGAACAGTGTAAATGGAGCCACTATGTAGCAATCCTGGCCGTGTGGAGTGTCGCATTGTCCAGGTGGAATTGCCTAAGTCTGTCGGAATGCATAATGGACATCAATGGATACAAATGATTAAACAGGATGCTTGCGTATATTTAGACGTATCAGGGGTTCCATATCACCCCAACTGCACATGCCCCACACCATTACAGAGCCACCACCAGCTTGAACAGTCCCCTGCTGATATGCATGGTCCATGGACTCATGAGGTTGTCACCATACCCACACACATCTATCCATTGGATACAATTTCAAATGACACTCGTCCAACCAGGCAACATGTTTCTAGTTATCAACAGTCCAATGTTGATGAGCCCAGGCGAGACGTGAAGCTTTGTGTCATGCACTCATCAATGGTACACAAGTGGGCCTTCGGCTCCAAAAGATGATATCAATGATCTTTTGTTGAATAGTTTGCACACTGACACCTGTTGAAGGCCCAGTATTGAAATCTGCAGAAAGGTTGCTCTTCTGTCATGCTGAATGATTCTCTTAGTTGTCATTGGGCCCATTCTTGCAAGATCTTTTTCTGGCTGCAGTGATGTCAGAGATTTGATGTTTTGCTGGATTCCTGATATTCACAGTATGGTCATATGGGAAAATTCCAACTTCATCACTACTTTGGAGGTGCTGTGTCCCATCACTCGCACATTGACTATAACACCATGCTCAAACTCACTTAACTCTTGATAATCTGCCATTGTAGCAGCAGTAACTGATCTAACAACTGCACCAGATAATTGTCTTATATAGGCGTTGCCGACCAGAGTGCCACATGCTGCCTGTTTGCATCTCTCTGTATTTGAATATGCATGTCTATACGAGTTTCTTTGGCGCTCCAATGTATAAAATAATGAATGCAACACAGCAATGTATGTTACAATAATGAACATTGTACAAACAACTTTTTTATTGTCTTATACAGTTCATCATTTCTCTTTTCCACTTTGATCTAAAGCCTCTGCCTTTCTGAGCTCTTTTATGAAACTTTATCTCCAATTTAGTAGTTACACTTTGGTCTACATTTTACATCTAGAAATGTTTCAACAATCTCTTTGTATACCATATTTTTTATATATTTCTTCATGTGACATTCCTGGGTTATTTTCCTCAAAGAAGGTCTTTTGCAGTACAGTTTTATAAGTCTTTTATGCCATCAGCAGTGTACTACTTCACCATACTGAAAGCAACTAGAACTTGCTGTCACATGCAGGAAAACTCGTGGACCCTGTTGTGACACTTGAATATCTGCAAAGCTTCTCCTAATAGTCAGATCAATAGTGTGGCAATCTTCTGGTGTCAGCAAAATCCAGTGTTCTGGAGAAATGTGTAACAATGTGCACATGAGCTCTGTGGCCCTTCATCGAAGGGGCAGGAGAAGGCTTTCCACAACTTTCACAGACACTGCCAGAAACAGAAACACTGCAAGTGCACGAGATGTGCTTCCTCACTCACCAACAATTTCTCACCATGAAGAGGAAATAGCAGCAACACACCATGTGACTGCGGACATGGAGGATGGTGCAGGCACATGTACAATGGACATGTGGATAGATGCATACACTAAAAGGCATTATTTTACTCTTGTCATGCAATCATTATTTTGAGAGTTGCAGTGTGAAAATCAGGCCTTGTTTGTTGCAGAGTTCTTGCTTGTTGGAGAAAAGTTCTACAAATATATGGGATGAAACTGTAACATAAGCAAGGTAGGGGTATTTATAAGCCATCTCTTCAAGGTTATGTTTGTTACTGATCAGGAGGCAAATGTGAAAAAATCCCTAAAGAACTTCCATACAACAATAAACACTGTTCTATGCTACACTGTTGAGGAAAAATGTTTGCAGGGACATTGCCATAATGTTCACACATCATTGGAATTGACAAAAATGTTGCAACGTACTTAAAAGAAAAAGACAAATGGTTGTAGTTTGCCATGAAGCATTACGTTGAGACTCTGGAATACATTGTGTGTCATGCTAAAATCCATGTTTATACAGATTAACAAATTGCTGAAATTTTACATGAATTTCAAAAAAGTCAGTTACCTGATAATTCAAGTTCCCAAACAAGTGCAAATTAATTTATTTTCGCAAAGTATTTCGAGGGGGTGCCAAGGTTATGGAAGCTGATAGTAATTTGATGCTGCTGTTGCTTCTTCCATGGGTACCAGCTACAGGAACACTGTGTTGAGAATGTAACTGACAGTACGGTAAGTACTCCTGTATATGTATTTAATGAAGCAGTTATTAAAGAAGACTGTGTGCTTCAATATTGTCAAACATTTGCGGGAAGCAGCACTACTGAAAGCAAGCACTTGAAACCTCTTAAGCAAAAAATAAAATAAAATAAAAAATAAATTGAAATGAAGTCAAAGCATTTGCATGCATTATTTCTAGTACCACAGGTGCATCAGCAAAAGCAACTCTCAATAACTGAGAGAGAGGAAATTTATTCCCCAGCACATTCCAGATGTGAGGTAAATGCAATGTTAATTAGCTATGCTCTATTTTATCAACACTAGTGTCCTCAATGTTTTATCATATAGTAGTGAAAAGTCATAAATTTGTGTGAACAGTTGCGTTATTTGCAAAACATCATACAGAGAACAAGGCCTCATCATTGCTGCCTTCAAAATGTGGGAGAACAGTTCTGCTGTGGTATAACCTAATTTCAGCGTGTGTCAACAAAAACTTTTAAATATTTGCTACTTCCTCATATAGTATTACAAAAATTTGGTAATTAGTAGGGTGACATTTGATAAAGCTAACTGCATCATGAGGTATAGAATTTTTTACATGTATTCAACAATAAGTTGATTTAACAATTACAAGTAATGGTGGATATTTAAGTATCCATCTTGTTACTGATGTTACAGCCATCAGTTATTTTAATGTAACTCTGGAGGTTAAGCAGTGTGTCAGTAAATACTGTGTGAAGTAAAAAACTGCATGCATATGGGCCACAGAGATTTTGTTCTGCGCCTGCAAGAGTGTGGTGCCTGTTGGGCGTGAGACGTGAGCAGCAGCTGAGACGTACAGGTGTCTGGGCGGACTCAGGTTCTGGTGGGGCACTGCTTAGTGTGGCAGGCCCTGGTGTGGCTTGCCTGGCTGACGCAGCAGCACAAGTCGACGCTTGCACGGCTGTGGTCTTAGGCAGGGTGTGCAGGCTCAGTGCACACCTCTGTTGACAACTACAAAACGTGAAGCTTCTCATTGTAGTGATGCATGTTGTAAAAAAAAATAATAAATCATTTGCAATGGACACCTGAAGGATCATTCTTTCAACCCAAATTTACATGATTGCAAGGACAAAGTAATTAAGTTCAGTTACGCTGAATAGAGAGATTGTAGAAATAAAACAATATCAGATGAACAAATAAGCACAATAATGTGACTACAGTAAGCGATTCATAAGGCAAATACAAAATAATAGTTTTTATTAAAAGGAAACAATCAATCCCAAGTGAGATCACCAAATTATATTTCGTATGATAATAGAAGAGTAAAAGTCATCAGTAACTTTTGCACTGGAACTTGGCTAAAGGAAGTGGTCAGGTGGAGTGGTTGTGTGTGTTCTAATATATAAACTGCATGTTAAATATATGCTGACCATTAACATCTCTTTGTAATCTTACAACATTATTTTCCTCTGTGGCTGAATTTTACATTTTTGTTATCGCAGATATTGACACATTTCGCAATTACATTGAGTATAGAAATATTACAGTCATAAATACATCGAGAATATTACTACAGAAAATATTACAATAATAACGAATGTCCTTTACACAAAATTAAATAATATTTTTTGTTAAATAATTACAGTATATACAAATTGCTTCATAGCGGCGTATATAGTACAATTAAATTTTAGTTTATTAATAGTGTGAGTGTTGCCTGGGAACGTTGCAAGTACCAATTGAATTTGTTGCATACGAAGCAAACTGCCTTCAGTATGTTCCAAGCAGAAACCACAAAAGATGCTGAATTGTGTTGCCAGTGTCTGCTCGGAGACCAGGCACATGGAGCAGTGCTGGGTTGTGCTATTTCAGCGGAGTTTGGACGACAGATAGGTTCAGCAAGAAGTGGTATCTTATTTCTGTAGATTCCTTCAAAACAACGTGAAAGCCTTCTCTGTGATAATGGCTTGTAATCTTCTCGCGTCCGTTTTAATTTAATATATTATTATTGTTATTATTTTTTTTTATTGTTGCCGACTTACGTGGTGGGCCTTAATAAAAATATTTCATTTAATTTTGATTTTACGATTAAATGCTTTCCTGAAGTTCTCCTTTTTAACAATATTAATCTTAAATTATTTGTTACGTTAATGAATGTTAGACTCGCTGAATCTTAAAACATGAGCATATAAGCTGAACAATGTAACAAACTTTACATAATAATTTCCTCGGCTAGTCAGCTCACTTTAAAGCAAAAGATCTTTAGTTATTAGTTACCATTGCGGCCCACACACGCGCGAGAGTATTTTTCTTACCTCCGTTAATCATTGCCATGTAGTCGGAGTCTGGCTGTCGGCTGTGGTACTGAAAATAAGAATCTTAAAGCTACGTATTTTCCGCAACGTCAGGCGGCTGTGGAGATAAATTAATATTATGTTAATAGCGGGTGAGTTTTCCGCTTCCGCTAATTTTTCATAAGTTAATATCGCCACGTAATGGCGTCGTTGGCTGCATCGGCTGCTGCGATTGTTGAACTGTAAATTACTTGAATGCAGGTTAATTCAAGGAAGGCGGACATGAAATCGGGATCACCTCTTACAAATTAAACGTGCACAATAATATTAAATGAATATATTATATGCTTAACTCATACTAATATGCTTACATTTGCCAGCACTCGCAAGATGTCCGTCTATACACAAATCAAGACAAGAGAAGAAGTGAAGTAGACTAAAAAATTAACAAAAGAGCGTATCTTGTCATCTCTTTAGATCATTTTGTCATAAATTATTTCTTTGCAATTGAAACTTACATAGAGAAATTGTGATAAAAATATATTATTCAATTTTTAAATGTCTCTTTATAAATACTGTTTTTTAAGTCTTTTCGTAATATAGCACTGGGGACGCTATAATCTGCATTTCTGTACATCAAGTTTTCAAATTCCATAAACTTTGAGCATAATTTCAGCATGCCAGACAAAGGTCAAAAGTATGTAGCAGCAGTGTCTCAACATAGTTAAATAATATAAACATATGACAAAACCGTTCAATAGGAGTGCTCTGTTGAATGGTTTTGTCATATGTTTGCATTGTTTTGCTATATAGAGACTGTTGCTACATAGTTTTTGCCATTGTCTGGTATGGCGGAGTTATATTCAGTGTTAAGGAATTTGAAGATTTCGATTACAAAAGATCATGAGCCATTATCATGGAGAAGGCTGCCTTGTTGTTTTTAAGGAATCTGCAGAAATAAGAGGCAGATAATAAAATATAAAGAAATAAGTAAAAATGTGAAATGAGGCTGAAATAGCATACCAGTTAATTTTGGAATAATGTGGAGTGTGAACATACAAATGTAAAAGCAGTTGTCCCATGGAACAAAGGTTCAAACCATATTAGAACATGAGGCATTATACACAGCTATTTCAACTGGCACCGAAGTCTCATCAGTTCGTGGTGTTGAAATAGCTATGTGTAATGCCTCATCATTTGAACACATAGTGTTGTGCTGTGGACAAAAGGGGTCAGCTGAGTGGCGGGCACTATTTGATAAAGTCCAGATGTTGACGACAGACAGCAACAACCCTCTGGGGAAGTGGTTGTGCACAGGCAGTACCGATAGCAAAATAATGTGTTTAAAAACTATAAGGCCCAGAGGCAACTTTACAAGAATGTCATAAATGCAACACTTAAGCAAAAAATTCTATCTATGGGGGCCTGATTGATGTGAAAACACAACAGAATTATCAGTATTGCTAAACAGTAGATTGATATGGAAAATATTAACTCTACCTCCCACCTAAGACTTAGTATAAAAATTGTGCTCAGTCCCTAGACTGTAAATTGATGGAGGAGCAGAATGTAAGTTATAATGACATGAACTTGTCAGTTGCTGTATAACAGTTTTAGTGGATATTGGCTTTTGCTCTGAATGATCCTTTCTGAGTTTCGAGGAATCCAAAACGAAAGATTTTATTGCTTCCTTTATGCTTGGTTGTGATTGTGGTATTCAGTCTGAAGACTGGTTTGAAGCAGCTCTCTATGCTACTCTATCCTTTGTAAGCCGCCTCATCTTGGAATAACTACGGTAACTTCGGTAACTTATGTCTCTCTCTCTCTCTCTCTCTCTCTCTCTCTCTCTCTCTCTCTCTCTCTCTCTCTCTCTCTCCCCCCCCCCCCCTCCCCCCTCTCATACATTTCTCCTTATCATGCTTTTATTGATAATCTTGTTATATCCTCATTTCAAGGCAGTGTCCATTCCATTTAACTGCTCTTCCAAGTCCTTGGCTGTCTCTGACAGAATTACAATGTCATCAGGAAACCTCAAAGTTTTTAGTTCTTGTTCTGGAACTTTAATTCCTAGTCCAAATTTTTATTTAGTTTCCTTTACTGCAATTTGCAGATTAAATAACATCAGGGATAGGCTACAACCCTGTCTCACTCCCTTCTCAACTACTTCTTCCCTTCCATGCCCCTCAATTTATGAACTGCCATCTGGTTTCTGTACAATTTGTAAGTAACCTTTTGCTCCCTGTATTTTGCCCCTTCTACCTTTAGAATTTCAAAGAGAGGATTCCAGTTAACTTTGTCAAAAGCTTTCTCTAACTCTCTCATAGGGTCAGTATCACTTCATATGTTCCTACATTTCTCTGAAATCCAAACTGAACTTTCCCGAGGTCAGCTTCTACCAGTTTTTCTTTTCTTGTGTAAAGAGTTTTTGTTAGTATTTTGAAACTATCACTTATTAAAGTGATAGTTTGGTAATTTTAATACCTGTCAGCACCTGATTTCTTGGAACTGCAGTTATTAAATCCTCCCTGAAGTCTGAGGGTATTTCGAATGTCTCGTGCATCTTGCACACCAGACGGAATAATTTTGTCATGGCTGACACTCCCAAGGCTACCAGAGTTGTGACAAATGTAGTCTACTTCCAGGGCCTTGTCTTGACTTGGGTCTTTCAGCAATGTGACAAATTCTTCTTGCGGTATCATATCTTTCATTTCATCCTCATCTATGTCCTCTTCTATTTCTATAATATTGCTTACAAGTTCATCTCCCTACACCTTCCACCATTCAGCTTTCCCTTATTTGGTTAGGACTGATTTTCCATCTGAACTCTTGATACTCATGCAGCTGCTTCTCTTTTTTTCAAAAGTCTCTTTAGTTTTCCTGTAGGTCGTATCTATTTTTCCCCAAGTGAAATATACTTCTAAATCCTTACATTTCTCCTCTAGCCATTTCTGCTTAGCCATTTTGCACTTCAATCTCATTTTTTAGATGTTTGTATTCCCTTTCACCTTCTTCATTTATTTCATTTTTAAATTTCTCCTTTCATCAGTTAAATTCAATACCTCCTTCATTGTCCAAGGATTTCTACTAAGCCTGGTCTTCTTACCTATTTGGTACTCTGCTGCCTTCACTATTCCATATCTTAAAGCTAACCATTCATCGTCTTCTGTGTTCCTTTCCCCTGTTCTCGACATCTGTTGCCTAATGCTCCCTTTGAAACTTTCTGCAACCTCTGGTTCTTTCAATTTATCCATCTCCTTAGTTTCCTAACTTTTTGCAGTTTCTTCAGTTTTACTCTACAGTTCCCAACCAATAAATTGTGTCAGAGTCCACATCTGCCCCTGGAATATAGTATAAAATCTGTTTCTGAAATCTCTGTTTTGCCGTTATACAGGGTGATTCAAAAAGAATACCACAACTTTAGGAATTTAAAACTCTGCAACGACAAAAGGCAGAGCTAAGCACTATCTGTCGGCGAATTAAGGGAGCTATAAAGTTTCATTTAGTTGTACATTTGTTCGCTTGAGTCGCTGTTGACTAGGCGTCAGCGTCAGTTGATGCTAAGATGGCGACCGCTCAACAGAAAGCTTTTTGTGTTATTGAGTACGGCAGAAGTGAATCAACGACAGTTGTTCAGCGTGCATTTCGAACGAAGTATGGTGTTAAACCTCCTGATAGGTGGTGTATTAAATGTTGGTATAAACAGTTTACAGAGAATGGGTGTTTGTGCAAAGGGAAAAGTTGTGGACGGCCGAGAACGAGTGATGAAAATGTAGCACGCATCCAGCAAGCATTTGTTCGCTCAGCTCGAACAAGAAGCACAACAATTCATATTTCAGCAGGATGGAGCGCCACCACATTGGCACTTATCTGTCCGTAACTACCTGAACGTCAACTACCCGAGGCGATGGATCGGCCGCCAGGCAGCCCGTGACAGAGCACTTCATCACTGGCCTCCAAGAAGCCCTGATCTTACCCCTGCGATTTTTTCTTATGGGGGTATGTTAAGGATATGGTGTTTCGGCCACCTCTCCCAGCCACCATTGATGATTTGAAACGAGAAATAACAGCAGCTATCCAAACTGTTACGCCCGATATGCTACAGAGAGTGTGGAACGAGTTGGAGTATCGGGTTGATATTGCTCAAGTGTCTGGAGGGGGCCATATTGAACATCTCTGAACTTGTTTTTGAGTGAAAAAAAACCTTTTTAAATACTCTTTGTAATGATGTATAACAGGAGGTTATATTATGTTTCTTTCATTAAATACACATTTTTAAAGTTGCGGTATTCTTTTTGAATCACCTTGTATAATCAATCTGAAACCTGCAGGTGTCTCCAGGCCTCTTCCGTGTATACAGCTTGCTTTCATGATTCTTAAACCACGTATCTGCGATGATTAAATTATCCTCCGTGCAAAATTCAACCAGGTGGCTTCCTATGTCATTCCATTCCCTGATTCCATATTCACCTACTATTTTTCCTTCTCTTCCTTTTCCTTTTATTGAATTTTGGTCCCTGATCACAATTAAATTTTCATCTCACTTAACTATCTGAATAATTTCTTTTATCTCCTCATACATTTCTTCAGTCTCCTCATAATCTGTGGAGCTAGTTGATATATAAACTTGTACTACTGTGTGATTGTTGGCTTTGTCCGTCTTTGCTAAAATAATGCAGCCACTGTGCTGTTCATATTAGCTTACCAGCATTCCTATTTTCTTATTCAGTATTAAACCTACTCCTGCATTACTCCTATTTGATTTTGTTTTTATAACTATATACTCACCTTACTAGATGTCCTGTTCTCCTGCCACTGAACTTCATTAATTCCCACTATATTTAACTTCAACTTATCCATTTCCCTTTTTAAATTTTCTAACCTAGCTGTGCAATTAAGGAACCTAACATTCCATTCTCTGATCTGTAGAAAACCAATTTTGGTTCTCTTGGTGATGACTCCTCCTGAGCGGGCCTCACCCAAAGATCTGAATGTTGTGGGAGGGGGGGGGGGGGGGGGGTCTACCTCTGGAATATTTTAGCCAAGAGGATGCAGTCCTTTGGTTAACTAATCTAAATGAACTACAATCCTTCAATCTGGGAGCTGTAATTCAGCACCGACAATTAATGTGAAACACAATATCTGAAATAGTCCATCGCAGGGGCTTGTAAATGTCTAAGTTCGATTCAGTTTCATGGCAGTTTGCCGTAACATTACATAATCTCCTACTTGGTACAGCGACATCCTAGCATTCTTTTAATTACTGAGCTGTTGCCTCCATGTTACAGCTGCATTGTTCTGCTGAACACTCTTACAAATGAAGTTTAATCTTTCAGCCAGGTGCTTGACTTCACTGGAATTTATTCCAGGCAGCAGCTTCTCAGTTTGAATGAGGAAAACATTTTGTGTCCAAATAATCTCAAAGGGAGTCAACCTGTTGCACAATGAAATTAAAAGTGGTGATACGCTCCCCCACTCTGAGCATGAGCTGTTCATGTAATAAGACAACATTTTAACAACTGCTTCCTGAATGCGTTCAACTCTGTCATTGCTCAAAATGAAATGGCATACATCACTACTTCCTTCTATAAATTTTACATACTTATACCTTAAGACTGGACATAAAGTTCATCTATTATAGTAGCCTCTAGACTTCCTAATTGTAGTACCAAATGATTGATGAATGCTTTCACAACTCTTTCAGCAGCCATGTCTACAATGTGTGTTATAATAAGATAGGAAGAGAAATGGTCAATGATACATAAAACAGAAGTTATTTTGGACCATTACAGATAATGCTCTGATTAAATCAAGTGACAAGATTAGAAAAGGCCCTACTGTCTCAGAAAAAGTTTGAAGAGGTAAATTTGGTCTTTTTCCTTGTGCTCTCCCAGTGCACAGAAGATACTTTTGAACATGATCATAGACGTCTTTCTTTAATTTTGGTTACCAATAATGGTCTGCGACATGTGCATGCAGTGTGCTTATCCCATTATGACATGCCTGTTCGCTATTGTGACATTGTTGCAGTATTACAGATAGCCTTTGGCACTATTAAACACCCCCAAGAGACCTCACCACTCTTTGGTGAGTACGTGGTTGTCTACCACAGGGCCCCCAGCTTTGCAGCACTACTTCCTCTTTCTGAGGTGCAAACTTACACTTTGACTATCTCTTTCCACCTCTGACTTTCTGCTTGATGGTCCTTTTGGTCCAGACCCTGTCTGGACTTGGTTCACAATTTTGCTCATGATTTCCAATTTAACTCCTGGCCCTATCTCCAACTTCCATTAGCCTAACAATTATATGGTCTCAATTATTGGGTTTGACCTGCCATATTTTCCATATTTTGCAGAAGTGCATGTTGCGCAGGGAAGGTCGCCCACTCTGATATATGCTCTGCCTCTGCGCCCTTCCACCCTGACACCCTTCCTTCCTGTTGTCATAGTAAACCCAAAACCCAGCATGATAGCCATTCTGTTGTTGGGGGTGGCAGGGGTCATTAGGTACCTGGACGGTGGTAGCCCCCCCTTGACCACACAGGGATCGCACTGTTGGTGACTGCACTGGATACTCCATGTGTGCCCTGTAGTATGTACCCATCACAACTAGGACACAGGGACTTTCAGCAATGGATACTGGCCAGGTAGCTGTTGCTGTGGCTGGGTAGTGCCCATGGGGAGAGGCCCCCCCTCCCCCGACCAGAGTGAGTGGCACTATGGTGGACAGTTCACACTGGAAGTAACTTAAACTTTCTCCCACTGGTGGTCACATGGCCCCAGCAGACTCTTTGAATTTAAGGCCTCATATGATGCGGTAAAGTATGATCCCATCAGATTGCCTTCCCCGATCATGCCTTGGGAAAAACACAGGACTAGATGACAAGGAGAAAAATCTTTATTTAATTGTTGTTATCATCATCCATATTTTATTATTTTTTGTTGAACACATTGAATACAAATACAGAGAAACTGCAGCCATCTCGAACACGAAGAGTGATTCCCCCCCCTGATTAAAATGTCATCTCCTGCCCAGTCACAGGTGCTGCTCTCTTGGGAAAAGTTGGGTGACATTCCCATGACTGTCACTCCCCACAAGAGTCTCAATGTCACCCAGGACATCATCATTCACTGTCACCTTCTTTTGCAATCTGATGACGAGCTGCGGGCCAACTTAGAGCAATAAGGTGTTCACTTCATCCGATGTATCTATTGGCACCAAGGGAAAACAGAGTTGCTACCAGGGGCCTTCATCTTGGCTTCTTAGGGTGATATGTTGCCAGAGAGAAGGTCAAGCTGATGGTCCACTGGTGTGATGTAAAACCCTATGTTCTTCCCCCTATGAGATTCTTCAGGTGCGTGAAGTTCGGACATATGTCTTCCCATTGCACCGCTACACCTGCGTGCAGGGATTGTGGACGTCTGTTGCAGGTGAATGTTCCTTGTGCCCTTTCTGCATCTGTGTAACCTGTTGTGAGCTCCACTCTCCCTGTTCACCAGATTGCTCTACTTTTAAGTGTGGGAAGAAAATCCAGGAGTATAAGACCCTGGACAAGCTAACAAGAGGCCAGAAAAAAGTATGAGCATCTTAACCCCATACAAATGACACAATCTTACACTACAGCCACAATGTTATCACCTTCTCTGTTGATGGTGCTTTCTTCTGTTGTGCCTCTTATAATGAGCGCATAAAGCTGCTTGGTAATACCTGCACTCCAGGTGGTTGGGAGCCCTTCCATCCCACCCACTTCAGGAGCATTGACTCCCCACCTGCCAGGGACACCGGACCCTTCCCCAAGCCAGAGACCAGCTTCTCTACATAGGAAGAGGTCCCTCGGTACTCTTCCTTTCACAGTACCTGCTGGTCCACAGCCAGACACCAGCCAGTGGCTGAAGGAACTACAGGCTGCTGGCTATTGGACTTATACCTCTGTCACTGAAACAAATTCAGGGAAACTGTCCCAGCACTCATCTTCTAGGAGAAGGAGGACAAAAGGAAGTCCTCTAAGATGAATGAAACTCTGGTGGCCACCACACCACTGTACTCTGCATGTACTCCTTCTGTACCCAACGTGGAGATCCCGGTGGCCCCTGAGGCACCAGATATGACCCGGGCAATGTACTGCAGAACTTGTGGTCAGTGGATCCCCTGACATCTCATCTGGTGGCAGCACATGACCCTGGGTCATAATCTGCCATCCTCCCCCCCCCCCCCCCCCCCTCCCCTGCCCCAGTCACTTCCTGCCCCCACAGTATTCAGGAAGTCTGATCCTTCAGCCACCACCTGGCTAAGCTATAGCAGCTTTTAAGTACCTACCCTGCATTCCACACTGTCATCCAGGAAATGTGGTTTCCAGCAACTCAGACCTGCACTCTTTGTGGTTCCTAAGTTTATTTTGAGAACCATATCAGCTATGAAATGGTATCGGTGAATATAATAATCTTGTGCCTCTTGCTACACCTTTTACACCTTTGGAGATTTTTGTTTTTTGGGTAAGGGTGCATCAGGATTTTACCATCTTAATGTTTATCTTCCTCCTGACGACGTCATATCTCAGAATGTACTGTCTGCATTACTTTTTCAGCTCCCTCCACCTTTCCTAGTCTTGGGTGACTTCAACACCCATAACCCTTTGTGGGGTGGAACAAAGGTCACTGGCCATGCTAAAGACATTGAAACTTTACTGACACAGCTCCTCGATCTATGCCTCTTGGACTCTTGTGCCCCCATACCTTTCAGTGTGGCACACTGAACATATTCAGCCATTGATCTCTCCTTTTGCAGCTCCGGTCTTCTACCATCTATCCACTGGAGGGTCCACGATGACCTGTGAGGTAGTGACCACTTTGCAATATTCCTGTTTCTCCCTCAGTGTTGCTCCCATGGACGCCCACCCAGATGGATTCTCCATAATGCTACCTGGGATGGATTCACCTCTGCTGTCATCATTGCCTCCCCATCACAAGGCAGTATTGATGCAGCTGTTCAGCATACAACACAGGCATTCTTTTGGCAGCTAACCAAGCCATCCACTCTTCCTCGGGATCTCCCCCATCGGAAGACAGTATCCTGGTGGCTCAGCCATCCAAGATTGTAGATGGGCTCTCCAACACCATAAGTGGCACCCATCACTGGAGCACCTAATTGCCTTTAAATGGCTGTGTGCGTCCACCACCTCATAAAATGATGAAAGCAAGAATCCTGGGAAAGGCACATTTCCGCCATTGGATCACATACCTCTCCATTGAGGTATGGGCAAAGATCATATACCTGTAGAGCTTCCAGTCACCTGCAGTGTACTAAGTATTTCCTTAGATGGTGCCATTTGTACTGATTCAGATGCTGTTGCCAAACATTTTGCTCACGCACCTGTATCGGAGAATACCACCCATCTCTCAGTTCATAAAACAGTGGGTCGAGTGCTTGCACCACCAGGAGCCATATAATGCTCCATTGCCCTGGTATGGCCCTGGAGCCAGACTACATTCACAACCAAGTGCTGAAACATCCCTCAGTGAACTGTCAGCATCTCATTCTTGCCCTCTTTAATCGGATCTGGAATGAGGGTGAAGTGGGGAGAAAGCATGATAGTTCCGGTGCTGCAACCAGGTAATAACCACCTAGTGATGGACAGTTATTGACCAATCAGCCTTTCTGACTTTCTCTGTAAGTTGCTCGAACACATGTTGAGCAAGTGGCTGTGTTGGCTCCTTGAGTCTCAGGGCATTTAGGCTGCATATCTCAGCAGTTTTCGCAAAGGCTGTTCCACGGCCAATAATTTGTATTCCATCAGCACCTCATCACTGTCTTTTTTGACCTGCAGAAGGCTTATGACATGGAATCCATCCAGGGGCTCAGCATTTGATTGCTGGGTATGGGCGTGGCAACCCCAGTTCCTTAGCTGGGGCGCTGGTAAGCACCGCCAGTCCTCTTTTACTGTGATCTCTGGGCATGCTTCAGCGACCACTTTGTGCCACGGTGGAGGAATGTTGCATGTTTCAGAGAATGTGGGCCTTGGCTTCAGCGCCTGGACCACAAGGAAGGTACACACCTCTGTATAAAAAGACTATCAACCTCAAGGTGTGCTATGTGCTGATGAGGTGAATGGCTGTTGAAGTAAAACAGTCTCTAGCGGGCAACCTCTGGACCACCTGCCGCCCCCTGTTGTATAAGGCTTTCTCAGGCATGTAGGGCTCTGTTCAGGTCGATGTTTGTTTCCCTAGCATCTCATGGGATCCCTATTGAACCGTCTCATCAAACTACTACTACTGACAGGATCGATATACCAACTGGTAGTACCTATACCCACGCATCAGAGAGAGCTCAGATGGTCACTCCTCCCGAAAAGAAGTCTCAGAATCATAGTAACAGGGCATTAGTGTGCCATAACACCTTCATTGTAATCAAGAAAACAGGGAACCTTTGAAAAGGGCTCCCCTTTCTATATTCACAAGGCATTGGAAGGTATTGCTGGGTCCCTAAAAAGTGTCAAAGACTTTGTAATGGAACACTTCTAGTTGAAACTGATAATTCAAACCAAGCATCTAAGATTCCGGTATGCAAGGTCTTAGGTAACTACTCAGTCGAGGCTCAGTTGCATAACACACTTAACTTTAGTAAGGGCGTGGTTACCTGCTCCAATATAATGGAGGTGGACCACACTGAGTTAGGTGAAGAATGGAAAAATATGGGCATCATGGAAGTGCAGAACTATGTGAGGAGAGTCAATGGCAAATTGGAAAAATTTGCAACATTTATTCTAATGTTTAGTACTCCAGAATTACCTGAACATGTCCTAGCAGGCTGTATCCATCTTAAGGTTTGCCCATTTGATCCTAACCCACTGTGATGCTTCAAATGTCAAAGATTTGGCCATACCACTATGGGATGTAATGGGAGGGCCACATGTGGCAATTGTGGGGGCTCAGCTCACAAATCTGGGAATTCTTGTACACTTCTTCTGAACTGTATAAACTGCTCTGGACATTAACCAGTGTGGAGCATAAAGTGTGATGTTTACAATGAAGAAAGGAAAATTTAGGAGTTGAAAGTCAAGAGAAGCATACCTTAAGATGAAGTTAAAAAAGCTTTCAAAGCTATGCAACCTCCAGTTTTTGCTACTTCTTTTGCATCATCCCTTAAGACACCAGTCACCAAGTGTGATGAATCCTAACAAAATAAGACTGCAGCTTCAAGTATGAGCATGTGCACTTGTTGGTGTACTTGTGGGGGAAACGCTACAATTGAAATGGAAATCATTCAGAAGCTGTTGGCAATGGGATTGCCACCTAAGCCACTTACCCCTGCCCACTATCAGAAGCCTGCTAAGCCATCCCCCCAACACAAGCAACCAACTCCTCCCATAAGTAAGGAAAAACATCCTTCCAAAAGTAGTTCCAAGTTGAAGAAAGTGATAGTTAAACCTTCAGATTGGTGAGCTCTCTCCCTCTCAGATGAGGACTGTGGACTTCCAATCAGAGGAACCAAATATCTGGGAACTGGCTAACATTCCTCCTGACCTTCCTGGTAAATCACTGCCTCCAAGGAAGAAAAAAAAAACAAACATCACTAAACAATGGCTCCCACAGGGACTTCTGTGTTGCAGTGAAATTTAAATGAGTACCACTCACATTTGGAAGAATTACAGCTCCTGATCCAGGAGAAACCATTTTGTATCTGCTTACAAGAAACTCATCTTAAAGTCACTGACATACCTGCATTACAGGACTACCTCTCCTCCAAGGAGGACGATATTACTGGAGACAGGGTTAAGGGTGGAGTGGATCTTTTCATTGATAACAAATGCCACTCCTCTCCTGTCTCTTTTATGATGACCATACAAGCAACTGCTGTGAAAGTTCTAGCGCCCTTTAACATCACAGTATGTTCTTTGTATGTTCCACTTTATGATGCTTTGGATGCAGACATACTGACAGAACTTATCTGGGCACTCCCACGCCCATTCTTCCTTGGGGGGGACTTCAGTGCACACAATGTGCTGTGGGGCTTGGCTATGACTTGCTCCAGGGGTTGGATGATCGAGCGACTCATCCATTCATCCATTCTGAGAATATCTGCCTTCTGAACTCAGGTCAGATGACACACTTTTCCACAGCTACATGGTCTTCTTCAGCCATTGACCTTTGTTTTTGTTCCCCAGCTATTGCAGTCTCAATTCAGTGAGAATTGGCCACAGATTTACAGTCTAGTGACCACTTCCCAGTGTGAATCTGTCTGCTGATTAGGACGGTAGCTGACAGGAGACCAAGAAGATGGATGATACAAAGGGCAAATTTGTTGCCGTACAGTCGACAGGCTATTTTTGAACAAAAGGATTTTGCACAGGAGATGGTGGCCCGTATCACTTGTGAGATCTGGTGGGATGCCGCAGAGTCCATCCCTCAGTCTAGTAACCACCTCAGACAACATCCTGTTCCATGGTAGAATGATGATTGTCAATTGGCACTCGTGTCCAAATTAAAAGCTCTGCAGAACTTCAAACACCATCCAACTACAGAAAACCTTCTTGCCTTCAGATCTGCGAGAGTATATGCTAGGTGAGTGATAAAAGAATGGAAGAGGGCTTTCTGAAAGGAATTCACAAGCTCCATTAATCAGTCTACTTCCACTGCACAAGTTTGGGAATCAATAAGATGGATTTCAGGCAAGGGCAGTAAACGTTCCCTTATGGCCTTGTCAAGTGATGGAGCCTTGGTGGACATGTCAGAATACATGACTCAAATGTTACTGTCACTACATCATCCAGACAAGCTTCTGCTTTTCAGGTGCGTGTGTTCCATACAACTGCTGAGATGAGGAAGTCTAAAACCTTCCATTCTCCATGTGGGAATTGGAATCAGCTCTGTCTGCAGCCAGAGACACTGCTCCAGGACCTGATAGATCCATTATGACAAGCTTTGTCATCTGTTCCCTGAAGCAAAAGGACACCACCTCTCTTGTTTCAGTCAGATAGTGTTTGATGGACAGTACCCCATGACTTGTAAGGAGGTGATATTAATTCCATTCTGGAAAATGGGCAAGGACCCATAGTGCCCCTAAGTGTTGCTGGAGTGTAAGGGTTAAGACTCTTGAAGATATGGCCAACAGCCAGCTCGTCTGGCTCCTTGAATCCCGAGGTCACCTGAGCCGCTCTCAGTGTGGTTTCAGGTGCTACCATTCTACTCTTGACAACTTAATTCCACTGGAGACAGTGATACAAGAGTCCTCCTTATGCCATAACCATTTGGTCTGTGTGTTTTTTGACAAAAAAAAAAGCTTACAACACTACTTGGAGGTACAACATCCTTCGCCAACTTCATGAATGGGAACTACATGGATGCCTGCCACTTCTTATCCAGTCCTTTCTCGAGGAATGGCGTTTTCAATATCGTGTTGGCAATGCCTTGTCTGACTGCGGTGTTCAAGAGTTGAGGTCCCCTAAGGCAGTGTACTTTGCCTCACATTTTTTGCCATCGCTATCAATAGCATTTCCTCCACAATCAGGAACCCTGTCAAATTCTCTTTGCTTGTGGATTACTTTGCAATCTTCCACTCTTACTCTGATTTTACAACGATGATGAGGCAGCTACAGCTGACCATTAAGAGGCTGGAAACCTTGGCCAGGACAAATGGTTTTTGGTTCTCACCATAGAAGACTACACATGTCAATTTTAACCATGCTTGTCATAAGTTTTAACCATCCAATGCTCACAATGGGGGACAGTATTTCATGTTTTCAAGAAACTGTGCGCTTTTGGGTTTATTATTTGACTAGAAATTAACTTGGCTCCTCAACCTGAAATACCTATGTACAAAAGGCTTCCAGTCATTGAATATTTTGAAATCTCTTAGTGGAAAAATGTGGGGAGCTGACAGATCCCGTCCCCTGCAGTTCTATAGGGCATTTGTTCAATCACATTAAGATTATGGCAGCGTGGTCTATGGATCAGCCTGTACTTTCTGCCTCAAGATGTTAGACACTGTCCACCATGAGGGAATTCAGATATTGATTGGAGCCTTTTGGACCAGCCCAGTTCAGAGTTTGTGTGCAGAGACTGGTGATTTGGCAACATATGTCACCCGAGTCAGGAATCAGCCCCATGTGACCAAGCCGTTTGAGATACATGCTACTGTCTCAAAGATGTGGATCTGTCAGATCTCCAAATTCACAACCAGGAATGTAACACATTGTCACCTTGGTGTCTTCAGAGGCCCAAAGTGATTTTGAGCTTGACATAGAATGAGAAAACTTGATCTCCAGATTACCTTTTTACAACTTTGTTTCCATCCATTTTAAGTACTTACCACAGTTTTATCCTTGTTTACACGGATGGATCCCAGCCAGAGACTGTCCTCAGTTGTTGTGCCGTTTTCCCTGATAGCGTTTTCAAAGGCTTCTTCCAGAACAATTAACAGATTATGACATGGAGTTATATGGGATTCTGATGGCACTGGAGAGGACTCATGACATCACTGTACAAGGCTTCTTGTCTGTTCCAAATTGCTTAGTGCACTAAAAGAACTTCACCATATGTTTCCAGTAGACCAGCTGATTCAGCTCATCCACGACTCCTTACTGCAGTTCCAACACTGTGCCAAGCAGGTGATCTTTTGCTGGTACCTGGTCACATCAGAATACAGGAGAATGATGCCAAGGAAACATGTTGAGATGGTGCTGTCCATCAAAGCCCCATCCCGTTGCACACCAGCATCTCATTTTCTGACAGATGCATCATGCATCAGTGGGAGACTGAATGGTTACAGGTGACAGAAAACAAACTGCGGTTGCTAAATTAATGACACAGGCATGGTGCACTTTGTCAGTCTCACTGCTGGAAGGAGGGTCTGCTTACCAGGCTGCACATTGGACATAGCCCTTTAATATGTGGCTTCTTCCTCTGGCACCAGGATCCACCACTCTGTGAAGTTCCACTTTCATTTCAACATATTTTGGCAACGCTTGTTCTATATACTGATATTAGGGCAGTCTCGGTGGAAATCTGCCCACCATCCTCACCAATACTGATTCCAGTGTTACAAGAGTGGTGAAATTTTGTGAACTATCAGGTCTCATCCACACCCATGAGACTGGCATGCTGATTTTTCATCAGGGCACTGATGACCTGGATGTTGAGTGCCCCTCACCTCAAATCATCATCATCATATGACATGGCATGGTGTCACCTCATCCTTACTATGCTACATGAGTGGCATCTCTGGGGTCCCTTCCCGATTTTCATTTCTTGTTAATGGGTCCACTAAGAAAATATCTTCCCTCAACAAATCCTTGTTTACCTCATGAATAATATAGAAGTAAATATCCTTGGAGTAGTGAAGCAACTTAAATCACTTAATAAAAGCAAGTCTTCTGGTCCAGACAGTATACCAGTTAGGTTCCTTTCGGAGTATGCTGATGCATTAGCTCCATACTTAACAATCATATACAACTGTTTACTCAACTAAACATCCATACCCAAAGACTGGAAAGGTGCACAGGTCACACCAATATTCAAGAAAGGTAGTAGAAGTAATCCACTAAATTACAGGCCCATATCGTTAATGTCAATATGCAGCAGAATTTGGAACATATATTGTGTTCAAACATTATGAATTACCTCAAAGAAAACTGTCTATTGACACACAGTCAACATGGGTTTAGAAAACACCATTCCTGTGAAACACAACTAGCTCTTTATTCACATGAAGTGTTGAATGCTATTGACAAGGGATTTCATATTGATTCCATATTTCTGGATTTCTGGAAGGCTTTTGACACTGTACCACAGAAGCAGCTTGTAGTGAAATTGTGTGCTTATGGAATATCACCTCAGTTATGTGACTGGATTTGTGATTTCCTGTCAAAGAGGTCACAGTTCGTAGTAACTGAAGGAAAGTCATTGAGTAAAACAGAAGTGATTTCTGGCATTCTCCAAGGTAATGTTATATGCCATTAGCTGTTCCTTATCTATATAAACGATTTGGGAGACAATGTGAGTGGCCGTCTTAGGTTGTTTGCAGATGACACTGTCGTTTATTGACTAATAAAGTCATTAGAAGAGCAAAAAAATTGCAAAATGATTTAGAAAAGATATCTGAATGTTGTGAAAATTGGCAGTTGACCCTAAATAACGAAAAGTGTGAGGTCATCCACATGAGTGTTAAAAGGAATTCGTTTTAACTTCGGTTACACGATAAATCGGTCTAATCTAGAAACTGTAAATTCACCTAAATACCTAGGTATTACAATTACAAACAACTTAAATTGGAAGGAACATATAGAAAATGTTGTGGGAAAGGCTAACCAAAGACTGCATTTTATTGGCAGGATGCTTAGAAAATGTAACAGATATACTAAGGAGACTGCCTACACTACGCTTGTCTGTCCTCTTTTAGAATAGTGCTGCATGGTGTGGGATCCTTACCAGATAGGACTGATGGAGTACATCAAAAAAGTTCAAAGAAGGGCAGCACATTTTGTATTATCGTGAAATATGGGGTGTGTGTCACAGAAATGATACAGGATTTGGGCTGGACATCATTAAAATAAAGGCATTTTTTGTTGCGACAGAATCTTCTCACGAAATTCCAATCACCAACTTTCTCCTCCGAAAGCGAAAATATTTTGTTGACACTGACCTACATAGGGAGAGACAATCACCACAATAAAATAAGGGAAATCAGAACTCGTACGGAAAGATATAGGAGTTCGTTCTTTCCACGTGCTATACGACATCGGAATAATAGAGAATTGTGAAGGTGGTTCGATGAACTCTCTGCCAGGCACTTAAATGTGATTTGCAGAGTATCCATGTAGATGTAGATGTACCTCTATCCAGATGATTTTCCTGGGGTGCCAAAATTTTCTTGGTTTTGTTTAACTTCAGTGCTGTGGTACATGGCTTAGTGGGTTGTTGGAATGTTGCCATTTGTTCTGGACTTCCTCACACCCATATTGCAGCGACACTGTCAAAATGGTGGGCATTTCTTCCAATTTGGAATTCTTGTGCTCAGAAGTTAACTATATGTTTAAAATGGCACAAAAATTGATGTATAAGATCACATAAAAATGTGGTTGTATTTCCAAACCACTTAAAGTATGATCTGGTACTCATTTCCATCTATTTCCAGTTCCACAAGTTGTGAACTTATTGGATAAATTACCTTTTTGTTCACCCACTAGTAGATTTAACGAACAAAACACTCACTTGTGCGCCTATGTGAAAGATGAAGGTAGACTGTGTACCACATTTTTTACCTTGAAAAGTTACATTTGTTACCTGAGTGATTCCTATTTCTCTTACTGGATTTGTTTTGCAGAAGGGGAGCGAGGACAGTGGCAGAATACTCCTGTATGAATTTCCTGTATTCACATTCCTTTGAGCATCTCCATAACTTATTTGGTTAGTCAAGCAATGTTGTAGAGTCAAACAGTTTGCTCTTTCATGTCCAATCTTTTTACTATAGGTGCATGCTGGTGCCAAACACTCAGAAGCCTTGTGATCTAGGCTTTTGCAATGAGTGCAGCACACTTTGTTAATGAACAAATGAATTGCAGAGTCTCCTCACATAGAAATGAGTCAACAGGCTCTCTTAGTGTGCACACTTCACCTGAGCACCTACCTGTGGGTCAGTCCTGGGAGCAAATACATCTACACAGCAAGCTTCTACTTTCCCCTAGGCTAGTATATATGTATGGCACAACACAGCTATTATTCTGTCAGCCAAGTGCTTTAAATCCTCTCAGTAATTTTAGCATAGGGTGGAAAATTGGTCCAAATAACAGCTAATGCTGTGCTTGTCTCCATGTCTCTCCCTTAGCTAGGACATCAAACATCTTAGTATTTCTGAGCCCTTCCACAAAATTTACACAAGCATGTGCCTCTCCTTGCAACTTTAGGTTGGTGACTCCTGCTATCATTTTAACACTTCATGCAGACAGTTTCTCTATATCTGTTATGTTTTATATGAAAGAGTGAACATTTTCACCTGGTTTACCTGCAAAGGTGAGAATCAGTGGACTCATTGCAATGTCAATTATAAGCTGGGAACCAGCTGTGGAAATCCCAGAAATGGTGAAGTGAGTCTAGCTGCGGGCACAGTGGTGCTTTTCTGCATTGCATTTACTAATGCTTCATTAAGGCACCTTTGCAGATCTTTGTTCTCCATACAGAGTTGCTCAGGCCAATCTGGTGATGGGCATTGCTTTAAACTACACACATCAATACAAAGAAATAGCCTTTGATGGCTGGTCTTGGTGACATCTTCTTTCTAAGAGGGATGGAAACTTGTGACTTACATTTCTTGATCAGCAAACGGCACAGTGGTATTGGGCAGTGACACAATGGTGGCATCTGGTTCAGTGTGACACTGGGTCATTGTGCACATGACATGGCCTTGTGTGAAGGTGGCAAAGACAACAGACGAGGTTGGTTGGCCTTGGGCAGCTGTATCAGTGGTGCCTCTGAGTAGGCTGAGCTGAATGCACTAAGCACTCATCATTTTTGTCATAGCACACAACTGGATGGTGGTTTCATGCATCTGCTCATGGATTTGTAATTAATATGTGGCACCTCAAAGCCGAAAACAGGGTAAATTCAGTATTCCACTCCTGATGCCAGTTGGCATGCCCCTCAGAGATGTAGTGAGAATTGGAAATTGATGTGGGCTTGTACTCAGCTTTAGAAAATAAAACAACAGTTTATTTGCTCATAGGGATTACACATCAAGCATTGCTAGGGAGATGAGAGAAGTTAACTTTAGAAGCACTAGAGCTGTCTTGAAGTAGATGGAAGAATTCAAAGGTGAAAAAACTAAGCCATTTAGCATCTGCTCTAGGTGTCAGCTTAGAACAGAAGAGAGACATTTTTTGGTCATGGCTCTGAGATCCCTCAGTCTCACAAGTCAGGTGATCCTGCAGTATGATTTGATTTGCAAGGTGGCTGTGCTGACAATGATTCAGCCTATTCTGGTATGAACTGGTCAGTTGTTGTTGCATCAGTTGAAAAGTGATGGATGAAAAAGGCAGCCTCTTTGTCAAATTCAAAGAATAAAAATTACTCATGTTTGAGGCCTGGGGCAACTTGTGCAGGTGACAACAAGTTGATGACCTACCTTCCCTCATCCTTCTACCATCCACGTCCTCCACCATGTTATCCCCTAGGAACACAGTTCATCCCTTAATACTGCTCTACTGCCCTTATATGTGATACAGGCATTTAATATTTATTCTTAACCCACTTCATTTAATAGTAAACACTATTTTAACAACTTGTTTTACATCCCCTGCAATACAGAAACTGTTAGTTCCAGGGAAAAAATAAAGAGGACCTTTTTGAAGGAAATCTGATGTAGTTTAATTTTGTTCAGGGAAACATTTTCACTAGAAGCTGCAGTTTCTGAGTTATTCATGAAAAGCCTAAAAGTGATTTTTGACCCCCCTGCCCCACTCTCATGCCACACTGGTGGGGATTTTTAGTACGCTGTTCATAACACTTCCTCCTACCACTGTACAAAAATTTGTAACAACACTATTTTTCCCCCTATTCAACCTTTTTTGGTCTTCATTGATTGGGCTACTGGTACACCATTCATTGAGGTCAACAAGTGTTAATAGGTCCTACATTTTCTGGAGGGGAAACTAACGATTGGAGACCACTGTAGTTGTGGTACATCTGATATATCCATGATAGAAGTTGTGGTATTTTCCAGATACTGTGGTGCTGCACCAAAGTTGGCTACATATATCAATACCAAAAACATTAGTGAGGTCTCTTTACAGTCCGCAGCAACATATGAGAGATACTCCTGAAGCGTGCGCTTCCCCCCTTGTCACAGCAGCACCCTTACAGCAGCACTGTGCCCCAGTTTGTGACCTCAGCTGAAGCAGTTGGCATCAGTGAATAAAATTAACTATTGATTCAAAGTATCAGATGGATTTGTACTATTGTAAATGTGGAACATTGCATGCCAAGAGTACAGTTTGTTAATTAGTGCATCAAGTGATTCTTTAATAGTAACTGACAGTTGAAAATTACCATCCACTCCTGTGTCAAAGTACTATGTCAAGGTAAGCAAATATTTTTATAATTTATGTAATGCATTCTAGTTCTTACGTGCCACCTCACCAAGCAATCAAAGAACCCACAAATCTGACCAGATGATTGTAGTTTTCCTGATCACAGCACAGGTCTCTTAATAACCTTCTCTACCTATCCATTCACAGCAGTTTCCAGTTGCTTGGCAGCAGTCGAGACAATGTTGAGCTACTTACAAACAGCAACTAAATCATCCTGTACATGAGAATGGCATTCACAGTTACATTGTGGTTCGCACAGTGATTTTTGTGAACATAAACAATTCAAATTAAACTACCCTTGCTGCTTTTTACTTCATGTGTCTGTTACAGCACAAGAATTCTAAGTTCCCTTTAAGAAGTAAAGTGCGTAACCTCCCAGAAATTGAGTTTGTATTGTAATGAAAGAAAAACCTTAGACAAAGTATACTGATTCTGAAAAAGTGCCTGGTAATTTGGGACATAGTGGGTGTTCCAAGTTGCTGTCAGCCTGTGCATTTGTGAGATTTATGCTAAGTTGTGTTAAAAGTGTGCTGGTATTTTCTTCCATTTATCTTAACACATGAGGTATATATATTGTCAAAATGTAATGAGTACAGTGACCACAGTCCCAAATCTACATCTATTCATGCAACTTTTTACCTATTGGATAGAAAATAGTAGGGAGTGGGGGTGGAGGGTAGGAAGAAAAATGGAAACAAACAAACAAAAATTAAATCACATTAAATTTTATTTGTCCAAGGCAGAATCCTTTGCAGGAGGGAGGGATGAAAAGAAAATTGTATTTGCTCAAGCTAAAATCCTTTGCCTAAACTCATTTGGAAGGAAATGGGACACAAAATGGATATTTAGGTTCCTTGTCTCACTACATTCATTTAACACTACATTTTGCTTAATTTGCATTCATGTGGATGTTTTTACAAGCAAGGGAAGTGTACGATTGGCTTTTAACAAGAAAGGAAGATACCAACTAGATGGGTTGAGATAGATGGGGCATTAACTGATTGGGTTATTTCAACTATATTGAGAACTAAGGGATTCTTTCAATCTTCATATAAAGTGAACCATGAAACCATGAACATATGTTTAATATATTTGAATATATATAGAGTGCCAAGAAGTGAATTATTAACACCAAATTACTTACCATGTAGATGAGGTGTCCTATATTGTCCTCCAATATCAAAAAGCATTACAGTCTCTAAATACATCAATGCTATGCTCCTCCTGAATTTTGTGTTTTAAGTGATACCTTACTGGGTCAGACAGTTGCAGCAATATTTTTCTGTTTCTTTCTCAGCTTTTTCTTTCATCATCTCAGTGAAATATCTAAAAGGTCTGCTTGTTCACAATATAAATATGAAACTTCTTGAACATATACCAAGGATTTAGTATGAACTGTGCCATTTTTCTGTCAGCTTCATAATAAATTCATATAAAAACTCTCTCTCTCTCTCTCTCTCTCTCTCTCTCTCTCTCTCTCTCTCTCTCTCTCTCAAATTGACATCTAGTGGACAAGGTAGATTTGTTGTTAATCTGAGCTATGTGAAATTAGATATTATCATCCAGTGATGATGCAATATAAGAAAATTAGTGAACAATCAGTATGTTTGTTGGTGTTAAACTTGTAACTGACAGCCATTTGCAGATGTGTGATTATTATAAAGAAAAGACCTTAAATATATGTTGCCAATGAGAGACATTTGTGAGCACTTAAACGTATTTCTAAGATTGCTACACACTTTAGTTGCCTTTGTAGATGATTAAACAGTTTTATAAATGTAACTTCAGGCAAATATGAGTATGTGTATGACTCTTTATTCAATGTTGTAACATACAAAAAAGATGAAAACAGGTGGAAAAGTTTGTGAAGAATGAATGAATGCTCTGTTGTGAAAGATAACTGGAGGAATTTAATGAAGACAGTTGGTAGCGTTATCAGTGTGTATACACACATACTCAAGACACATAAACGTTACAACAAAGTTATCTTTCACAAAAGAGAGGCTGCCCAGCAGGAACACGATGTGGAACAGTAGATGGGGGCATACTTACTGCGATGATGCTGGAGTTCAGAAACAGAAGCAAAGAGTGCAAATAGGTTGTATGGGAATAAGGAAGAAATGACATCTGGAGAGAGATTTATTATGTAAATGGTTTTAAAGTAACATTTTATGCAGTACAAAAAAAAAAAAATAATGATACTGGGAAATAAATCTACTGTATTTTGCAGTTATACTATTCCTCCATTGTTGTTTTCTGGGCTCTACATCAAGACTGAATAAGTGTTGTTGCCAGCTATAATATTTATTTCAGAATAGATGTCACATCCTTCAACAGTGAGCTGCTTTATATACTCATATCTAGGCCTGACAATGTGACTCTTTCCTTCCACCATCTCTTCCTCTATAGTATTCAGCAATGCCTTGTGTTGCAATTTGTGCCCAACCATTCTTTCTATTTGATTCATAATCACCTTTATCACACATTTTTTCCATCATTGTAGAGTATCTTCATTCTATACATGACAAATTTGTTATCATATTTTGCATATATGGTCCAAACATAGTTTTCTGGTCTCAAGGTCTGTATTTATAATGTAAGCATCTGTTTCATTTTGTAGGAAGTTATATTGCTTTGTGTAATTTTTGCTGTTATGTCTTCCTTCCATTTCCCTTCTTTAAATATTCCATTTGCAGAGGTGGTTGAACTTTGCTATCTTGTGAGAGTGTCTTGTCCATGTTCAATGTTATAGTACAAATTCCATTTCACTATGCATTTAACTCCCTGGTGAACATTGCTATGTCATCAGTGAACTGTATCATGCTTAGTTTCAATATGTGACAAATAATTCCCTCATTGATGATTTAAGGAAAAGATAGATACTACTCACCATAAATATAACACTTTTAGTTGCAGACAGGCACAACAAAAAGATTATTTAAAAAATTCAGCAAAAATAAATATTTTCTGCTGAATCTAAAAATTAAATTTTGCCCAAAATTTTCCACCCCTAAATTCTGCCACCTAGGGTAAGTCTGTCACTAAGGGGGTGAATATTAAAGTCAACTGTGCTCCAGTATCATAAATAATCTTCACTTTTTATTTGTCTACATCTCCAATCTATGTAACATTTCCCATATTTTCTAATCCTGGGCTTCTCATGGGATTTATTTGGGATAATGGGAACTTGGGACGGAGGCTACTCTGGCTCCCAGTGAATTTCATGAATTTATGCCTCTACTGGTGTGTCTACTATTTCCTCTTTGAGCATCTCTATTCTGTTGAATATGTAGCTCATTGCATGCCTGTTGTATATGGCCTATTCCTCAACAAAAAGAAGTGCTTGGACCACTGTGCCCCAGGCAATGGCAATAATTGCACCTAGCAGTGGTTGTAAATTTGTGGCATGTATCAGTCAGACAAAGTGCAGCTGTTACTAATTAGTTTACTTCTTTCCTCACCAGCAAAAGTCATACTATCTCTTTTAAGTACCAGGGGATGAACTTGATCACACATCGGACTGGCCAAGATGGCGGCGTGTGTAGATATCCGCGATTTTACTCCTAAAATAAGTTACAGTGAAGCCGTTAAAAATTCGTGTGTAAGTTGCAAAAGTGAATTATTAAAGTATAATGAGCGTATTGCTAGTTTACAATGTGTAATCAGCAGTCTAAGAATAGAAATCGACAGCCTGAAGTCCGAAAATATGGAACTGAAGTCGAAGCGAAACATGGATCCATTGCTTCAAGACAGACAGAAGGACAAAAACTTTCGCGAGAACATGGCTACATTGGTGCAAAATGACGCTGATAAATCATCAGAATGGAAGGTAGTACACAACAAGCGTCAAACAATCGGCACTAAAAATTCGTGTACAGCAAATGTTTCGAGGTTCGAGAATGTAAACAATTTTGATGTACTTTGTTCTAGTAATAGTCTCACTGAAAGTGAAAACAATCGTAAGAAGAGTGTGCCGATAAACTATCGGAAAAAGGTTAGGTTTGATCTTCCAAAGCCACAACGTTCAGTTAACAGCAATGAAAGTGGCAGTGGTGTGATCCAGTCTGCTGTGAGTGAAACATCAACAAATCGTTTTCACATTTTCGCTGATAGTCATGGTAGAGGCATGGCTGATATAGTGAAAAGCAGTTTTAATGCTGCCGATGTTTGTGGAATTGTGAAGCCAGGTGCTAAACTTCAAGAAGTTGTAGCGGGGTGTGATCCTGAAAAAGTAAAAAAACGAGTGTGTGATCTTAATAAGTGGCTCAAATAACGTTGCCTGCAACGAAGGGAATGATGCCATACAGTCGCTCAGGAAGAAAATATCGGCGCTTCATCAGTCTAAGGTATTTGTTGTGAACATTCCGAAGAGACATGACTTAATTCCACAGTCTTGTGTAAATGAGGCTATCTCACAAACGAACTCTAAGTTAGCAAAGTTGTGTAAGCATTTTAAAAATACTTGTGTTGTAGATGTAAGCAGTTTTGGACGAGAATTATTTACAAGACACGGTATGCACCTGAACAGATCAGGAAAAAAGCATTAGGTACCCACATAAAAACAAAAATATTGGAAGAAGTCCACAAATGTACCCCAAAGTTGGAACCAATCGCACTTGAATGGCTCCAACCATCAAGTCAGACTCGGTTTCAAACTCAAATGTTTCAGGAAATTGTTAGTAATGAACGTACTGTGTCTGTAGCTACCGATAATTTTTTAGGCAAAAGTTTAGATCTGTCTCTAATTCCAAAGAAATGACGATTTTTCACCAAAATGTGGGAGGACTTGGTAATAAAGTAAATGACATTACTGTTCTGTTAGAGGAACCACAAGGAATAAAAGATACTGATGTATTATGTTTTAGTGAACATCATGTGAAGGATATTGAAAGGTTACAGCTAAGTGGTTACTGTCAGGCAACGCATTACTCTAGAACCATCATGGAAAAAGGTGGAGTGGTAATTTATGTAAAAAACAACATATCTTACAATGCATTAGATTTAAAGAGCTATTGTATAGAGCAACAAATTGAAGTATGTGGTGTTGAGATTACTGTAAATGACTTCACAGCTGTAGTGTTAGCACTGTATAGATCTCCCTCAGGGAATTTGAATGTATTTCTTAAGCACTTAGATTCTTTATTATCCATACTGTACTCAAAGTCCAAGAACTTGATAATTACTGGTGACTTTAATGTTGATTTTCTAAATGAGAGCAATAGTAAAGCTGATTTAGTACATTTAATGGAGTCTTATAATCTGATGGCAATAGTAGATTTCCCAACTAGGATTACTGTTAACAGTAAAAGTCTGATAGATAATATATTTATAGATAAGTCTAAATGCAATGAGATCACTGTACATCCAATCCTTGGCCTTTCTGATCATGGTGGTCAATTGCTTAGGCTCAATTACATCAGTGTATGCAACAGTTCCAAGCATTCTTGGAAATCTTTTAGGATAATAAATGAACAGGGCCTTAAAAAATTCAATGATAGCCTAAAAGAGATAGACTGGAGCCGAGTTTATAGGGAAACAGATGTAAACAAAAAGTACAATTCATTTTTAAATGAATTCTTGTCTGTATTTGAGTCCATCTTTCCCAAAAAAGTAGTTAGAAATAGTCATATAGGCAATGCCAAGAAGTCTTGGATCACTACAGGGATAATAACATCGTGTAGAACAAAGAGGATGTTATACAGTTCTCTCAGGACTTGTAATGATCCAAAGAAACAACAACACTACAAACTTTACTGTAGCATTCTCAAGAAGGTTATAAATAAATCTAAAAGTATGTGCATAAAATCAGAAATTGAAAGCTCAGAAAATAAAATTAAAACTATATGGAATGTAATAAAGAGGGAAACTGGCAGGACAACAGGGAACATGTCTCAGGTAGAGATTAATACAGGGGACAGTATCATAAAGAAACCTGAGTTGGTTGCAGAAATATTTAATAACCATTTTTTGAGAGCAGCAGAGAAGACAGGCTGTAATGGTTCTATGCAAGAATCATTGTCCCTCCTACAGAAAGCTATTAGCAACAGAATCCCACAGTTATCCTTACCTCCAGTTACTGTAAGCGAAGTCATAAGAGTAATTAGATCATTAAAAAATAAAAATTCTGCTGGTGTGGACAATATTTCTAGTAAAATACTGAAACACTGTTATAAATTTGTTAGTCCCGTCTTATGCAACATATACAATGCATCCCTACAAGATGGGATTGTCCCTGACAGACTTAAGTTGGCTGTAGTGATTCCTCTCTTTAAAAAAGGGGATAAAAGCATTGTTACAAACTATCGCCCAATATCCCTATTAACTACCTTCTCGAAAATTCTAGAAAAACTCATGCACAGGAGGATTGTAGACCATCTCAACTTCCACAGTATCTTAAGCAAAAATCAGTTTGGGTTTCGTGCCGGTCTTTGTACTGAACAGGCAATATTCTCTTTCAGCAACCAAGTTTTGGAAGCCATTAACAAAAAAATGTCTCCAGTGGGTATTTTTTGTGATCTTACGAAAGCCTTTGACTGTGTAAACCACCAAATTCTTTGGAAAAAGGCAGAATACTATGGTTTAGGTGGTACTGTTGGCTTGTGGCTACAATCATATCTACATGATCGGAAGCAGACTGTAATGCTAAATGGCTCTTCTGGAGAACCTGCCTCGTCTGAATGGGGCACGATAACGTGTGGTGTGCCTCAAGGCTCCGTTTTGGGCCCACTGCTTTTCCTCATCTTTATTAATGATCTTCCTCTTTGTTCTGAGACAAACAGCAAATTTACCCTGTTTGCCGATGATACCACAATTCTAATTGACCATTTGATTGATCATGATCTTGAAAAAACTACAAATACTGTTTTTAATGACATCTTAAATTGGTTCTCCTCAAATGGTCTCTCGCTCAATGCAGATAAAACTCATTATATGAGGTTCCATACATCACAAAGTAATCCCGATGAAATTAACATAAAATGTAGAGATCAACCAATACAGAAAGTTGAAGACACAAAATTCCTGGGTGCTTACATAGACAGTAAATGTAATTGGTCAGTTCACATTCTTCATCTATGTAAAAAACTTAGCTCGGCAACATTTGCATTACGGGTAATTTCTTCAGTGGCTGAAGTTGACACTATTAAGGTTGCCTACTTTGGCTACTTCCACTCATTGATGTCATATGCTATCATATTTTGGGGGAACCAACCACTTGCAAAAAGAATTTTCACCATCCAAAAAAAAGCAATCAGAATAATGTGTGGGGTCCATCAAAGACACTCTTGCAGGCACTTGTTTCGGAAGATAGGTATCCTAACAACTGCCTCAGTATATTTTTTCCTTGCTGACCTTTGTGTGCAAAAATTATTCCATCTACCAAGACAACAGTAAATTCCATGGTTATAACACCAGAAACAAAAACAATCTACATTTAGAAATGAAACGTCTCACTCTGGTACAAAAAGGAGTTTACTACTCCAGCATTAAGCTGTTCAATGCTCTACCACTACATATCAAATGTGTTCATACAGAACTGCCAAAATTTAAACAAGTTCTCAAAGATTACCTGACAGAGAAATCTTATTATACTGTGGATGAATACTTGAAAGAAAATGTATACCATCACTAAACTTATTGTGTCTAGAAGTAGTTCAATTGATTTTATTGTGCATTTGGGCATTAGCGCACTTTTTGTAACAACAGATTGGCTGTACATGTATTTACTCTTGTAGGCCTAATATCTGATTTAACTTTGTGCTCTTATCTTTAATCTTTATTTGAAACTCCTTTTTCTGTCAAATGGTAGTTATGTTATCTAGCTGACATTGTATCTGTTACTGTATTTATAGTATGTCTTACTTAAACTATGTACAATTTGCCATTGAATTGCCCTTGTATTTATTGTAAGTTTAAATTGAAACCTGTACAATTTGACACGTTCCATATCCTTGTGATTGACTCACTAACTGGATCTACGGAACAAGAAATAAATAAATAAATAAATAAATAAATCCTATTCTATGATCAGTTCTGTTAACAAAGATGTCTACAGCATGAGTCTTGGCCTTGCAAAGCTGAATATCGTTATGTCCTCACCATTATGATGAAGGCTTAGTGAAAATCAGCTTGAATTTATCTGCAAATGAAACAAAATCTTCAGCAGACTTTTTACTCAAAGTAGATAATTTTGCCCAACAACAGATAACACTTTCTTTGTATGTGAAATGTTCTACCAAACCTTGAGCAAGAGTATCAAAGAAGGAGCCATTTCTAAGTGAATCTACTCACTCAGTATAGGTCCTGGCATCAGAGACAAATTAATTCAAGTAATAGTCAACTGAACCTCACCTGACCATGCAGACACATGACTGACATCTCCAATATTCTGTAGGAATGTATGCACTTTTTCATGTGGGTTCTCCTCAAATGCCAGTATAAAATTACTAGAAGAAACTATTACTGCATTAACTACCATTTGAAGCAGTTTCTATATGCGAATTGTTTGTACTTTTTCAACCCCACTGAGTACTGCTGCAGCCTATAAGACACAAAGATTTAAGCTCATTAAACAAAATTAATCTTCCAATACCATTTTTACTTTTGAAGAATTCTAGAAGAACTTCATAGAATAAAGTACTTAACAGCTATTACAGTTTGTTTGAAGCTAACAAGAATGGTTTGTATGTTAAAATTTGAAAACATGATATACCAGAAAGTTAGTCATCATGACAGTTTCATGTTAGAAAAAGAGAAAAGTGTACAGGAACGTAATTTTGAACAGAAATGATTTTCAAAAAAATAATGTAATTCACTCATCATTTAAGTTGCTCAAGTAATAACAAAAACTACCACATGGGACTCAGAAGCCCAGTTCATAATCTACATGGCACAGACACACACAAGTTTCTGTTTCAATTACATGCTGTTCAGTTCTCAGCTAACATAATTATTTTTGCAAACAGTTGCTACATCTTTGGCTCTCAGGAAAGTTGTGTGAGAGTTAGCACTTCCTTGGAAGCAGCCTGTGTTGTCTTATGCATGGAAAAATGTGCACTTCTTTTTTAATGTGTCCTATTTATCATTAAATAACACCATTTTTCTAGATAATGTGAAATTTTGCAACTTACTGATGATATGAGAAGAAGCAAATAAATACAAACATTTCAACATATTGTGTTCTTTTCTGAAAAATCTGTCTGGTATAGCTTCTAGACAATGAGCAAATCTTTGACAGAAATTTTCCACTGCAGTTGCATCTATTTCTGTCTCACTGATCCACCTCTTCATCCATGCATATTATCCATGCATATTAGCTGTTCTAAATTGGCAGTTAGTCAGCTATAAGTGTGCATCACAAGTTAATGGCAATTTCCATCATTCTTATTTCAACAAAGAATATTAATGTATTGTTGGGGAGATGGTGGTTTCAAGCTGCAACTGCCTGCTCCAGATTATCCTTTAATTTTTGTTTCTCCACCATAAGAGATACAATTTGCTTCTGTAACTGCTCTAACTTGACCTGGTTCATAACATAATTACTGTCAACACTTTCCTCTACAGTCGAAATACTTCCATTAATAGCATCTTTCCCCTGGGCTCTAGTTTTAACCAACATATTCCCAATTTTCACAGAAAGAGTAAACTACTACATAAAATAGATGGCATAGCAAGACGCTTCAGTTAAAAAAAAGCAACAAATGAGCAGTAATAAATAAATATTGTCAAGCAAATGCTGTTTCAATGGAAGTGGATATAGCCAGGCATCTTCTTTTGACAATGTGAAGCTGTAAATAAAGCTATGTTTTAAAACAATAGATATTCTTGGGTCTTCTTGTTCCATTTTCTAGCTCAGGAATCATTACAGTGGCCAAGAATAACAACAGTTCAATGTCCACATTTGGCATCTTGAGGCTACAAATGAGGACAACCTCATGGCAAAAGCAGCAGAGCACTGCTGCTTGATGATGCGTGGGTGACATGCGGTGGAGCAGCAGCTAGTCTCACAATCCTCTACGAGCTGGACGGGCAAGCAGGCAGCTGTCCAGGTAGTCAGATACTCGGATGCAAAAGGCATGCACATGTCGTGTGCCCATATATCAGTGTCACATCTAGACAATGTGAATGGAAGGCAACACATGCCCACCAAGTGGCACCCAACCATGCAAAAACAAGAAACTGTTTGCTCCTTCCGAGTATGCACACCAATATGCACGCTCTAGTGAAATCAGAATACATATGAAAGCATGGCATGCCAGGGCTGTCCAGCAAGCTTTTGTGCCATAGGGAAACAGTGTGTTTTGTTTAAAAGTACCATTCTAGAAGTCTTATAGCAGCCATGAATAGGCTAAAAGTTTACAGGTCAGATCACACACGCAGAATGGCCAAGCTAGGCAGTGGAAGTCTGAGTTAGGAGAAGAATTTAGGGTTAATAAGAATGTGTCCATGGTTTATTCAGAAAGGTGTACATGGGTCCACATATGGGGAGGCATAATGGAAGACTTTAGTCTCTTGAATGTCAAGATTGTGGATCAGTCCATCATGGGCCAAGGCTGGGAACAATGTGCGAAAGCCGCCTCCCAGGCCCACTGTAAATAAACTTCACGTGATCTGATTGGGGGGTGAGAGCTAATGGTCACCTGTGTAGTGCAATACTGCCAGCACTGGTGGTACAGCACCATGACTTGGCCTGGGTAGAAGGATTGGAATAGTTACACAATTCTCAGAGGCATGTAAGCAGTCATTCTTCTTGCACTCTTATGTGAATGGAGTGGGCAGAAACCTTAATATGTGATACCGTTCATAGTGATTTGCAGAGTATGGATGTAGATGTAGAAACAAAGCAGATTGCATAAACAGAAAATTTGACTTAGCCCAGGATTAAACTATCTTGTGTTAGGGTGAGCATATTCTATCTAATCTAGAAAATGAGCCAAAATTCTGTTACCGCCAGCAATGCAAAATATACCAGGATGTTAGTAAAAACATAAGCCATGTAGAATATTGCAAAATTCTTCATTGCATTGTCTGTAACCCATGCACTATGCACAATAGATTCAAAATTATGTGAACAAGGCCAAGGCAATTGCTTTTGCATTATTAGGCACGAAAAACAGAAATTCCATAAGACACAGATACTCAATTGCTTGAATACAGTATCAGCAAGATAGATTAAATTAGATCCAGATCATTTAGCCACTGAATTCAAAGAATTCTTTCTGATAGTAACTGAAAGAATCAGGAAAAAAGAGTGGATACCTGAAAGCAAGTACTTACTTAGACATTAATAAAATTCATCCTTAACACAAGCAGTTTATTTAGCACATTGCACACTTCATCAGCAGACATCACTTTTGCCAAACCAGCTGTTGGAAATTACAGAAATCAGTAATTCTCCTGGCTATGGTGGTTTTCCACTTCCTCTGTTTGCGAGTGGAACAGGAAAGGAAAGGAATGGCCAGTAGTGATACAAGGTATCCTCTGCCATGTACCACACAGTGGCCTGTGGTGTATGTAAGTAGATGTAGATGTATTTTAAGCAAAGTACTGAAATCTTGTACTGACTTAATAGAGCTCCCATTTAAACTTTCTAATGAGTCAGTGTGTATTTTGCAGTAGATTGAAATAGTAGTAGTAGTATTAGTAGTATAATAATAATTTGATGAAAAACTGCTAGAATTTGTAAGAGAAACCCTGACTAAAACAACATCCAAAATAAAATTTTAAGGATGTTTCTCTAAACCCTTTTAAATTACGAAAGGAATTGGACTCTCACCACTATTATTCAACTGCATATTGGAAAAAAAATATTACAAGAAAATCACTAGGAATTAATACTGCAAAAGATCTTCAACCTTTAAAGACAGAGACTCAGAAGAATAGTGTGGAAAATCGACTATTTAGCTTTCGTGGATGTTGTAGGCACAATGACAGAAGACTTGTAATCAGGAACAGAATGACTTAATATACTGAAAGAACAGAACAAACTAGATTTCAAATACCTTTTGAAAACATAGAAGTAATATGAAATATCAAGGTCGATATCACCCAGTTAAACACCAGTTACAGGAAAAGAAAAGAATGAATATCTTTAAATAGAGCAAATCATTTACAGCAAATTTGCTATGTAAAGAAGCCTTCAAAGGAAGAGTCATGGGAAACTGAAATAGTTTTCAATGCCACACATAAAACATTTACAAAAAAGTGTTTTTCCAATATATATATAAATATCTGTGTGTGTGTGTGTGTGTGTGTGTGTGTGTGTGTGTGTGTGTGTGTGTGTGTGTGTGTGTGTGTGTGTTTGTGTGGCAGAAGGATCATAGGGTCTGACGAGGATACTGTGCAGACTGGTATGGCGGCAAAAAGCTATTCTAGGTGTGGTGGGCAAAATCATTCACACAATAGAGCTGATTTCAGGGCATGATTTTAGGAAGTCATGGTCTTGTCGCAGTAGCTGATTAATACTTCAAGACCAGACTTATCTCCTTCAATAAAATACTGCAGTTATTTGCCCCTCATGTTTCCTTGGATGGTATCATCTACCAAGCCAACTTCAGACAGCAACAACATGCCAGACTTCACCGCAAAAAGTTATCCCACCTTCTCCTAAACTACGTCAACAGTGGTGTTTCCCTTCCTGTCCCTCTGCAGCCCCCCCACACAGCCACCTCCTTAACATCCCACAGCCTTCACTAGTAGCTCCTAGACCAATAATAACTCATAATCATAAGAACCATCACAACAGTACAGTATTGTCAACCTCTAGTCTAAACCACTCTCCCCTCTTGAATTATCTGTATTATCCAAGGATCTCTCTTTCAGCATTAAAGCTGCATTTAATCATGCTGCTTTAGTAAAGGACCTACTTTCCTTTACACATTACGTCAACTGGAAATATCATTCCGCAACCCAATCCTGAAAGGTTTCCAACAGCAAACCTGACACTGAATCCTGCCTTGAACAGTTCCAGCTGTGATCCCAGCTTAACCACCACCACTATCTCAAAATCATCCCTTACAAGCCTTCAAAGAATTCCTCACATCCAGCATTGCTTTACAAACCTTCCTGAGGTCCCTACAATATGACCCTAACCTTTTCTCTGCAGAACTTCAGGCTCTACATTCCCTAAAAGGTTATGACTCCATCATTAGCCTCCCAGCAGACAAAGTATTATCTACCACTGTGGTACTTGACTGACAGGAGTATGCTAGTGAAGTTCTACACCAGCTGTCTGACACCTCTGCATGCAGCATCTGCCATCAAGATCCCATCCCTGTGATTCAAACTGAGCTGCAGTCCCACCTAAAAACCTCGGGCTCCTCACATGAACTTGCACATCAATCCATATAACTTCTTACCCACCCAAACTATGTGCCCCTAACTTTTACTTTCTTCCTAAGATCGACAAACCCAATCGTCCTGGCCATCCTATAGTTACTAGCTTCAAAGTACCCACCAAAAGTATACATGCCTTAGTTGATCAACACCTTCAATCCATAGTACAAAGACTTCCCTAAAGATACAACCATTTTCTAGATCATCTGAAATCCATGCCCATCCCACTGCCACCATAAACCTTGTTTGTCGCCACTGATGCTACCTCCCTCTATACCAACATCCCCTGTATACATGATCTGTCTGGATCTGAACATTTATTCTGTCAGCACTCATCTGATTCTAAACCTATGACATCCTTCCTGCTCACCTTAATCAACTTTATACTTACCATCAATTACTTGAACATTGAGGGGAAGACATACAAACAGATCAGAGGTATGGCCATGGGAACCAGGATGGCTCCTTCCTATGCCAAAATTTTCATGGATGGTTTGAAGAGGGCTTTCATGGGATTCATAAGCCTTCAGCCCATGGTTTGGTTTAGATAAATTGATGACATCTTTGCAATATGAAGTAATGGCAAGGCTGACCTGTTAAAGTTCATGGAATCTCTGAATACCTTCTCCCAATTAAATTTCTCATGGTCCTATTCTGAATCCCATACAACTTTCCCTGATGTTGATCTCATCTTCACTGAAGGCCAGCTGCACACTTCTGTCCACTTTAATCCTACTAACAAACAGTAGTAATTACATTTTGACAGTTCACATCATTTCCATGCCAAACATCCCTGCCCAAACAGCCTTGGTATTCAAGGGAAACATATTTGTTTGGATGCAGACTCTTTACAGCAGCACACAAGCGTTCTTGTCTCAGCCTTCATCAGATGTAATTACCCCATCAGCCCAGTTCAAAAGCAGATTTCCAGGCCATCATATCCAATCTTGGTACTGCTGATCCCTCCAACAAGCAAGTTTGAGCCACACCACTTATCACTCAGTATTATCATGGCCTTGAATATATCAATCATCCACTGTGACAAAGCCATGACTTCCTAAAATCATGCTCTGAAATGAGCTCCATTCCATCTGAGATGTTGCCCACCACACCTAGAATAGCTCCTCCTGCACTCATCTCCCTACCCTTTGGCTCCTACCCCTATAATTGTTCCCGCTGCAAGGCTTACCCTATGCACCCTCCTACCACCACCTACACCAACCCTGTAACTGGCAAAACATACATAACAGTTGTGACCTTGGTGCCTGTTTCATCACATGTGCCATCTACATTCTTCCCCCAGACTCTGGCTTCTCAGAACTCTGCAGGTGGAAACTAGCACTACATGTCCTTGGTTCTCATCACCCTCATGGCTTTAATTTACATTAATTCCTTCTGTCTCAGCATTTCTTCAGAGTACCTACTCTTTTCTTCACTCCATTTTAGTTTTCTACATCTTTCATTTCCTGTTATGTCTATTTTTTACTGTCCCACCTCTCACCTCTGTTACATACAATGCTCTTAGATTTTCATTCTTATTAACTCATGCACGTTTTATCTTGCATATTACTTTGTCTTCTACATTTAAGCTCTAAGGTTTTCAAATCTCATCTGGTGGAGTCGCCAACAATCAGTCTTTCCTTCTCATCCTGTCTGGTAAGTCTCCCCTGACTCAGGGTTTTGGGTGACTTACTGTGCCCCTTTTCCTAAACCTCTCCAGTCCTTTTCATTCACCCATCTTCTTTCCCCTTCAAGTTTACTTAGTTTTCATTCTTCTGCAGCAGCCTTGGCTGCTGCTAATTCGCCTGCATCTGGATTCTAGCTGACATCTGTCAAGTCAGCTCTGCATTTGCACATTCAGGAGGTGATGTCAGCAACCCTGGCAGCATGATGGCTACCAGTGAGCGGCTAAGTGGCTGCCCAGAACAAATTCGTTCTCAAGCTGTAGTCGTGGTTGTCTGATCTCCTCCCCATCTCTAATGGTTTCAGTGCCCAAAGGCACGTGAGGGTTAAACAGGGATGTGGACCTCCAAGAGGCCCTGTACTGGCTTCTGTATTGAAGGCCGGTATTGGCAGCACTCTGCGATGTGGTGTTGTTATAAGGCAGTCAGTTTCTCCATTACTTTTTGGATGGTACGTGATGAGTAGCATGACATTTATCCAGTGAAAGCCATTATCTTGAGTAGACTTTTGGCTCGTTCATAGACTTTGATGCAGCATCTTGGAAATAGATTCACTACAATACCATAATCATGGAATCCAGTGTTATTACTGTGAATGCCATTGATCCCAATCATCAACTCACAACAAGAACTGGAGAGCTAGAGTATTTAAATGGAGATAGCTTGAGGCTTTGAAGCAAATCTCAGTTTGTAATGACTGAATGTATCTTCCTTATTCCGTTATATTCATTTGACAGGCCCTTAACAGCTGTGTCAGTCCCTTGCTATGTGCCCTTATGAAATTGATAGTTTCTTGCAACATGCCTCATGAGCCAAAAAATGTGCTTGTCTCACATCCTTTGATTTTCTGTCCTTTTCTACTGAATGCTTATTTCTTACTCGGCAGACAGTGTTGTTAGCCTGACCCACTTACAACATAATGACTCGCTTCCTGCTTCTGCCTCTCTTTCTGGCATGATTTGAATTTTCCTGAGGCAATTTGAGTGAATTTTAACATTTTTTTTTCTAATTTCTACCCCTTACCATTCTGTGCTGTAACACATCCCTCCTCTTTAAAAAAATTTGTCTCAAATTTTACATTTTCTTTCATTTATCACTAGTTAGTCTATAGCTACCTTGCATTTAAAAAAATGGTACTCTATAAATGTTTTCTGGGTTGCTTCTCAACCTAAGTCTTGAATGTTAGTTAGCTTAATTAATCTACTTTGTTGTTCTGTATTGGTTGAACACACTATTTACACTTTCTACCTACAAAACTTACTGCTAGTTCGTATCCATTCCATAGATATATGATGGATGATGACCTCTTTTGAATGAGATAACCTATGCTTTACACAAAAGCAAATTGCACAAATGAACACTAGAACTAAGATTATATTCATCAGTGATACACTAAAAATAACTGTATTTTGTCTACATTTCTTGCGATATTGTATCACATGATGTGTTATTTAATTCTACGTCTACATCTACATCTACATCTATGTGATTACTCTGCTATTCACAATAAAGTGCCAGGCAGAGGGTTCAATGAGCCACCTTCAAGCTGTCTCTCTACCGTTCCACTCTTGAACAGCACACGGGAAAAACGAGCACTTTAATTTTTCTGTGTGAGCCCTGATTTCTCTTATTTTATTGTGATGATCATTTCTCCCTATGTAGGTGGGTGCCAACAGAATGTTTTTGCAATCAGAGGAGAAAACTGGTGATTTAAATTTCATGAGAAGATCCCGTCGCAATGAAAAACGCCTTTGTTTTAATGATTGCCACTCCATTTCACATATCATGTATGTGACACTATCTCCCCTATTTCATGATAATACAAAACTAGTTGCCCTTCTTTGTACTTTTTTGATGTCATCTGTCAGTCCCACCTGATGTGGATCCCCCCTCCCCCGCACACAGCTATACTCCAGAATAGGGCGGACAAGTGTGGTGTAAGCAGTCTCTTTAGCAGACCTATTGCACCTTGTAAGTGTTCTGCCAATGAATCGCAGTCTTTGGTTTGCTCTACCCACAATATGATTGACTTAAATTTGTTCTTTTCAGATGTTAATAATTTGTTAGGGATTGTAGCAAAGTTAAATTCAATGTATTTTTAATAAAGGTTAGGTTTTGTTTTGGTAATACATGTGGTGGCTTCTCTGCCAATACAACATAGGTCGGGGCACATTAATCATTGTTCCGCGTGTGATGGTAGCTGGAAAGTGTAATTATCTCCCTTCTGTCTCACATCTAGTGCCATTAATTAACAATCCACTGCCATGCAATTCTAGTTACATTATCCCATGTTGATTTACTATTTTATAGCAAGCAATCATTACTGTTTCACATGTAAATTTGGAGTAATTCTAGTGATCTGCAGTTTTCTGGAATTTTTACTGAGGAACTAAACTTTTTTTCTTACACTCTATTGCATCCATTTTTCCTAAAAGCACCTGAATTTCACTTGACTGGTTGTTCGTTTGTGCCACCCTTGTTGGACAAATAATATTTTCTCTAATACAATGTTTTAACTCTGCTACAAACATAATGACATGAGCATCTCTCCATTTAGAAACTAATACCAGCTCATAAGTTTGTATCTGTATCCATTTTCAAACTGCATTCTATTTAATGGGATATGAATGCAAAGTGTAACACCTTGTGATGAAGCAAGCTGGAATAATTTTACTTCCCCTTGTGTTTTGCCATCTGCCTCCTTAAATTCATTTGTTCACTTTTGAACTACTTACCATTAACATATGTGACTGTAATCTGCATTTTCATAAAAGAGAAAGGTTGGCCCTCAGTTTTGAAGAATATAAAACCAGATCTAATTTTGTGCTTAGTTTTATGTATGTAATTGATTTTCTAATTTATTTTGACCTTTCCTAGTTAATATCTTTCATTATACGGCAAAATTGGTAATTTTTTTGTAACTTATATTCTATTGTTGACATATAAACAAATGTAACTTCTGTACTACGTATAAACATTTGGAGGAACAACTAATAGTATTCTTAAAGGATCTATTTTGGCTCTATTCGAAAACATATTAGCAAAGTCAGCCCTTAATTAATTCCAACGTAATAAACAGCTTTGTCAAAAGTATTGTTTGCATAACAATATTTGTTAATTACATCATTTAAGCAAATAATTCAGCTTAACCCTTGTAGTAGAAGGAACTGTTATAAAGAACCAATTTGTCAATGTATCCAGTTAATTTAATGAGTTAAATTTTAATTGTAATTTCTGTAAATTAAACATCAAACAATATGTAGTTTCTTTGCCTATAACTGTAAGAATATATAAGGGCCCGATTTTTGGTCCCAATACAGTCAGTCCATGGTCGAGTTTCAGATGAGGAACCTGTATTGGTTACATCAACAACAATGCATCCATAAAATAAGTGTAACACAATTAGGCCATGTGTTAAAAAAATGACAGTGTCTGTTCCATATGTACCTTATTATTCTACAAGAACTGTGAACCGTGAGGTTAGCTTTTACTGCTCATAGATGTTCAACAGTAAGCTATTGTAGCAGTATGGGGATGTTTGCCTGCAACCTATTAATGAGGCTTATCGAAAATTAAACAGTAGTGCATTGGTCATATAACTCTTTAATATTGGGAGGTTGTGAACAATGGAAGTAAAGAACTGTGAAACACAACTGTGCATCTTTTGGCTACATCATTTACAGTAGACTGTACTACACTTTTGCCCCATATTTTTTCAGCCAGTACCACAGCGAAGTAAACAAAAAGGACAATCAATGAAGAAATAAAGCAGGGGAACATCACAATCAGTATGGTGCATTTATAACTTCTACTGAAAATTGTATTTTGATGTGCAATGTGACTTGTTCAGTATCTATTCTTACATCAGAAAGCAGTAAAATAAAGCTACATTCTTAGTAGTTATAGGTATGACATGTTGTAGTCCCTCTGGAAATTTTCTTTGCGTTTTCTGCAATGCCATCAAAATTTGCTGTGGATTTAATAATGTTGAACTCAGCTGCCCATGAGTAACATGATAGACTGCTTCATGCAAAGTTTGGACCTCAATCCTTGCACTGTCTATAACTCTGCTAAGATTCATAGCAACAGAGCTATTACCACATTCTCATATAGTTTGCTTAACCAGGTTTGTATTTTCCCTAGGTCACTATTTAAGGTATTCCTAGTGTCCTGCACATAATGTTCTAATTCTATCGTTAAGTTCCGCGCTGTTTTAATAAGTCTGAGTATTCCTTATGAGATATTTTTTACCCTCTTTTTATATGTTTGGAGCTGAATTGCAACACTCGCATTTGATCTGTCACCCAACATATTGTGTGTTAATTTACTTTTAATATATTTAAGTCAGTCCCCATTAATTATCTTCTTTATGTAGAGGTCCTACAAAGCAGTATCTCCATAGAAACATGCATAGCTCTGGAGAGACTTGAACTCTTCCCTTTGCAGCTTTTATTACAAAATGACTTCAACATTTCATCACTGACTGTCTTGTATTTGTTTCAGTGGATGTACAGATCACAATTACTTCGTAACTTGGAGCAGAACCAATTTAATTCAAACACAACATCCACTTTGAAGGCTCGATAAGTAGTAGTCCATATGTAAGTGACATTTCATTTTAGAGCTTCCTTTGTTTGTTGCTGTTTTCATTCTTGGGGAAGGTATCTGGTCCTTGGCAATCAAGACACCACCGAGGTACAATGTCAAAACATAAAAGGCCCCACCCACAACAGGTGAAGATGTTTACTCACCATCATGCCTTGCCCATTACCCAAACTGCACACCTCTCCATTCAGCTCTGCACAAACAAATTTTGTCACGATCATCTTTCCATGTCATAAATAGCGAGTGGGAAATGTCATTTGCCTAAATGGCATGGAACACTATAGATTCCCCAACTTAAAGGAAAGGTGTTGGGATAATTCTTTACTCTGCTAGTTGCAAATGAATTCTCATAACACAAAACTATAAAACACATATTTGCTTAATGCCAATTGATCTCTTTTTTTTTTTTAAAGAAGAAAATACTCTATCTTTCATAACAAGACACAAGTCTTGTATAGTCCCATCTATTTCATTTCTCAGCATTATTTCTAGTATTGTTCTTTCAATTTTAACCTTTTAAGAAAATGATAAGTCTTTTATTTGGTTTCAAGCAGATTCTGCTGCACACTGTTACCTTACAAGTATTCATCTTATTTACTTCACATTCTGTTTATTTAATTCAGTAAACTGTTATGTAATGACCAACCTTTCTGCAAAGAATAGAAAATCCAGGATGGAATAATGACAATACTATGTAAAGAATAGATTGCTGCTCACCATACACCAGAGATGTTGAGTCACAGAAAGGGATAACAAAAAGACTGCTAAGCACATAAGCTTTATAAACCTGTATACCATTATCGATGTGGGAGTCCCCCTTTTTCCCTTCACACACCAAAAATATGGTACAGGGCATTCCCTCAATGAATTCACCTGAGCAAGTTATATACCATCCTCTCCATGGGTCTGCCTGTCCTTACACCTTTCCTAACTACATAAATGGGAAAAGTCATTACTCCCATGGATTCACTTGACCAAGGCACAGGCCATTCCTCCTACAGATCTACCTATCCTTTTCTTCTCCTGCACCTATTTTGTGATTTTGGGTATGCCTCATCTTAACTTCATCAGTAAACATAGCTACTAGCCCTTTTCTACAGTCTTTATCCACTTTAAATGAGAAGTTTCTCCACAGTCATTCTATGGTGTCTTGACCTGATTACTCTCCACCTCTTCATTTTAACTCTACTTTTTAACTTCTTTTTTACTTTTTACTCTTGTTTAAAATGTGTATAACACCACCACATACACATAGTTCTCATGCCTGTGTATTCACCTTCTGCTTATTGATACACATTTTATGATCTTTCACATTCTTCCATCTACTAGATTTAGACAAAACTTGACTATTTGAGTATATTCAATGTACTTCGTTTTGCTAAAAACAGTCTAAAGCCAAGATTACATATATATTTCTTTATTTAAAACAACATGTTTCGACAGACTTTGCTATCATCTTCATGTCTTAAAAAATCTTTTGGTATGAAACATGTTCATTTCAGGTTGTCATGTTGTTGGAAAACAGCATATTATGAAAGTTTTGTCATAACTAAAACACTTAAAAACACAAAGCAGACTGTGACTGTGTACTGTGTTTTTGCCATGTAACAATCATCTGTGAGAAGTATATATATATGTGCTTGACAATTTCCACTAGGTGCTTTATGTTGTAGTTATGACACACCTTTTGCAATGTGCTGTTTTTTATACACATGACAACTTGATGTGAGGTTCAACTTAAAAAGAATACATTTCATAACAAAAAGATTTTTTAAGACTTGAAGATGACAGCAACACCTGTCAAAACCAGTTGTTTTAAATAAAGCAATTTTTATGCGATCTTGCCTTTAGAATGTTTTTAGCAAGTAAAACAGATTACTCCTTCTGTCTTCTCAAAAAGAGAAAATTTAGTGAAAGCACTTCTTTGTAATGTACCACAAGAACGTTAGCATCTCAACTCCTGTTCTATAAAATCCTTCATCGTGAATATACATTAGCATTCTAACACATATTCTACATAACATCCTTCTTGTTGAAGATAAGTTAGTGCACCATCTCGTTAGCTTGTTAACTCCTTAGCATACTATCTCTTGTTATATAATATGTTAGCACAAAATCAATTTTACGAGCGTTCTACATCCTCCATGGGCTCTCCTCCCCTAAAACACATGGCATGAGTAACATGTGTCATCTGATTGACATGCCATAAAATTCTGTCAATCTGTTGTTGTCATCATACATGAAATACTCTCCACTCATACATGAAATACTCCGCACTGCAAGACTGCAAGCCTGCTATTGTTTGGGTGTAACTTCAATTATGTGAACTGTAAAGAGAAGGAATCCTACAATAGAAACTTTGCATATGGACAGGGGGAGAATAGATTTGGTACTATGGAGGGAGAAGTAAGGAAAGAAACCAAAGAGACAGGTATGTTAGGATCAAAGAAACAAAGGAGACAGTACCTCATTGATAGATTCCCTTACTACCAAGGACCATATCAGCCAAGGTACTTCACCATGGCACCAGAGGAAGCAGTGTTTGGAATTTCGTACAGAATGGCTTTGCCACAGTTTCACCATTGCAGCAAACCCAAAAACTGACTAACAATCCGCTTTGAAACGCAGTAGAAAGGGAAGTATTTTCACATAAGTCATCATCAAACTGTCAGTAAAATCATTAAAGTCAGTCTGTTCATCTGTCAATATTCTATAGAGATGATACCTCACTACCCATGACTGACCTCTAAGCAAAAATTCCGTCTGAACATGCCTTGAAAGTCCAATGGTACTGACCATCCACCGTGTCATCCTTGGCCCAAAGGTGTCACTGGATGCGGATATGGAAGGGTATGTGGTCAGCACACTGCACTCCTGGTCCTTGTCAGTTTTTGTGACCAGGGCCACTACTTCCAATCAAATAGCTCCTCAATTGGCCTCACAAGGGCTGAGTGCACAGCTCTTGCCAACAATGCTTCGCAGAGTGGCTGGTCACCCATCCAAGTGCCAGCCTAACCCAACAGCACTTAACATCGGTGATCTGATGGAAACTGGTGTTACCACTTCAGCAAAGCCCTAAAAAAAACTACGTATAACTCCACCATACTATTCTTCCTATTTCAGTTTTATAAAATTGATAACATTTTACTTGTAATTCTTAAATAGTCATTTTACTAGATTCTTAGTTTATCGAAAGCACATTTTCATTGCTACTTCACTTCTCTGTATGTTTTACAATGCTATATATTCCTCCAACGCCTAATATTATCATATGATAATAAAAACTAAAATCACTCTTGTTCTTAATTTTTCACGCACAACATATATAGGGTAACATACAATTAAATAAATGAAATGGAAATGTGAACTGTCATACATTCATGATAAATTTAATCTACAGTACAGTTAATTTTATGGACTAACTGATCATCTATAATCTTGATGTCATGGTTCAGTAGACATAAAACAAGCACTAGACGCTACACATCCAGCTGTTGTAGATGTAGGTGCCTACCTGACCGTTTCAACGCGGAGCTCAGTTCCCTTTTGTTATCTTATAGCTATTTCTATGGAAGAAGTGATAGCAGCAGGTATTACTTTATTAAAAGATAACAGGATAGTCAAAGAAGAAATAAATTTTTTCTGAGAAGATTAAAAAAGAAATACAGAAACAACTTAGGTGAGACAGCCGGTGGTAGTCAACCCACTGAATTCACAAAGGATGTGAACTCTCCTGAGACCTTGAACCTTTTAAGCATATCTATATTTTACAATCCTTTACTTTGTCCTGTGTCAGTGTCTACCAAGTACACTGCTTCCAGATGTAGTATGTCTTGTGCTTTGAATGGTCCCCCATCATGACAGAAAAAATTATTTGTCTCTTTCTTTAAGCTTGAGATATGATGAAAATCATGCGGTAATACCAGATCATCTATTTGAAAGCTAGGTGTAATAGCTTTATCATTAAAAGTGTCCATTCTTTTCTATGCCTGTATATGCAGATTATCCCACACCCTCTCTTGCAGTTTTTCTAAGCCGGTTTGTGGGCATAATGGCTGAGTAAACATTTTCAACAAGGGTTCTCCTCTAAAAGTTTTATTGATAATCTCTAGTGGAGCTGATCCCATTGACATATGCAGTAGCTCATTTAGGATTATCAGAAATTCTGGAACAAATTATGCCCATGTAGTATGTTTTGTAGCACAGTAAGTCCAACAAAATTGTCCTAATTCCTTCATAATGCATTCACATGGATTAGTTTGTGGATTATATTTTGATATAGATATATGACATATCCCTTCCCATCCAAAGAATTCCTTAATATCATGACTGATAAACTGTGTGCCATTATCTATTACTAGGCCTTTACATATGTCTGCTTGTGTCTGGATATGTGTGCGTGTGTGAGTGTATACCTGTCCCTTTTTCCCCCAAGGTAAGTCTTTCCGCTCCCGTGATTGGAATGACTCCTTACCCTCTCCCTTAAAACCCACATCCTTTCCTCTTTCCCTCTCCTTCCCTCTTTCCTGATGAAGCAACTGTGGGTTGCAATAGCTTGATATTTGTGTGTGTGTGTTTGTGTGTTTTTTATTTTTTATTGTATCTATCAACCAGCACTTTTTATAAAGATGCTGTTACTTACCAAATGAAAGTGTTGGTATGTTGACAGGAGACAATAAAAAACACACAAACACAAATTTCAAGCTTTCGCAACCCAAGGTTGCTACGTCAGGAAAGAGGGAAGGAGAGGGAAAGACGAAAGGACGTGGGTTTTAAGGGAGAGGGTAAGGAGTCATTCCAACGTGGGAGCGGAAAGACTTACCTTAGGGGAAAAAAGGGACAGGTATACACTAGCACACACACACACATCCATCCGCACATATATAGACACAAGCAGACATTGTAAAGGCAAAGAGTTTAGGCAGAGATCTTAGATTGATCTTTGCCTTTACAATGTCTGCTTGTGTCTGTATATGTGCAGATGTGTGTGTGTGTGTGTGTGTGTGTGTGTGTGTGTGTGTGTGTTTGTGTTTGTGTGTGTGTGTGTGTGTGTGTGTGTGTGTGTGTGTGTGTGTGTGTGTGTGTGTTTTTTATTGTCTCCTGTCAACATACCAACGCTTTCGTTTGGTAAGTAACAGCATCTTTATTTTTTGATGCATGTTTAGCTACAGGCTGATCCTCATTACCAACAAACACTGTCTGCCTGTGTCCATTCATGCAAATGGACAGATGGTTGCTGGTCATTCCCACATAGAAAGCATCACAGTGTAGGCAGGTCAGAATTTCCTCTCCAACCTCAACTCCTTTGGTTCCATCAGATTCACCTGGTCCTACTCCAAATCCCATGCCACTTTCCTTGACGTTGACCTCCACCTGTCCAATGGCCAGCTTCATACGTCCGTCCACATCAAACCCACCAACAAGCAACAGTACCTCCATTATGACAGCTGCCACCCATTCCACATCAAACGGTCCCTTCCCTACAGCCTAGGTCTTCGTGGCAAACGAAACTGCTCCAGTCTGGAATCCCTGAACCAATACACCAGCAACCTGAAAGCAGCTTTTGCATCCCACAACTACCCTCCCGACTTGGTACAGAAGCAAATAACCAGAGCCACTTTCTCATCCCCTCAAACCCAGAACCTCCCACAGAAGATCAACAAAAGTGCCCCACTTGTGACAGGATACTTTCCGGGACTTGATCAGACTCGGAATGTGGCTCTCCAGCAGGGATACGACTTCCTCAAATCCTGCCCTGAAATGAGATCCATCCTTCATGAAATCCTCCCCACTCCACCAAGAGTGTCTTTCCACCGTCCACCTAACCTTCGTAACCTGTTAGTTCATCCCAAACCACATTCCCTACCCACTGGCTCCCACCCTTGTAACCGCCCCCGGTGTAAAACCTGTCCCATGCACCCTCCCACCACCACCTACTCCAGTCCTGTAACCCGGAAGGTGTACACGATCAAAGGCAGAGCCACGTGTGGAAGCACCCACATGATTTACCAACTGACCTACCTACACTGTGAAGCTTTCTATGTGGGAATGACCAGCAACAAACTGTCCATTTGCATGAATGGACACAGGCAGACAGTGTTTGTTGGTAATGAGGATCACCCTGTGACTAAACATGCCTTGGTGCACGGCCAGCACATCTTGGCACAGTGTTACACCGTCCGGGTTATCTGGATACTTCCCACTAACACCGACCTGTCAGAACTCCAGAGATGGAAACTTGACCTTCAGTATATCTTCTCTTCTCGTTATCCACTAATTTCAAGTTGCTGCCGCTCATACCTCACCTGTCTTTCAACAACATCTTTACCTCTGTACTTCCGCCTCAACTGACATCTCTGTCCAAACTCTTTGCCTTTACAAATGTCTGCTTGTGTCTGTGTATGTGCGGATGGGTACGTGTGTGTGTGTGCGAGTGTATACCTGTCCTTTTTTCCCCCTAAGGTAAGTCTTTCCGCTCCCGGGATCAAAATGACTCCTTACCCTCTCCCTTAAAACCCACATCCTTTCATCTTTCCCTCTACTACCCTCTTTCCTGATGAAGCAACCGTTGGTTGCGAAATCTTGAATTTCGTGTGTATGTTTGTGTGTCTATCGACCTGCCAGTGCTTCCACACACACACACACACACACACACACACACACACACACACACACACACACACAGATATCCATCCGCACATACACAGACACAAGCAGACATTTGTAAAGGCCTACAAATGTCCGCTTGTGTCTGTGTATGTGTGGATGGATATGTGTGTGTGTGCGAGTGTATACCCGTCCTTTTTTCCCCCTAAGGTAAGTCTTTCCGCTCCCGGGATTGGAATGACTCCTTACCCTCTCCCTTAAAACCCACTTCCTTTCGTCTTTCCCTCTCCTTCCCTCTTTCCTGATGAGGCAACAGTTTTTGCGAAAGCTTGAATTTTGTGTGTATGTATGTGTCTGTTTGTGTTTGTATCGATCTGCCAGCACTTTCGTATGGTAAGTCACATCATCTTTGTTTTATATATATATATATATATATATATATATATATATATATATATATATATATAATTATTAATAGGGAAACATTCCACATGGGAAAAATATATCTAAAAACAAAGATGATGTGACTTACCAAACGAAAGCGCTGGCACGTCGATAGACACACAAACAAACACAAACCTACACACAAAATTCAAGCTTTCGCAACAAACTGTTGCCTCACCAGGAAAGAGGGAAGGAGACGGAAAGACGAAAGGATGTGGGTTTTAAGGGCGAGGGTAAGGAGTCGTTCCAATCCCGGGAGCAGAAAGACTTACCTTAGGGGGGAAAAAAGGATGGGTATACACTCGCACACACACACACATATCCATCCACACATATGCAAACACAAGCAGACATATTTAAAGACAAAGAGTTTGGGCAGAGATGTCAGTCGAGGTGGAAGTGCAGAGGCAAAGATGTTGTTGAATAGCGTAATGAGGTATGAGTGGCGGCAACTTGAAATTAGCGGAGATTGAGGCCTGGTGGGTAACGGGAAGAGAGGATATATTGAAGAGCAAGTTCCCATCTCCAGAGTTCGGATAGGTTGGTGTTGGTGGGAAGTATCCAGATAACCCGGATGGTGTAACACTGTGCCAAGATGTGCTGGCCGTGCACCAAGGCATGTTTAGCCACAGGGTGATCCTCATTACCAACAAACGCTGTCTGCCTGTGTCCATTCATGCGAATGGACAGTTTGTTGCTGTTCATTCCCACATAGAATGCATCACAGTGTAGGCTGGTCAGTTGGTAAATCACGTGGGTGCTTTCACATGTGGCTCTGCCTTTGATCGTGTACACCTTCCGGGTTACAGGACTGGAGTAGGTGGTGGTGGGAGGGTGCATGAGACAGGTTTTACACCGGGGGCGGTTGCAAGGATAGGAGCCAGAGGGTAGGGAAGGTGGTTTGAGGATTTCATAGGGATGAACTAACAGGTTACGAAGGTTAGGTGGACGGCGGAAAGACACTCTTGGTGGAGTGAGGAGGATTTCATGAAGGATGGATCTCATTTCAGGGCAGGATTTGAGGAAGTCGTATCCCTGCTGGAGAGCCACATTCAGAGTCTGGTCCAGTCCCGGAAAGTATCCTGTCACAAGTGGGGCACTTTTGTGGTTCTTCTGTGGGGGATTCTGGGTTTGAGGGGATGAGAAAGTGGCTCTGGTTATTTGCTTCTGTACCAAGTCGGGATGGTAGTTGCGGGATGCGAAAGCTGTTGTCAGGTTGTTGGTGTAATGGTTCGGGGATTCCGGACTGGAGCAGATTCGTTTGCCATGAAGACCTAGGCTGTAGGGAAGGGACTGTTTGATGTGGAATGGGTGGCAGCTGTCATTATGGAGGTACTGTTGCTTGTTGGTGGGTTTGATGTGGACGGACATGTGAAGCTGGCCATTGGACAGGTGGAGGTCAATGTCAAGGAAAGTGGCATGGGATTTGGAGTAAGACCAGGTGAATCTGATGGAACCAAAGGAGTTGAGGTTGGAGAGGAAATTCTGGAGTTCTTCTTCACTGTGAGTCCAGATCATGAAGATGTCATCAATAAATCTGTACCAAACTTTGGGTTGGCAGGCCTGGGTAACCAAGAAGGCTTCCTCTAAGTGACCCATGAATAGGTTGGCATACGAGGGGGCCATCCTGGTACCCATGGCTGTTCCCTTTAGTTGTTGGTTTGTCTGGCCTTCAAAAGTGAAGAAGTTGTAGGTCAGGATGAAGCTGGCTAAGGTGATGAGGAAAGAGGTTTTAGGTAGGGTGGCAGGTGATCAGAATGAAAGGAAATGCTCCATCGCAGTGAGGCCCTGTACGTGCGGAATATTTGTGTATAAGGAAGTGGCATCAATGGTTACAAGGATGGTTTCCGGGGGTAACACATTGTGTAAGGATTCCAGGGGTTCGAGAAAGTGGTTGGTGTCTTTGATGAAGGATGTGAGACTGCATGTAATGGGTTGATGGTGTTGATCTACGTAGGCAGAGATACGTTCTGTGGGGGCTTGGTAACTAGCTACAATGGGGCGGCCGGGATGATTGGGTTTGTGTATTTTAGGAAGAAGGTAGAAGGTAGGGGTGCGGGGTGTTGGTGGGGTCAGGAGGTTGATGGAGTCAGGTGAAAGGTTTTGTAGGGGGCCTAAGGTTCTGAGGATTCCTTGAAGCTCCGCCTGGACATCAGGAATGGGATTACCTTGGCACACTTTGTATGTGGTGTTGTCTGAAAGCTGACGCAGTCCCTCAGCCACATACTCCCGACGATCAAGTACCACGGTCGTGGAACCCTTGCCCGCCGGAAGAATGACGATGGATCGGTCAGCCTTCAGATCACGGATAGCCTGGGCTTCAGCAGTGGTGATGTTGGGAGTAGGATTAAGGTTTTTTAAGAAGGATTGAGATGCAAGGCTGGAAGTCAGAAATTTTGATTTACCAACTGACCTGCCTACACTGTGATGCATTCTATGTGGGAATGACGAGCAACAAACTGTCCATTCGCATGAATGGACACAGGCAGACAGTGTTTGTTGGTAATGAGGATCACCCTGTGGCTAAACATGCCTTGGTGCACAGCCAGCACATCTTGGCACAGTGTTACACGGTCCGGGTTATCTGGATACTTCCCACCAACACCAACCCTTCCGAACTCCGGAGATGAGAACTTGCTCTTCAATATATTCTCTCTTCCCGTTACCCACCAGGCCTCAATCTCCGCTAATTTCAAGTTGCCGCCACTCATACCTCACCTGTCATTCAACATCATCTTTGCCTCTGCACTTCCGCCTTGACTGACATCTCTGCCCAAACTCTTTGTCTTTAAATATGTCTGCTTGTGTCTGTATATGTGTGGATGGATATGTGTGTGTGTTCGAGTGTATACCCGTCCTTTTTTCCCCCTAAGATAAGTCTTTCCGCTCCCAGGATTGGAATGACTCCTTACCCTCTCCCTTAAAACCCACTTCCTTTCGTCTTTCCCTCTCCTTCCCTCTTTCCTGATGAGGCAACAGTTTGTTGCGAAAGCTTGTTACACGACAGTGCTGGCAGGTTGATAGACACACAAACATACACACAAAATTCGAGCTTCCGCAACCAACACTCCCATACACACACACACACACACACACACACACACACACACACACACATATCCATCCACAGACATTTGTCTGCTTGTGTCTGTGTATGTGTATGTAAGTCTTTCCACTCCTGGGATTGGAATGACTCCTTACCCTCTCCCTTAAAACCCACATCCTTTCATCTTTCCCTCTCCTTCCCTCTTTCCTGATGATGCAACCGTTGGTTGCGAAAGCTTGAATTTTGTGTGTATGTTTGTGCATCGATCAACCTGCCAGTGCTTTCGTTTGGTAAGGCACATCATCTTTGTTTTATATATATTTTTCCCTCTAAGAATGTTTCCCTCTATTATATTCATATCATTAATTTGAACCCAACAATTACGTTTGTTATTGTCACTGTTGCATTTCGAAATCTTTTCTGTCATCTTATTTTCTCTTTCTGTTTTTGCAAGTAGTTTCACTTTGTATTCACCTTCTCCTTTTTACCGTAATCTACCATACAATTTTATTCCGCCTGTATATACTCAATAATACATAACCCACTTCCAAACCATAACCAAAAAATTTTTTTTCCACTTTCAACACTACTACTGCTATAAAATCCACCGTTTCCAGTTCACAAACAATTCCTTTCACCTATTAAACAACCATTTCAGCTAGTTCTAATAACTTTCGCTTTATTTCCATTTCCGTTTTTCCCACATCACTAAGTTCTAGGGGACTGATGACCACAGCTGTTAAGTCCCATAGTGCTCAGAGCCATTTGAACCCACATCACTGATCATTTTTAGCCGCTTTGCAGAGGTTTTAACGTCATTATTTCTTCGTCAGACCATTGTTAGCCTCATTTTCATAATCTGCCACCACAAAACCACTCCTTTTAATACATTTACAAGTAGTTTATTCGAAATTTTCCCAAATTTCTCCACCCTCTAACTTGTTTTGGTGGCAGCACAACCACCTAACCTTTGTGCACATCGTTGTTTACCAACCCAAGTTCACCACAGGATCAACATAGCTCAGCTTTAACCAACACTTTTTCGCCTTTTTTCACACCAGATCTCCAGTTGCTTTCTAGTTCACCTTTATCTCTCCCCATATATTTTTATTTTCATTTTCATATCAGCCTCATGTTACACTTTCCACCTTCTAATACCATGTCACCCTCACAACATCCCCACAACTACCCCATTAAGTTTTATTTACATTCCCTCCACAAACATGCCTTCGACAAATGTCTGCTTGTGTCTGTGTATGTGCGGATGGATGTGTGTGTGTATGCGAGTGTATACCTGTCCTTTTTTCCCCCAAGGTAAGTCTTTCCGCTCCTGGGATTGGAATGACTCCTTACCCTCTCCCTTAAAACTCACATCCTTTCGTCTTTCCCTCTCCTTCCCTCTTTCCTGATGAAGCAACAGTTGGTTGCGAAAGCTTGAATTTTGTGCGTGTGTTTGTGTTTGTTTGTGTGTCTATCAACCTGCCGGCACTTTCGTTTGGTAAGTAACATCATCTTTGTTTTTAGATATATTTTTCCCACGTGGAATGTTTCCCTCTATGTTAGCATGTTTTATCCTTTTCCAAATTTTTCAGTGGTTCACCCCTTGGACCCCGTTTGGTTGTCTTACAAAGGTGACAGCAGTTTTTGCCCATATACTACCTCGTATGGTGAGTGGCCAGTTCCAGTATGAACTTTTGAATTATATGTGCTAACAACAAACTTAAATATATGTCCCAATCTGAAAGCTGTGCATTTACGTAATGGCTTAACATATTGGATAAAGTACAGTGAACTCTTTTCTGTTCGTCCATTTGTTTGAGGATGGAACAGGTGGGAATGTGAATTCCGAATTTTCAGTAAGTGACTTAACTGTTTCATTAGTTTGGATACAAAATTAAAAACCTGGTCCATAATAATGGTTTTGGCACACCAAATTTCAGTAACCAGTTGTTTACCGTGGTGTGTGCTACTCTATTTGTCTTTTGATCTCGGATGGCTAGCATAACCAAATATCATAAAAAATGATGTGACATCGTAAGGGCATACTTATCACCCACTTGTGTTCTATTAAAAAGTCCTAAAGTATCCAATATTAACACAGAAAATGGTTTGTCAGCTTCTGGTGGTCTCTGTAACTGAATTTTCTGATGTATCCAATCTGCTCTTTGTGCACATGGGATGCAGTTTCTTACAAATTGTTCTACATTAGTGTGACATGTTTTCTACCAAAATCTTTCAGCTACATGTCTACTAGTTGTTATTTTCCCTCTGTGACCTGATGAGACATGCTCATGTGCTTAATCTAATTCTTCCATTTTTGCAGGAACTAAAATGCGAGGTCCACACTTTGTTGATCTGCATAGCAAGCCTTCTTGCATTTCAAACTGAGGTTGCGTTCAAAACAATTGACACTCACTATCAGTTGACTGCACCTTTATCCGATATTCCTAGCATCCACCTACTGCTTGTAAAACTGCCACATTCCTACTTACTGTATGTGTTTGACTCCTGGCTTATGAATTACTTCATAGTCAAAGTCACTTAATTTTAGTGCCCATCTTGTTAATTGATATGATGGCTCTTTCAAACCTAATAACCATTTTGAAGATGCATAGACTGTAATCAATTTGAATTTCCAACCATAAAAATAACAACGAAAATAAGAGATTCCATAAATAACTGCTGACATTTCTTTTTCAGTTGTCGAATAATTAGTTTCAGCTTTATTCAGTTGTCAGGAGGCATATGCCATCAGATGGTCTGTTCCATCAACATTCTGAATTAAATTACAGCCAAAAGAATTCTTGGATGCATCACATGCAAGTATGAATTCCTGTTCAAAGTCAGGGAATATTAACACAGGATCTAATATTAACATACCCTCAAGCTTCTTAATACTGCACTGTCCACTAAAAACTAACACCTCATTCTAGTAACTAAGTTAATGGCTGTGCAATTTCAGTGAATCTCTTCATGAATTCATGATAATAATTGAATAATTCAATAAATGGCTGTAATTGTTTAGCAGTTTGCGGCATCAGAATATCACTTACAGTGAGGTAAGTCAAGGATCCACCCTCACTCTGTCTTAACTGATAAGACGCCCAAGATGTATTGTAAATCACAATGACTTGTCCAATATCATATTGTATACCTTGTACAACAAATATCAAAAGGATAACTTATTTGGTCTGAGGAAAATGGCATTTCTGCACACTAAGTGTAAGGTATGCTGCCCTCAATCTATGAAATACTTCATCTAGACTTTTAACACGATCTTTTATAGTTCTCGAATAGAAAATTATATCGTCAAGATATACCATACAGATCCTTCGTTTTAATCCATGAAGTACCCCATCTAATAGGCATTGGAATGTAACCAGAACATTTTTTCACTCCAAATGGCATTCTCCAATACTGGAAATGAACTGAAGGTGTTGTGAAAGCTGTCCTGGGTCTGTCTTTAGGAAATACTTCCAGATGGTGATAGCTACTTCTAAGATCAATCATCAAAAAATATTTATGTCTTTCTTGATTGTCTAATGCATCCACAATGTTAGAGATCTGATATGCATAGGTTGTGGTTTCTGCATTCAAGTAACGGTAATCACAACAAATATTTTCAAGTACCATCAACTGACTTTTTTGGTAGATTGATAATATTGACACATGCTATTAGTATGCTTGATAACATGCTCATGTAATTGTTGGTCTATAAATTGGTCTAGTATTGACTGTAGACATTTTGCTATTCTGTATGGGTTGCGTATTGGATTATCACCTGTTGGTATGTGATAAGAGTTGTTGGTAGTGGACCATCTGAACTAAATAAATCTGAAAACCCTGACAATAAAGCTTCCATGGCTTCCCATTCACTGTCTTTTAAGTGACGAACTGTGGCATAAAATACAGAGGCACTGACGTCTTCTTTGATGCTTTGATCACCTCATGATCCATCATTATCCTTGTCCTCAAGTATCTCTAAACTCACTATAGTTAATTGTTTCAGGTCCAACCATGTATAATCTCTGCTGTGGCACATCAATGTCTACAGATAACCAAAGTAACTTCCCTGGTACTTTTTCATGCATAATTATCTTCAATGTACATCTATACATTTCAGTTGGTGACATCTTAGCGATTGGTGTATTATGAAACATTGAAACGTTTACAGCTGTTGGACTCATCAGAAACAAGTTTCCACCAAGTTCAACTAAGCACTGTGAAAGATTAATTTTTGCGCAGTGCCTAACCAGGAAGTCAGGTATGAGAATCGTGGAATACCTTTGTCCCACAGTTGACAACACTTCCATATGCTCACAAAACTCTATAGTTCCAATCCTAAAAATGAGCCATGATACCATATCATTAGTTCCCACTCTACGTAATTTATACCTTGGAGCCCCTAGTCTATTCCTACCCACGATGTCTAAACTAGTGACAGATACATGTGCACTGGTATCAACTACAAATTTACTTTCTTCACTATTTACAAAGCCCATCAAACAACAATCCATATCTGCATTATTTTCTATGGTACTCTGACTTACAGGGAATGTTTTATAATAGATGAAACACCCTTGTTTATGTTTAACATTTTCTGTTGCATGTTTCTGTTACCCTGCTTCCTAATCCCACACTCATTTGCCTTGTGGGCGAAATGCCCACATCTGAAACACTGTGGCTGATAGCATCACACCTTCAAATGCCCTTTCTTCCTACAATCATAACAATGTTTATCAGAAGCAAAAATTGTACTCCTGTAGCAATATCTGTTTCCTGCAAATTTGTGGCAACATGCAGTGCTGTAGCCAAATTCTCTGAGTTTTCCATGCAAACACCTAGCGGAATCTCCACAGGAATTCTTTACAAAAACACATCAACAATTCTTTTTTCTGCCTTTCTGAGTATAACTAACCAATATGGCAGCCAGCATGAGAGTTCAACATGTTTTTCCATGGAAAAAAGAGTTAATTTGACATGAAAAAAAGGGCATGTACAAATTGTAAAGACAAAATCATAAAGTTAAAGGAATGTGTGTTGAGCTTACAATTTATAATCAGTGCTCTGAAAGTGGATATCTCGAATTTTCAGCTTGGGAAAAGTGAATTGAATATTCGACAAGTTCCACAAAGCATCATGCCTGCTAGCAGAAAGTGGACTAAAGTCACTTACTAAAACAGCACACAATAGCTACAAAATCATGTAAATGGTAAATGTACCGGTGATACAATCTTTGTGCGTGAAAAACCTGTTGATGTGTTTTCAACTGTAGACTGTGATATCTCAACAAGCTATGTCAAACCACATGAGAAACAAAGAACGACAGAGTCGCTTTCAACCAAAAACATTGTCATCAAAATCAAGTGTTCCTCAAGATGGATTATTGACTACTATGGATGCAAAAGACAAAACAAAGTACCAGTAGGCCTAAAAACAGTTATCATTGACCAGCAAAAATGTGTAAAATAAATCTATTTGCATATAGTCAAAGACAGAACATAGCAGCTGAATTTCAGTCTAGGAGCAAGCACAAAATAAGTAGCGTAGTGAAACCACGTGCAAAACTACAGGCAGTGACTTCCATGAGCCATGACATGAAAACAGCAACAACAGATAACGACTTTTTCATGTTCTTATTGAGAACAACTGATGTACCAAGAAACGAAATGAAAGACATAGAGATCTCACTCAAAAGTAGGCTACATGAGCTGAGAAACTCAAATGCAATTGTCTTCTCGGTTCCTCATTGACATGACTCGCCAATCTGGTCATGTGTAAATAAAGAAGTGTAAAGCACAAATTAACAGATTCTAAATATATGCACGAGATTCAAAAACATTACAAATTAAGCTCAGCAGGAAGAAGATTCCACACATCCCATGGCTTACATCTCAACAGACTAGGGAAAGACTTAGTTATAACATGGATCAAAGAAGTAGAAAACAGCAAATTGAATGTGCAGTGTTGTGCTACAGAGGCATCCCTCTCAAGGACGAAAATAATGAATACTTGGGGGAATCAACCACAAAATGCCAGGTCGGTGAGACAATACATCAGCAGGACAAGAGCTATGTTTTTTTAGGACAATGAAACTTTCCATCAGATGCAAGTGTATGTGTTTCATATGTGCTTCAAACAGGCTTCAGTCTACATGAGAATCATTTATCACTTTTGCATTATTATGTGCAGGGTTTGGAAAAAAAGTAGATGCTTTTGAACCATTTATCACAGAACTATCTCCACTTGTAATAATAGTTACAGAACACCAGAAAACAATGGACAACATACAATATTACAAATTAGAAGGGTACAACCTAGCTATGTTCTACCGTAGAACACGTAATAAAAGTAGTTGTGTTGCCATCTACTCAAGAAAATATAAGTTCACAACCACCACAGAAAAAGTGTGTGTGTGTGGGGGGGGGGGGGGGGGGGGGGACAATTTCTGTATTGACAATTGCAATTCTTAAACTGATATTGTGATATTGTGCACTGTTCCTTTCTGTCTCATAGGTGTATATAGATCCCCCTGTGAAAATTTTGATGGTTTTCTGAAATCACTTGATGGAGTTTTAAGTAAGTTAATGTTGGGTTGTAGAAGTGTAAATCTTGTCATACTGGGAGATCTGAACATCAACACTTTACATGATGGTCAGGAAAGCAAACATTTTACAGGTTGTATCCTGTCTTATAGGGCTAAAGATCTTCTTGGACTAGTACCCACCAGAATAGCTAACACACATAGTAGTTCCACTAATCATCTTATCACAAATTATGACCACATCATCTCAACAGGCATCATAAATAGTCACCTCTCAGACCATTTAGGCCAAACACTAGTGCTAAAAAGTAATATAAAATTCAAACCAAGAAAATTGTATGAGTACAGGCAAATACTATCTGCAAACAACATTGCTGCACTATGACATAGTTTAAGCCAGGAATAATGCGTATCAGTTATTACCACCATTTGGGTCAACAGTAACTGGAAAATGTTCATAGAAATTCTGACTGAGCACTTAAATAGAGCCATGCCATTAAAAAAAGTGAGTATGCAGAAAATTAACCTTTAAAATCAAAACCTGTGCCACTAGATTTAAAACAAACAATCTGAAAGAAAACAACAGTAAACATGTATAGCTTACACAGACTGACTGACTCAGGGTTAAATAAAGCACCCTACAAGCAGTATAGACACAAGAACTGCAAAGAAGTCAGGAGATTAAAAGCAGAAAGAATCAGCCAACAGATACTAGATTCAGATAGTGTTGCAAAGACTTGTTGGTCAACCGTAAATAAAATCAGAAACAATGAGACAGAAACTGAAATTAATAATGTACAATTAACTGTGAATAATGATGATATCTCTGATTCCTTTCTACCCGGCAATACTTTTAATAATTACTTCATAGATACTGTTGAAAATGATGTCTCTATGAAACAATATATACAGCACACATTTGAGTCCAATAACAAACAGAACTGCAGTAGATTACCAGTAGTAAGCACATATGACATACTGCAGCTTATTGATAGCCTCAGAAACAAAAAATCAGCAGGATTAGACAAAATTTCTCCATATCTATTGAAGCAATGCAAATACAAAATAATGAAACCACTAGTTCATCTAATAAATTGTGATCTAGAAGATGGTATGTTCCCTGATAAGTTGAAACTGGCTGTAGTTAAACCAATACACAAAAAGGGAGAAGTAAAGCATGTACAGAACTACAAACCTATTGCCCTAATCTCAATTTTCAGCACACTGATAGAGAAAATAACGCTAAAAAATCCTGGAACATTACAACAAGGTGATTTCTGGCATGGTTTCAGAAGACATTGAAGTACTACGTCAGCAGCAGTACAATTTGTCCATCACGTACTTGAAAAAATAAATGAAAAATCACAAGCAGTAGGAGTATTCCTGGATCTCTCAAGAGCTTTTGATAGAATACATCATGATGTGCTCTTATCAAAAATTGCGAAGAATGGTGTCACTGGAAAAATCATGCAACTGCTAAATACGCATTTAAAGGGTAGACAGCAGTGAGTGGAGATTATATATTCTAATGGAGAAATACTGGAGAGGAGAAGGTCAAGTAACAGAAATATACATTCTGGTGTTCCTCAGGGCTCCATTTTAGGCCCAGTTCTCTTCATATGCTATGTATATGGTTTCCCAAGTTCTCTTGACAATAAGCAATTGATCACTATGTATGTACATTGTTTGCTGTGCAGACAGTGAGTCAGCCTACTTGATGAGATGCATAACTTTATTAAAAAGGCAAGAGCTCAGTTTGAAAGAGGGAACCTAAAAATAAACATACAAAAACTAATATTATTCATTTTAAACCAAATGGTCCAAACACACAAAATATTTCAATTGATGAAATTCTACCAAAAACCTGTACAGATCTTAATTCTTGGGTTTATGCATAGATGACGGACTTTCATGGAAGCAGCAAGCTGATTATGTCTGTAAAAAATAACACCCAGTCTATATGTATTAAGCAGATTATCACCACATCTTAATTCTGAAACCCTAAGGGCTGTATATTATGGATTAGTGTACCCTTACTTGTCATGAAATAGTACTGTGGGGTGGGACATACCAGACTAATATGAAAAGGGTTTTCATACTGCACAAGTTAGCCTTGAGGATCATAGCAAAAGTAAAACCAGGAACTTCTTGCAAACGTATATGCATTAGATACAATATTCTCACAGTTAATGCCATGTATATACTAGAAACTATAATATATCTAAAAACAAAGATGATGTAACTTATCAAACGAAAGCGTTGGTATGTTGATAGACACACAAACACACACACAAAATTCAAGCTTTCACAACCCACGGTTGCTTCATCAGGAAAGAGGGGAGGAGAGGGAAAGACGAAAGGATGTGGGTTTTAAGGGAGAGGGTAAGGAGTCATTCCAATCCCGGGAGTGGAAAGACTTACCTTAGGGGGGAAAAAGGGACAGGTATACACTTACACACACACACACAAAAAAACACACATACACACACACACACACACACACACACACACACACACACACACACACCCATCCGCACAAGACACAAGCGGACTGCTAGTGAAAGAACACACTAAGATTACAAAAAGAAACTTGGATATTCACAACCATGAAACAAGGCATAGAAAAGACTTTCATATGGTTAACAGAAGATTAACTTTAACAGGAAAAATCCTCTATGTCAAAGGAGCTGTTTTTAACAACTTGTTACCAAATGAAGTTAAGATATTGATAGGGGATACTTTTAAAAGCGAGTTAAGCAGTGGCTTATCCAAAAATGCCTTTATAACTTGAATTTATCATGACTTATAATATAATGTAATAAGAAATAATGTAAACTAAAAAAAAACTGCAATTGTAAAAACTTTATGCTTAGTTACAAATGCACATGCATATAAAATTACATGTTATGAGCAATAAATTGAAACTGAAATGACGTGATCTGCTACTGGAGTCCCTGTTAATTCATATGTTTGTGCAATTGCTTCGCGGATTCTGTCTGAAAAGTCTCCACAGTTCATTTTCCAACTTTTTTCTAAAAAACCTAGCACTATTCCACTTGTGGTATCTCTGATGTAAGCCTTCGCTAATTGTTCAAATATATTTTGTCTTGCTCAGTGTTTCATGATACATTATGTATATCTTGGCTTCACCCATAGGGCATAAAATGGCACTCACAGACTAGTTTCATCTGGTTAATTACTCATTCTTATCACAGCCAATTCATTAATGAATACTGTTACATCCTTTATTTTTCTGCCAGAGAAGGGTGTGATTAGATTACCTACTACAGGATCCATTGAAAAGGGGGCATTGCTACTGTTGTTGTTGTTGTGGTCTTCAGTCCTGAGACTGGTTTGATGCAGCTCTCCATGCTACTCTATCCTGTGCAAGCTTTTTCATCTCCCAGTACCTACTGCAACCTACATCCTTCTGAATCTGCTTAGTGTATTCATCTCTTGGTCTCCCCCTACGATTTTTACCCTCCACGCTGCCCTCCAATACTAAATTGGTGATCCCTTGATGCCTCAGAACATGTCCTACCAACCGATCCCTTCTTCTGGTCAAGTTGTGCCACAAACTTCTCTTCTCCCCAATCCTATTCAATACTTCCTCATTAGTTATGTGATCTACCCATCTAATCTTCAGCATTCTTCTGTAGCACCACATTTCGAAAGCTTCTATTCTCTTCTTGTCCAAACTATTTATCGTCCATGTTTCACTTCCATACATGGCTACACTCCATACGAATACTTTCAGAAATGACTTCCTGACACTTAAATCAATACTGGATGTTAACAAATTTCTCTTCTTCAGAAACGCTTTCCTTGCCATTGCCAGCCTACATTTTATATCCTCTCTACTTCGACCATCATCAGTTATTTTGCTCCCCAAATAGCAAAACTCCTTTACTACTTAAAGTGCCTCATTTCCTAATCTAATTCCCTCAGCATCACCCGACTTAATTAGACTACATTCCATTATCCTTGTTTTGCTTTTGCTGATGTTCATCTTATATCCTCCTTTCAAGACACTGTCCATTCCATTCAACTGTTCTTCCAAGTCCTTTGCTGTCTCTGACAGAATTACAATGTCATCGGCGAACCTCAAAGTTTTTATTTCTTCTCCATGAATTTTAATACCTACTCCAAATTTTTCTTTTGTTTCCTTTACTGCTTGCTCAATATATAGATTGAACAACATCGGGGACAGGCTACAACCCTGTCTTACTCCCTTCCCAACCACTGCTTCCCTTTCATGTCCCTCGACTCTTATAACTGCCATCTGGTTTCTGTACAAATTGTAAATAGCCTTTCGCTCCCTGTATTTTACCCCTGCCACCTTTAGAATTTGAAAGAGAGTATTCCAGTCAACATTGTCAAAAGCTTTCTCTAAGTCTACAAATGCTAGAAACGTAGGTTTGCCTTTCCTTAATCTTTCTTCTAAGATAAGTCGTAAGGTCAGTATTGCCTCACGTGTTCCAGTGTTTCTACGGAATCCAAACTGATCTTCCCCGAGGTTGGCTTCTACTAGTTTTTCCATTCGTCTGTAAAGAATTCGTGTTAGTATTTTGCAGCTGTGACTTATTAAGCTGATAGTTCGGTAATTTTCACATCTGTCAACACCTGCTTTCTTTGGGATTGGAATTATTATATTCTTCTTGAAGTCTGAGGGTATTTCGCCTGTTTCATACATCTTGCTCACCAGATGGTAGAGTTTTGTCAGGACTGGCACTCCCACGGCCGTCAGTAGTTCCAATGGAATATTGTCTACTCCGGGGGCCTTGTTTCGACTCAGGTCTTTCAGTGCTCTGTCAAACTCTTCACGCAGTATCGTATCTCCCATATCATCTTCATCTACATCCTCTTCCATTTCCATAATATTGTCCTCAAGTACATCGCCCTTGTATAGACCCTCTATATACTCCTTCCACCTTTCTGCTTTCCCTTCTTTGCTTAGAACTGGGTTTCCATCTGAGCTCTTGATATTCATACAAGTCGTTCTCTTACCTCCAAAGGTCTCTTTAATTTTCCTGTAGGCGGTATCTATCTTACCCCTAGTGAGATAGGCCTCTACATCCTTACATTTGTCCTCTAGCCATCCCTGCTTAGCCATTTTGCACTTCCTGTCGATCTCATTTTTGAGACGTTTGTATTCCTTTTTGCCTGTTTCACTTACTGCATTTTTATATTTTCTCCTTTCATCAATTAAATTCAATATTTCTCCTGTTACCCAAGGATTTCTATTAGCCCTCGTCGTTTTACCTACTTGATCCTCTGCTGCCTTCACTACTCCATCCCTCAAAGCTACCCATTCTTCTTCTACTGTATTTATTTCCCCCATTCCTGTCAATTGCTCCCTTATGCTCTCCCTGAATCTCTGTACAACCTCTGGTTCTTTTAGTTTATCCAGGCCCCATCTTCTTAAATTCCCACCTTTTTGCAGTTTCTTCAGTTTTAATCTACAGGTCATAACCAATAGATTGTGGTCAGAGTCCACATCTGCCCCTGGAAATGTCTTACAATTTAAAACCTGGTTCCTAAATCTCTGTCTTACCATTATATAATCTATCTGATACCTTTTAGTATCTCCAGGGTTCTTCCATGTATACAACCTTCTTTCATGATTCTTAAACCAAGTGTTAGTTATGATTATGTTGTGCTCTGTGCAAAATTCTACCAGGCGGCTTCCTCTTTCATTTCTGTCCCCCAGTCCATATTCACCTACTATGTTTCCTTCTCTCCCTTTTCCTACACTCGAATTCCAGTCACCCATGACTATTAAATTTTCGTCTCCCTTCACAATCTGAATAATTTCTTTTATTTCATCATACATTTCTTCAATTTCTTCGTCATCTGCAGAGCTAGTTGGCATATAAACTTGTACTACTGTAGTAGGTGTGGGCTTCGTATCTATCTTGGCCACAATAATGCGTTCACTATGCTGTTTGTAGTAGCTTACCCGCATTCCTATTTTCCTATTCATTATTAAACCTACTCCTGCATTACCTCTATTTGATTTTGTGTTTATAACCCTGTAGTCACCTGACCAGAAGTCTTGTTCCTCCTGCCACCGAACTTCACTAATTCCCACTATATCTAACTTTAACCTATCCATTTCCCTTTTTAAATTTTCTAACCTACCTGCCCGATTAAGGGATCTGACATTCCACGCTCCGATCCGTAGAATGCCAGTTTTATTTCTCCTGATAACGACATCCTCTTGAGTAGTCCCCGCCCGGAGATCCGAATGGGGGACTATTTTACCTCCGGAATATTTTACCCAAGAGGACGCCATCATCATGTAATCATACAGTAAAGCTGCATGCCCTCGGGAAAAATTACGGCTGTAGTTTCCCCTTGCTTTCAGCCGTTCGCAGTACCAGCACAGCAAGGCCGTTTTGGTTATTGTTACAAGGCCAGATCAGTCAATCATCCAGACTGTTGCCCTTGCAACTACTGAAAAGGCTGCTGCCCCTCTTCAGGAACCACACGTTTGTCTGGCCTCTCAACAGATACCCCTCCGTTGTGGTTGCACCTACGGTACGGCTATCTGTATCGCTGAGGCACGCAAGCCTCCCCACCAACGGCAAGGTCCATGGTTCATGGGGGGGGCATTGCTACTAGCAGCTTAAATCCTTTTTTGACTCTTGAGCAGCATGCAAAGATTTTAACTGAACCATCAATTCATTATGATATAACTTTTGTTGAGCATTTTCCTCTAACAACAGTGACACTTGCTCCATCAGAGCGGTTATACTCTCACTAGCACTAACAGGGATTGTGCCCAGCATTCTTGTGCAATTTACCACTAACTTAATTTTATACTGAGAACACACGCTTCAAACAGAGCAACATATATCAAACAAGAAAAATACAATTTACAATTTATGAAACTAGACTCAACTACTTCTTTTGCCTGATCATCACCCAGTGAACTCACTACACTTGTGTGCTGCATGACCATACCACCTACAAGCAGCACAAGTTACTGGTATGAATTTAGTACATGGTTTACTATGACTCACTAAATTACAAATCAGTACACTTCATTGGTAGCAAATATGTCTCTTTACAATTTCCTCTCAATTCTGATAAATCAACAGGTTCCTTAGGTTTCATAAAAGATTCTTCGAACACAGCACGCCCATCCATACACCTAATCTCTGCCATATCACAACCAGAGTAAAACAAGAATGTCTTTTGTGAATACCACATAGAGATTACTGTTATGGTGTGTGACCATCATAGATGAAGACAACTGCCTCTGAATTCCAGGCATTGGAGTTGAACACTTCCAATGCCAAATTCTCTGATGGCAGCATAGGAGTGAACTTCTGACACCAATTTACAGAGGGCCAAGATGAGACACCTTTTCCTGAAATCAGGATAGATGCTGGGAACCTGTGAAATGTTAACAACACTAGTAAAACATTATTAGAGTTCAGTTATTTATTAACAATGTTTACATTTTGTTGTTGTTCAGCAGCAGCCTTGGCTGTTACTAATTCACCCGCATGTTGGATTCTAGCTGATGTTTGGTGAGTCAGCTCAGAGTTTTCATGCCCAGAGGTCAGCAAACCTGGCAGTGCGGCGGCTGCCAATGAGCTGGGCAGTAGCTGCCCAGCATGAAGTGGTTCTCCTACTTGGTCCCACTCTGAATTCTAAGATGACCCTTGGTGACTCATCCGTAATGTACCTGGTGTCAGTAGTCATGTGGTCTGCCGATCTCCTCCCTGTCCCTGGTGGCTTCAGTGCCCAAAGGTGAACTAAATTTTGAAGTCTGACCATCCCCACCCACTTGTTGCCCAATGTTGAACTTAGTGATGTTTGGAGTAAGTTAATAATTTGCGTGGCTGGTCAAATTGCTACACTGCAGCTAGTGACAGAGACAGTCGAATTTTAATACCCAGTTCTGCTAATAATAATAATAATAATAATAATAATACTCATCCTTTTTGTTGCTCTTCTTTGTTGCATTAACTTGTTGTTCTCTTCCTTTATGAGGTTCATCTTTCTATAATTGCCTAGAGGATGATCAGGATACAACTTCAATAACAATGTGAAATCTGGTGGATTTTCTGCAGAATTGTACATATATTTTCAGTCATTTCACTTCACAGTTCAAATCAATAAAACACACATAATTTTTTCTCCATCCTTGCACTTCAGACTCACACAGCCAACTGCCCAAAACAACGAAGATTATCCTCTAATAATATGTAGCAAAGAAATTACTATCATGTATCTATCAATTCATGCAAAATAATCTTTGAGACATACAATTCATAAATAAAATACAATTAATTGTCTATCTTTTTTTGAGAAGTCCATAATCATCTTTGTAATTATCTCAAGTATTTATAAATATTGACATTTAAACATTTTCGCATAGCTTTGTAGTAATGGATTTTTTGTTTTTACATCTTCACAACAGTATCGTTCACTTCATATGATCCAAGACTGGGTAGTACATTTATCCCACTATGAGCCGTTTTATTACAACAGGAAGAGGTCCTGCTGCTGGCTTTCACATTGATGTTTGGTATTGGCAGCACTCTGTGATGTGATGTTGTTAGAAGACAGTCAGTTTCTTCATCAGTAGATGGTAGGTGACAAGCAGCATGGCTTTCATCCTGTGAAGGCCATCATCTTGAGTAGATCTTTGTCTGGTTCATAGACTGTGCGTGAGCATCTAGGACATAGATTCACTACAGTATCACAATCATGGAATTGAGTGTTATTACTGTGAATGTCATCAATCCTAATGATCAACTCATGAAAAGAACTGGAGAGCTGGAGTATTTAAAGGGAGCTAGCATGAGGCTATGACACATAGCTTAATTCATAAATCTGCTACCTTCTCTTAACAGCCTGTTAACTGCTGTATCAGTCCCTCGCCATGTGCCCTTATGAAATAGATACATTTTCTTGCAACAAGCTTTAAGAGTTAACAAATATGCTTATCTCACATCCTTTGGTTTCCCAACCTCTTTTCTGCTGAATGCTTACTCCTTACTCGGCAGGCAGTGTCGTCAACTACCCACTTGCAACATAATGACTCGCTTCCTGCTTCTGCCTCTGTCTCTGACATGACTTGAATTTTCCTGGGCTATGTGAGTGAGTTTTAATAAAGAAATTTCTAATTTCTGTCCCTTACTGTTCTGTGCCACAAAAGTAAGAAAAAGAGAGAATGATTTTATAGAACATACTGGTCAAAATTGTAAAAGACCACATCTACATAAAAAAATTAAAACAAGAAATATTTTCTAAAATATTTTAAAAATATGGATACAATGTGCCAAAAGCCACTGCAGAAGCATGAATGAGTCCAAAAGGATGAAACACAATAAATGCTGTATCTTCAATTCAAAAAAAGATTGCCATGGAACATAAATGCCAAAAATTACCCAAAGATAATTTACAGTTGGGAGATGTGCAAAACGGAGACATCTTCAAAACAGCTTCAGTGATGTTTGGGCCTTTCTGAAATGAGAAATGAGCAACCCACATGGTCAGATGAATGCCATGCTAGACATAGTGGACTGATGAAAAACAAGTTGTTTAAATAATAAAAGAATCAATAAGAACAACTGTAATAATGGCTGTGATCTTATAATGGTCCTTAGATTACTGGTCAAATAATAATAATAATAATAATAATAATAATAATAATAATAATGACCCAAGGATGAACTGGAAGTTGGCTGCTTAGCCTTCACGGATGACCTGGCACTACTTGCAGACAATGAAACCACAGCAATCAGGTGGGCAGAAGTACTCAAAGAGTGCACAGAAAAAGTAGGGCTGCAAATCCCTTTCCAAAAAACAGAGTTCTTCTGCATGAAATTCAACATACTGAATTTAAACACAAAATATGACAAAATCAACAGAGTAACACATTTTAAATACCTAGGGGAAGTGATTGGACTGACAGGAAAGGAGAAAATCACGCAGAACATCAGGTTACTGAAGATGAAGAGAACCTTATACAAAACACAGTGTATCTACAACCAAAAATATCTGTCCATCTCCATCAAAATTCGTCACTACAATACTGTAATCAAACCTGAGGTGCTATATGCCTGTGAGACACTGATGCTACACACAAAGGGCAACCTAGAGAAGATCGTCACAGAGGAAAGAAAAACTGTCAGGAAAATTATTGGACAAAAACTCACAGATGAAGGATACAGGCTTCACTCCAGAGACACTACAGAGAAGTTGTCCAAACTTGCAGCAAACATCAGAAAAAGGTGACTAAAATTTTATGGCCACATCAGCAGACTCCCACAGACCAGACTCACCAACAGAATACTCAGATACATTCAGAGGCTCAAAACCACTACACCTTGGATGGCACAAGTCAAAATTGGTCTGGAAAAATCACGGGTAGATTCAGAGGACATCACAGACAAAAGTGTCTATAAACATAAAATACACAAGTGGGAAGTAATGTCAGAGAAGACAGCACCTAAAGCTCAGAGACCAAAGTGGACCGAAGAAAGGAAAAGAACCTTTAGTGAATGAATGAAAGAGTACTAAGAGGAAGAACAAGTAGTCATAAATTCTCCACGTGGTCTGATAAAGGCCTGTAATGTGTGTAATAACAATAGTAATAATAATAATGATAATAACAGATAAAACAACACCACATAACAAACCTGACATCATAATCACCAATAAAAAGAAGAAATTAACACAACTAATCGAAATATCCATACCCAATACAACAAATATACAAAAGAAAACAGGAGAAAAAATTGAGAAATACATCCAACTGGCTGAGGAAGTCAAGGACATGTGGCATCAGGATAAAGTTGACATTATACCAATTATACTATCAACTACAGGAGTCAAACCACACAATATCCACCAGTACATCAATGCAATACAGCTACATCCAAACTTATATATACAACTACAGAAATCCGTAATTATTGATACATGTTCAATTACCCTAAAGTTCCTAAATGCCATTTAACATATACCGAACAGTTAAAAGGAAGTCACGCTTGATCAAGGTCCGCGTCACTTTCCATTTTTGACCAGACATAACATCTGAGAAAAGAAAGAAATGATGATAGTAGTAGTAGTAGTAGTAGTAGTAGTAGGGTACAGCTTCTCTCAACCTGAAATTGCTTTGAACACTGCAATGCCCTACTAGGCATGGTACTATTTCAGGAGGTATAATCTTACCTTCCACCAACTTTTGAGGTGGATGATCCAGCCATTACAGGAGAACATTAGTTTCATGGGGACTCTGAATCCCAGTGTAACTTGGCACTTTTCACACACACACAAATAGTTTTACTGGTAATACAGTGACAAGAAATGGGTCTCAATGGAAACTTTTGGAAAAGTTCTGATGATTTGCTCCACATTATGCATACTTCCTACCAAGAATTTCTCAATTTATCCACCAATTTCCATTTCTGCATGAAGTATGGGAAGAGTGACTACTTAAATGCTTGTATGTATGCTGCAATTGGTCAAATCTCATTTTCATGGCCCTTATGGAAGCAGTACTGTGAGGATTGGAGTACATTCCATGATTCATTGCTTAAACCTGGTCCTTGAAACTTTGTAAGTAGATTTTCAAAGGATAGTTTGTGTCTATCTGTAACCATTTGTCAGTTCAGATTTTCAGCATTTCCATGATACTCTCCCGGGAGTCAAACAAACTTGTGACTATTTGTGCTGCTCTTCCTTGAATGCAGTCAGTATTCCTTGTTAGTCCTATTTGGTAGGGGTTCCATACACTTTTGCAATATTCTAGGATAGGTTGCATGAGTGTTTCATAAGTAATACCCTTTGTAGATCTGTTGCATTTCTCTGTTATTCTACCAATGAATACCTGCTTTACCTACAGTTGAGCTTGTCTGATTGTTGCACTCCATACCTCTAAAAATTATTACACCAAGGTATTTGAATGAATTGATTGGTTCCAGTTGTGACTCATTGATACTGTAGTAATAATGTTTTGTTTTGTGTAGAGCACAATTTCTGGGCATTTAAAGTGAGTTGGTAATCTCTGCAATAGTTTCAAATTTTATCGAGATGTGACTGAATATTTGTGCAGCCTTCTCAGATAGTATATCATTATAGATAACAAAAACATCTGTGAAATGTCTGAGGTTGCTATTAATATTGTCTGCAAGCAAAGGTTCCAACACATTGTTCTGGAGCACACCTGAAGTTATTTCTAAATCTGTCTGTGACTCTCCATCCAAGATAACATGCTGTGTCCTCCTTATCAAAACATTTTCAGTTCAGTTCCAAATTTTGCTTGATAGCATACAATCATATTTTCTTTAATAAGTGTATGTGTGGAACTGAGTCAAATGCTTTTGAGAAGTCAAGAAATACCACACCTACTTGACTGCCTTGATTCATGGCTTTCAGGATGTAATGCAAAGAAAGTGAAAGCTGAGTTTCACATGGTTAATGTTTTCAGACTCCACACTGGTTGTCACAGAGGAAGTTGGAAGTTGCTTTTGATCATTACTGACTGACTCATTATTTTCTAGAAATACTTACATTAGAAAATGCCTCATAAAAATGTTGGAAATGACAGGGACTGGACTGACAAAGCTCTAGTTACATTGAATGCTTCTGTAAATAACTCATGCAAGTAAACTTTTATTGGAAACATTCAGATATATATAATGCTGAGTATGGTGTGGCTATGTGAAGGGTAAAGCACTAGCCACATTTACATGTAATAGACCAGTTTCATCAAGTAATTACTGAAGCTCTACCTTTACACTTTGACAGAACACTTTATGCAGGGCTTCTAATATTGTTCGAAGAGTGACATATGAAATATTACTTATTACTCTGCCCTAATCACAACATTAATACTAATCTTGAGCATTCTTTAACAAACTACATTGCAACTATAGTACATTAGTGGGAGGAGGAGATTAGTGTTTAACGTCCCGTCGACAACGAGGTCATTAGAGACGGAGCGCAAGCTCGGGTGAGGGAAGGATGGGGAAGGAAATCGGCCGTGCCCTTTCAAAGGAACCATCCCGGCATTTGCCTGAAGCGATTTAGGGAAATCACGGAACACCTAAATCAGGATGGCCGGAGACGGGATTGAACCGTCGTCCTCCCGAATGCGAGTCCAGTGTGAGTACATTAGTAAATATTTGTAGAGTAGCGTATTACAATAAAAAAATTTGTGAAACGCTTATCTTCTTTAGGGTTTTCATTCCTGGGATTTTGTTGCACAAATGTGTATGCAAATAAAGATATTTGTGTTTCATTATTGTTCTGCCATTTATTACAAAAATAATTAGGTTAAACACTAAATGAACCATACTGAGTCAAAAACTCGGGCATTTTATAGCTAATTACTGAGGCAACTGATTGAACTAAGAGTGAACAGAGACTAAGACATGTGGTTGCAGCTGCCATTATATTTATAATCTTCTAACAGTCACTTCATATTGTCCTTTGTTAGTGTTCTATTTCACAATTAAGTTTACTGTCCATAAAAAATTTTTCAGCAAATAATGTATACCACTTGAGTCTATAATTTTTGTTAAATTCAGTAACAAACATTTTTTATTAGTATTCATTTCTTTCACACAAATAATTATTTATCCTGTTTTGGTATGTTTTAGCGTTTGATTAATGTTTGTTAACTATCTTCACATACATAACAGTCATCAGTCACATAGAATAATTCCAACTTTGCTTTTAAAAACGGTAACAAAAAGAGTCTCAAATGGTTTCAGCGGTGCAAAACTGGATTGTGAACTTCACCTTTATCTTACTACAGTTGACTTACCGGTACTTGAATCGTTTAGCCAATCCTTTTCTCTGTATACTCATCTGCATCGATCTTCACAACTTCTTCTCTGGTGTGTGTGTGTGTGTGGGGGGGGGGGGGGGGGTCTGCACCATTGACCATTAGATACTATCATACTATTATAATGTGGTGGGTTTAATGACCACCAGAAGTTCAAAAACAGGTCTTGCTTCTAGCACGTCTAACACCAAGATTAAGTAAGAATTTCTAGACAAATCATGTTTCAATTGTCTATAACAATTACAATTATCTGACCACCAAGGAATAATACGTAATTACTTCTTGCACCCTCCATACAGATTATATGGTGCGAGTGGCAAACACTTGTCAGCGTCACTCATCTGGCGCAGCTCCTGTCCTCCCAGGACCAACGTCCGCTCTGCACACACAGACCTGTGTTGCACAGTAAATAGGCTCTCTCTCATGCTTATCTTTAAAACATCACGTGTTTGAGGTGACAGAAGGTCAAGTGGTTCCATAAATTATGTGGAAATTCTTGAATCACTACATATCCCCCTCCTTAGATAGAACACGTGATATTTTATACATAATTACCATGTACATTAATATCACGTAGTATAACACTTCATTTTTCAACAATACATCTTTCTCTATTAATAATCATAAATACTCTTGTTCTTATTGCTTGTTCATTCCTTTTTCCACTCTACCACAATTATAAAACAAGAACCTTTCAATCCATGTTGGAGTCAGCTCTTTCAATATCTAAAAATCAAGAGGATCAAAATTTTTGTTTTCTGCTCTTTTTCCAATCATAAATTCCAGATGTCATGGACCCTTGAATATTTCTTCCTTTATTCTATTTCTCTGTACTACCTCTTTAGTACATAATGGCGTCTGTAGTCTGGAGGAACTCTGGGCAAAATAAATGTGTTCCTATTGACACTCAGAAAATATAATAATGCTAGTGAAATACAGAATTCAAACTTACCAGAATAGTTCCTACAAAATGTGTGACTTCTGGCATGATACTGTCCTTCTCCCCTCGGATCAGCATCTATACCTTACACGTGGGTTGATCCTATTGGTGCCCTTCCTCCTTCTGTTTCAGTAGGTACACCCCTTTAAATTATTATTCTCCTATGGCACAGGTCAATCCCCTTCTTGGTGCCCCTGTCTGCACAATATAGGTCAACCTTTCTTAGGTCTGCCTATCTGCCCTTTATATCCAATAACTGCTGGGTGTGCCCTCCTTATCCTTTATGAGTAGGCCTTTAGGTTCATTCCCCAAGTATACATCTTTATGTACACTTTAATTAAATATCCTCTGGTAAAAATACAAAATCTATTTCACACTTCACACTCACTTTTCAATACTTCATTTAGTACCCTAAAGTCGTCCTCCACTTTTCAACTTTTATACTCTTAGTATATACTCTACCTCTATACACTATTCATACAAAATGTGTCTAATTGTGTTATAAGACTCTCACTATTCTACAAGTCATCAGAATATTTGTCAGACTGACCTTCCTTAACAATTATCACAAACCCTTCCTCTCTGGCTTATGCTCTCCTTAATTACTCATGCTTCCTATTTAGGTATACTCTATGTAAAATTAGCATAGTTCTTCTATACTTATGCATATAGGCAATATGGAATGATCATTGTTTTTTACACTCACACACACACACACAAATGTGTGCTCACAATGTACACATACCTCTTCCCCACAATACTTGACAGTTCTTACATCATTTCAGTCTGTCCTTTCATTGTATACGTCTTCGTGTTTCGTTGTGTGTATGCGTAAGTGTGTCTGTGTATCCTGATTCTTCAGCCTACTTGTATGAAATAAGTTGAAGGTTATTGGAAACCATGGAAAATGAGAAGGACTTCTGCGACAGAAGTAGTTGAATATGGAAAGAGGGAAAGAAAGGTAGGTACTTAAATGAGAAGTAAGAAAGAAAAAAGTAGAATTGGTTGCTAAGATTGAAGAAGAGAAAGAACATAGTTCCAAAGACAGGAAACCCTTCCCACCTCCTTGCCCAGGATCCTTACCTTGCCAGTACTTGAGTGAGAAGCCGGAGGAGGTATGGTGTTAATCGTCACCTAAAGAATGGACATTCTCACCTTCACCCTTGAGGTCCCCAAAGAAAAACCTTAGCAACCCCTACGGAATGACAAATGGTGAAGAATCAGTCACACTTGTTTGTGAGGGTCATATGGAACGTGTGATGTGTGTTTAGTGTTAGTCATGATTTATCTGCTGGTGTAAATCATGCTATTACTTACACTACCCACCCGTTTCAAAATTGATACAAATCCTTCCATTTACATCACATTTTATAAAAGGTAAAAAACATTCTGCATTAAGTATAAAATTACGTATCATATTATCACAATTATGAAATTATTCAAACAATATAATATCTTCTATTAATCTAATATCCTTTGCAGTTTATTAAGACCTCTGCACCCAGGTTTGCATAGACAAACTGGATAAGAGATTACTTTCAAAGAATAGCTTAGGCAAAAATAAGACCTAACTCTATGGGGATGGCAGGAGAGACTGGCTGGCTAGGCAAAAATAAGACCTAACTATATGTGGAGACAGCGTCGACTGCTGTGGACATTACAATCGAGACCACCGCTGACTAGAGCAGAGTGTGAATATGACTTAAATACTTAGCAGGTACAATACTCTAACAACTGAGGACAGCTTCTTCCAAATACTTAGCGGACACACTCCTCCAACTGAGGATGACTTAATCACATACCAGGAGCAGTTTTTGGTGACATTACCACAATTCCACACTGATATGTCTCTCTAATGATGGATAATAGGATAGTATAAGGAGTAGGGGGATAGTGTGAGAAGTAGGGGAGAGTTCAGTGCAGGAAAATTTTATTGCAGAAAAAACACCGAAAACAACTAAGGATCCGACGATCGTCACTCTTCCCATTAACACAGAATGTTAATGTCCCTGGGAGACAGATGTGACTCCACCCGGATCCCATGGCTCTGACATTAACCTCACTTGATTACTTACAGACCAATACTTCTCATTAAATTTTGTGTGAAAGCCTCCCCACAACACAACAATTACCACTTTGCTAGGAAACACAACATTAAGTAAAGTTATTTTATTTTCTACTCTGTCATGGACAAGTTTGAATTCTACATACAAGTCATTTATGACATTGGTATTATCATTAAGTTTGGAAAAAGCAACAGTCAAAATGTTTCCGGAGATTATCCTCATGGCAACTTTTCGATCAATTATTTCCTCTACCTGTTCCTCCAGATTACTTATATTTATTAAGCCTGTGGAGACTAGTTTCTCCTTAAAGTTGCATTCCATGTTATCTACTTAGGTACTAACACACGCAATTTGCGATTGAACTATAGGTATTAATTTATCCTATTTTTCCAGACTCTCTTTTAAGGTGTGCAACCGCTGCTTTACAGCATCGAATGTAACATTACATATGCTTTGAAATGATTGTAACTTTTTGCCAAGTTCAGTTTCCACATTATTATCTTCAATATAAAATTCTAGTTTTTTGGCTAAGTTCTGAAATTGGTTACTCTGTGTCTGACTAAAGTTTGCAAGGATAGTCAGGGAATTACTTAATTCATTCTTTAAATCTAATTGCAAACTCTCCACTTTATCATTTAAGACATTGAACTTAGCATTTAAAACCTGACCCTGTGCTTCTAGTTTTTCACTTAAAGTAGCACTTAGTTCCTTTCTTATAGCAGCTGAAACTGCCTTCTGTTCATCTTATCTATCATTTAACTGTGTATTTACTAAATCTAACTTAGGACTTAGTTCTTGTCTTAAAGTAACTGAATTTGCACTCTGTGCATCTAATTTTTCTCTTAAAGTTGCAATTTGAGCATTTGCAGCTGCACTTTGGTTATCTAATGTAGCATTTAGTTGAGTATTCACTGATTCTAATTTAAGACTTAGTGCTTTAATTAAATTTGCTACCACAATCCCGTCTGGCATTTCTTTTCTCACTGTCATGGCCATGGTTGGTTCTGGTGTTTCCCCAGTTTTTTTAGTATTATCCATATTCCTCTTACTTTTAGGTCTAGTGATCATTAAAAAAAATTCACCTCCGAGTATAATAACTATACTAACAGTCTACTATTGAACAGTGTCCTTAACTTCACACTCAAATAATTATTGCCTTTCACTCACCCGGCGTAGAGTTTTAGGCTGCATCGGTGAGCCAGTGTGGAATCAGCACCGGAGAACTGCGCAGGTGCCGGCAGCATCGAAGATTGGTTTCAGCATCAGTGCCAGTGAATGGATTTGTAGTCAGCACCGGTGAGCAGCAGCTGGCGCTGTTGGCGTCAGTTGCTGGTTACGGGTTCCACATCCCTGCGATGTGTGTGAGGGCTGCTTACTCCTCACACTGGATCTTCGTCAGATAGATCTCATTGTAACTTTTCTTAGTCTAAACTGTTGAGATTTTCCGTACGTCTTCTCTGGTATGGTATTTATTAATTTTCACTCCTTTTTACCTTTTATGCAAAATCCAACTCTGCAAAACAATTTCCAAGTCTTGTTACTAATGGTTGCTATGGCAACTCTCAATATCTTCTTATCTTGATTTCATTTCAAGAGTCCTCTTTCTTCAAGTCCTGTCATGGTCACCACATTCTAACAGTTTTAGTAACAAAAGAAGTGGTGCAAAACTGGATTGTGAACTTCTCACTTCTCTTACTACAGTTGACTTACTTGAAACGTTTAGCTAATCCTCTTCTCTGGATACTCAGCTGAGTCGATCTCCACAACTTCTTCTCTGAAGAAATAATGCTGCTGCTCTCTCTCTCTCTCTCTCTCTCTCTCTCTCTCTCTCTCTCTCTCTCTTGAAATAACTCGGTACCCTCATAATACTTTCAGTTCAGTTCAGGTATATTTTCATGTCCACAAGTTTCGCATAAGGATACAAACTTTTGCAAGTCAACTGCACCATTAACCATTAGACACTATCAAATATAATTACAATGTGATAGGTTTAATAACCACCAGAAATTCCAAAACAGGTCTTGCTTCTAGCAAGTCTCACACCAAGATTAAGTGCGAGTCTCTAGAAAAATCATGTTTCAATTGTCTATAACAATTACAGTTATTTGACTACCAAGGAATAATATGTAGTTACTCCTTGCAACCTCCATACAGGTTCTATGGCGTGAGTGGCAAACACTTGTTGACGTTGCTCGTCTGACACTGCTCCTGTCCTCCCAGGACCAATGTCCATCCTGCACACACAGACATGTGTTGCACAGTAAATAGGTTCTCTCTCAGGCTTATCTTTAAAACATCGCATGTTCAAGGTGGCTAAGGTCAAGTGGTTCCAGAATTTATGTGGAAATTCTCGAATCATTACAAGTCTTCACTTGACACAAAATGATGACATAACCATAATCTCCATATTATTATTTTTTAAAATTGTTGTTGTTGTTATTATTAATAGTCATAAATCACACATTGTAATGGAACTACTCAACACACTTCTTTTTCATTATTTTATTCGTGGCTGTAATTTTTAGCAACTGTAATATTATTTTTTCAGGATGAATTTCAGTTATCAGTTGCAAATAAATTTTATTATGCTTTACCAGTCACAAATTAATTTGTCATTTTCAGAAGCTTAGTATAGCAGACAGTCAATATCTTCTTCATAGAAGGATAATGCCATGGTATGTTCAGAACTTTACATATTGTATGTGATTATCTTAACCATTGTTTGACAGTTTACAACAACTGAATCACATGTACCTCTCTATTGTGCTAGCACCAAGGAACATATATAAAAGCACTTCTTTCTTTGTGAAGTATAGAAGCAGCTAATGCACTACAGTTTTAAGTTATGAACATTTAAATTCAGCATTGTACACACACTTATAGCTTTCCATAATTATTCAGAAAGTTAAAACTGATAGATAAAAGTTTTTGTTTCTGAAATATTATCTGACTATATGTCTTTGGTTAAGAAATATGTCTTTGTAGGTAAACTTTGTACACCTTTGTAATTGCCAACAGGTAGTTGGAGTCTGTCTGTTCTGCAGCAATGGAGTAAGTCTGTGAGCTGTGATTGTTCTGTGGGGCTACTCAGAAGCTCAACATTTGTTTGTTCGGTACACATCCTTAAATATGAAGTGATGAGCACCACCAGTCTTCTATCATTCTAACCTCTGGGCACACTTCAGCAACAGTAATGCAGTGCAGTGGTGGAACGTTGTGTGCCATAAGAACCAGGAATCTCGGCTTAATCACCTGGGTTGTAAGGATGATAGAAACCTCTCAAATAAATAAATACAATAAAATAAAAAAAGACCCTCAGTCTTAAGGTATACTGCAAGCTGATGACATGTATGACTGTTGAGGTGGAACAATCGTTAGCAGGCAACCTCTGAGGACCTGTTGCACCTTAGTTGTATAAGGTTTACTCAGACAAGCAGAACTCTGTCTGAGTGGACCCATCACTGTTCTTGCTCCTGTACATGCCAAAGCAAAGTGAGTAAGGACATCGCGATCCAGGCAGCTATGACAGAAGAGACTAGCAACATTTTTGCAGTGAAGATTGAGAAGGCACCACAAAAGCAGAGTGTCTCTCAACACCCCTTCTCCCATCATCCTTGAAAGGAAAGGGTCACAATGTTCCGGTCAAAAGCTGTCCCAGGCACCATCAGACGTCATTATAGCATGTTTGAATGATGGGGACATCATGGATTTCAGTGCCTCACCACCTGATCTTGGCTGCCCCTCCAATCCCCCTTGCTCTACAAGTTGCTCACCATCTTAGTGCAAGGACACGGGTAAATAAAAATCACAACATTGAAATGGCTTCCATACTTCAGTGGAATATGAATGGATACAGGACTCATCAACAGGAATTGAGACTCTTCATACAGGGGACTCATTTCAAACAATTGGCACACCTGTATTTGGGGGCTACCATCTCTGCAGAAAAGATGGTCTTATTGGTGACAAGGCAAAAGGTGGGGCAGCAGTGTTTGTCAAGGGCACATTCCACTCCTCACCTATGCTCTTAACACAACACTACAAGCAGTTGCTGTTCAGATGGTGCTCTGTGCTGCCCACCTTCTTGATTTAATACCATGCCCGATTCCGCTTTTATGGGATTTTAACACATGCTGTGCACTATGGGGTTCTAACACCACTTGCTCCAGGAGACAGATACTCGAGTATCTAAGATGAACTACAGACATAATATTGTTGAACAAGGGCAAGCTATGCATTTTAGTACTGCTAAAGGTTTGTCTATGGCCACAGAGCTCTCCTTCTGCTTGTGTCCCCTTGCAGATACAACTCAATGGGGAGTAGACAATGATCTTCATGGTAGTGACCACTACCCCATCTGGATCCATCTGACCATTGGAGCTGATTCCGAAAGGAAGTCACTGAGATGGCTGTTCAGAAAGGCTAACCAGATCCTTTAAAGGCAGTTAGCTGTTTTCGGGCACTGTGATGGCATCCAGGCCTGGTGGCTCACATTACAGCTGTGTTCATACATCTGTTCCAAAGTCAATGGGGACACCTAGGGGGCAGCCTGTCCCTTGGTGGAATGATAAGTGTCATCCTTCAATCAGGGACAGGACACCAACAATGTGAAGATACAGTCAGTGCCCTACAGATGAAAATCTTGCAACCTTTTGAATTATTTGGCAAAGACAAGGAGAATAATTCACAAGAGTAAGCAGAGGTCTTGGCAATGGTTCCTGAATACCATTAATAGGTCCATGTCTGCAAGCAAAGTATGAGAAGCCATCGGCAGGATCTTAAGGTGGAACTCACAACCACCAATAGCAGCTGTACAAGAGCTAGGGTGTCTCCTAACATCGCCAAGAGCCATTGCTCAGACAGTGGCTCAATTGTATAAGATCACTACAGCTGATTCTAGCCAGGATCTAGCTTTCCGTTATTATCGAGGGACACAGGAGAGGATTGGTTGTGATTTCCATTCCAACAACATTGAGGAATACAACCTGCCTCTCTCCACAGTGGTAATGCCAGATCCCGTCAGATGGGCTAGCACTTGGATGGGTGACAATCCAGTCTGCCGAGCACTGTTGGTAGGTGGGTTGCACTCAGCCCTTGTGAGGCAAACTGAGGAGCTACTTGGTTGAGAAGTAGTGGCTCCAGTCTTGGAAATTGACATATGGCCGGGAGAGCAGTGTGCTAACCACATGCCCCTCCATATTCACATCCAGTGACCTCTATTGGCTGACAATGACACGGCAGCTGGTCGATACCGTTGGGCCTCCATTGCCTGTTCGGGACGAGTTTCTGTGTGTGGGAATTGGAATCTCCTTTGTCAGTAGCTCATGATACTACTCCCATTCACAACCTGATAACATACAGTCTGTTCAAACAGTTGGACCCACAGTTAAAAGAGGTCCTCCTTCGGCCCTTTAATGAAATTTCAATGACAGGAGACTTTCCCAACTTGTGGAAAAAATCTATTTTAATCTTGATTTTAAAACTAGGAAAGGATTGGACTAACCCAGATAATTATCATAGCTACGATCTGACAAGCTGCATAGGTACAACAATTGAGCATATGGTCAACTGACACCTACTGTGGGTTCTCAAAACCATGTCCCTACTAAGTCACTGCCAGTGTGGGTTCAGATAGTATCACTTTTACACTCGATAAATTGTCCCTGCTTGAAGAAGCAGTTCAACAAACTTTCCTCCCTAAGTAAACCTTATTAGTGTCTTCTTCATTTTGAAAAGATTTTTGATACTATCTGGAGGCATAATGTCTTGTTGCAGCTCTGTCAGTGGGGGTTCTGTGGATGACTATCCACTTTCATACAGTCCTTCCTCTGGGACAAATAGTTTTGATACGAGGTTGGGAATGGCTTGTCTGTCCATTTTCAGCAGGAGAATGTTGTCCTTCAAGGGAGTGTTTTAAGTGACATGTCATTTGCCATTGCAATACTGTTGAGTAATATGTCCACAGTATGGCACCCTGTGCTGTGCTCCTTGTTTGTGGACAACTTCTTCATCTTCAGTGTGCGTATCCTCCAACCTTGCAAAGGATACTTGGCTGTTGCATTTGATGATCAGGTGATTGGAGAAATGGTCTAACACCACAATTTTTAAAATTCTCTTTCGAGAAAATGGTTTGTGTTGATTTTAATTGCTCCAGCTCTAATTTTAATATGCCCATTTCAAAACTGGGGTTAGTGTTTTCACTTTCAAGGAAAAGGTAAGATAAATGAGACTAACTTTTCATGAGAGGCTAATGTGGCTGCCACACTTTAAAGAACTAAAACTGATATGTCTCAAGCCTTTAAACATCCATAAATTCATGTCATAGATCTTGGGGAGCAATAGGGCACATTTGCCCCAACTTTATAAGGCTTTTGTGCAACCCTCGGCTTGAATGCCAATGACAGGTTAATGGTTAATGGATCAGCAAGGCCTTCACACCTCAAAATGCTGTATGTGGTTTACCATGAGGGTATTATGCTGTCAACAGGGGCCTATTGCATGAGGCTAGTTGCTAGCCTGTGTGCAGAGACTGGTGAGCCTCTGCCATCTGTTCAACATCTTAGCCTCATGGCACACCAAGCATACAGTGTTTTGTTCATTCCAAAATTGATAGCATCCAGCATCCATCTCTGTTTTGTGGGGATCCCTCCCCATTGGAATGGCTGTTCTGCCTCCATCCACAAGCATTAAGGCCATTTAGGATACATGTGAGAGAGAGCATTGACTTACTGCAGGTGGGGGAGGATTAATGTCCAAAGCCAGGGGTGGCATAGGGGATCACACTGGCTACTTAAGAGGCTGAGGTTACTTTTGCAACTGTTTGCTTACAGGAAGTATTTTGGACCAGAATACATTTTTAAAATTAAATTTGATGAGATTTTACATTACCACTTAGTTTTTATTAGTTGACATGGATAGTTCTAAGCAGGGGTATTTTATTAGCTTCTGCATCATGTTCCCTGGCATTTTCTTCAAGTGAGGGCTCTCAGAGCTGCTTTCAGTTTATTACATGGAATTGTTTGCCATCTTGAGGGGACTGGAGCAGATGAGACAGCATCATGGCAAGAAATTTCTCATCTCCTCAAATTCTCACAGCATCCTTCACACTACTAGTCAGATGTACCCAGCAGATTTGATGGCACAAGAAGTGCAGGATGCCCCCCTTCTCTTGCAAAGGCAGGACAAGGAAATAATTTTCTGCTGAAGTCCAGTGCGCATAGGAATCCAGAAAAATTAACTTACTGATGTGTCTGCCTAGAAGGCTTGCTCCCTTCCACCTCCTGCTCACTATTCAGCCTCTCTGCAAGCTGTTACCTTATTTTTGACCAAGACAACCATGTATTAATGGGAGGCTCAGAGGAGGGAAGTGATGAATGAGAAGTTATGTTAACTTTCAGTGTGGTCATAGATTACCTCCTTCTGACCACAACAGCCAGAAGAAGTAGCCATTAAACAGCGAAGAGTAGGACAATGTTCATTGGTGCATGGCTTTCTGTTATGTTGGAGGAGACACCAGTGTCTTAAGATGTAAGATGTGGGACACAGCTGTCAATAAGACACATTTTAATTGAGTGTGTTTTATATGACAACCTGACAGTTGATCTGGGTCTGTCACACTACCTGCCCTCTATTTTAAATGGTACTGAGGTGATTGTGGTTCACATTGTAAGATTTTGTGTCTGGAATTCTTCCCAAAATAATGGATGTGAGATTTTAATGTTTCACAGAGTGGCTCGGTCACTGATTACTCATTCAGCCAGTCACCTGTACCCTTTTTAACCGTTTGTACAAGCATTTCATCCTTTATATTATCTAATTATTGAGGGCTTTTCTGATGCTCATCTTAGCAGAACTGCCTTTTCAATTCTTGTGTGAATGCATCTTAGTTTTGCAATTTATTATTATTTTTTAATAGATTTCACAATGCTCGTCTGTGTATCATTCATGCAATGGGCTTATGACATTGCTCTCTAGCATCCTCACCACAGGTCGTCATAATCATCATCATCCTCAGTAATAATAATAATAATAATAATCACCCTCAATAATAATAATAGTAATCCTCAATAATGATAATAATAATAATAATAATAATAAATCCCGTGGAGGCCCGGGAAAAGAATAGGCCTCCGGTATGTTCTGCCAGTCGTAAAAGGCGACGAAAAGAACAAACCACTAATAGGGCTAACCCCCCTTTTAGTGTGATTAGTTGGTTCAGGACAGAACTAATGAAGCCTCGGACAAGCGCAGTCATGGTCGGGGACGACGCTTGAACCCTATGCCCGCCCACAATGGTAACGACACTGCTAGCCAACTGGAAAATGATTTAAATCCAAATAGAGGTGTTTTGCAGGATGTGCTTCCTGCAACCACCCTAGAAGGAAAACAAAGACAGAGGATGAGATGGTCAGATGAAGTTAATCGACACCTCATGTTCTGTTATTATCAAGCAACAAACCTAGGAACCAACACAACTGGATACAGATCACAAGTATACACAACATTTATTACCAGATACCCAGAATTAAAATTTTTAACAGAACAACGACTAGCTGATCAGATCCGTGTAATAATAAAAAATAACAGGATACCCCAGTCAGAATTAGATAACATCAAACAAGTACAACAAATACTGGAACAAAATAATGTGCAATCAGAAGAAGAAGAAAATACAGTAATGGACTCAAACATCCCAGAGCAAACAAACAAAGAACAACACGCACCAATTAAACAATCAGAGGAAAACGAAATCTTAAGACAGCCACCAGAACAAGCACAAATAGAACACAAAGTGACACAGATATTAGATATAGAAGAAAAATTTCAGCTAACATATATAGAATACAAAGACACAAATACAGACATTAGACCATTCTTGCATAGACCACCAAATAACCCACAAGTCGAAACAACAATAAAAACTATCAACACAATCATACACAACAAAATAAATGGAAAACACAACTATGGAAGAGTTACAACTACTGGTATATATAGGAGCACTCACTACACTAAATATACACACTAGGCAGAGATCAGAACCAACCAACACACAGAAGAAACCCACAAAACCAGCATGGCAACACAGGCTACAGATCAAAATAGAAAAACTGAGAAAAGACATCAGACAGCTAACACAATTTATAAGAAATGAAATCTCGGAAAAAAAACGAAAAAGGTTAGGTAAAATCTCATAACAAGAAGCGACAGAGCAATTAGACGAAAAGAAGCAGAAATTACAAGCATTCGCCAAACGACTCAGAAGATACAAAAAAAGTGAAAATAGAAGGAAACAAAACCAAACATTCAACACAAACCAAAAGAAATTTTACCAGACAATAGATAACACACACATTGAAATAAACAATCCACCAAACATAACAGACATGGAACACTTCTGGAGCAACATATGGTCAAACCCGGTACAACATAACAGGCATGCACGGTGGATACAAGCAGAAACAGACACATACAAGATGATACCACAAATGCCTGAAGTGACAATTTTGCAACATGAAGTCACCCAAGCAATTAATTCTACTCACAATTGGAAAGCCCCTGGAAATGATAAAATAGCAAATTTCTGGTTAAAGAAGTTCACCTCAACACATTCACATCTAACTAAATTATTTAACAGTTACATTGCAGACCCATACACATTCCCTGATACACTTACACATGGAATAACTTATCTGAAACCTAAAGATCAAGCAGACACAGTGAACCCAGCTAAATATCGCCCCATAACATGCCTACCAACAATATACAAAATATTAACTTCAGTCATTAAACAGAAACTAGAGACACATACAACACAGAACAAAATTATAAATGAAGAACAAAAAGGCTGTTGCAAAGGAGCACGAGGATGTAAAGAGCAACTGATAATAGATGCAGAGGTGACATATCAAGCTAAAACTAAACAAAGGTCGCTACACTACGCATACATCGATTACCAAAAAGCTTTTGATAGTGTACCCCACTCATGGTTCTACAAATATTGGAAATATATAAAGTAGATCCTAAATTGATACAGTTCCTGAACATAGTAATGAAAAACTGGAAAACCACACTTAATATCCAAACAAATTCAAATAATATCACATCACAGCCAATACAGATTAAGCGTGGAATATACCAAGGAGATTCATTAAGTCCTTTCTGGTTCTGCCTTGCTCTGAACCCACTATCCAACATGCTAAATAATACAAATTATGGTTACAATATTACTGGAACATACCCACACAAAATCACACATTTGCTATACATGGATGATCTAAAACTACTGGCAGCAACAAATCAACAACTCAACCAATTACTAAAGATAACAGAAGTATTTAGCAATGATATAAATATGGCTTTTGGAACAGACAAATGTAAGAAAAATAGCATAGTCAAGGGAAAACACACTAAACAAGAAGATTACATATTGGATAACCACAGCGACTGCATAGAAGCGATGGAAAAAACAGATGCCTATAAATATCTAGGATACAGACAAAAAATAGGAATAGATGATAGAAATATTAAGGTAGAGCCAAAAGAAAAATATAGACAAAGACTAACAAAAATACTGAAAACAGAATTGACAGCAAGAAACAAGACAAAAGCTATAAATACCTATGCTATACCAATATTGACCTACTCATTTGGAGTAGTGAAATGGAGTAACACAGACCTAGAAGCACTCAATACACTTACACGATCACAATGCCACAAATATAGAATACATCACATACATTCAGCAACAGAAAGATTCACATTAAGCAGAAAGGAAGGAGGAAGGGGATTTATCGACATAAAAAACCTACATTATGGACAGGTAGACAATTTAAGAAAATTCTTTCTAGAACGAGCAGAAACTAGCAAAATACACAAAGCAATCACCCACATAAATACATCGGCTACACCATTACAATTTCATAACCACCTCTACAACCCTTTAGATCACATAACATCAACAGATACAAAGAAAGTAAATTGGAAAAAGAAAACACTACATGGCAAGCACCCGTATCATCTAACACAGCCACACATTGATCAAGACGCATCCAACACATGGCTAAGAAGAGGCAATATATACAGTGAGACAGAAGGATTCATGATTGCAATACAGGATCAAACAATAAACACCAGATATTACAGCAAGCATATTATTAAAGATCCCAATACCACAACAGATAAATGCAGACTTTGCAAACAACAAATAGAAACAGTAGATCACATCACAAGCGGATGTACAATACTAGCAAATACAGAATACCCCAGAAGACATGACAACGTCGCAAAAATAATACATCAACAGCTTGCCTTACAACATAAACTTTTAAAACAACACGTTCCTACATACGAGTATACACCACAAAATGTACTGGAGAATGATGAATACAAATTATACTGGAACAGAACCATTATAACAGATAAAACAACGCCACATAACAAACCTGACATCATACTCACCAATAAAAAGAAGAAATTAACACAACTAATTGAAATATCCATACCCAATACAGCAAATATACAGAAGAAAACAGGAGAAAAATTGAAAAATACATCCAACTGGCTGAGGAAGTCAAGGACATGTGGCATCAGGATAAAGTTGACATTATACCAATTATACTTTCAACTACAGGAGTCATACCACGCAATATCCACCAGTACATCAATGCAATACAGCTACATCCAAACTTATATATACAACTTCAGAAATCCGTAATTATTGATACATGTTCAATTACCCGAAAGTTCCTAAACGCAATGTAACATATACCGTACAGTTAAAAGGAAGTGACGCTTGATCAAGGTCCGCGTCACTTTCATTCCGAACCAGACCTAAGGTCTGAGAAAGGAAAGATAATAATAATAATAATAATAATAATAATAATAATAATAATAATCATCATCATCATCATCATCATAATCTATGGAGCTAGAATGTTTCATCTGCAAACTGAAAATATTGTAAAGGAACAGTGTGCATTTCCTTGTGTTAAAACATGTTCGATATTCATTAAAAAGTTAATGTGAAGAAAATAATCAGCATCATAACATTATGTTGATGTACATATCTCCAAATAACTTCACAATTATATCTTGCATGAAGAAGAATATACCATCTAGACAAACAGCCAAACAACAATTTTGATAAGTAGAGATAATCAACTTTGATTATTCTACCTGCACTTGCTCATACTAATGTGTATTGATTATGCAAACATATGGAAAGGCAGTAGTTTGTAAAGTTTGCTAATTTCTTTATTGCTAAGTTAGTACAGTTAAAGGAGCAAGGAACAGGTCAGAACATGAACTGACATTTTAAGTCAAGACCAAATAAAATGCTTAAATTATTAATCAAGGAATGGTTAATTGTCTATACAATTCAAAAGTTATTGTCAACATTGAAACAACAAGTTATACATACAAGATATTCAAGTGTATCAGGTTTCTCACTAATCGTCTAGATCAATACATACGTTAAATAAATCTGAAGCTGAAACTTCCTGGCAGATAAAAACTGTGTGCCAGACTCGGAACCTTTGCCTTTCGCGGGAAAGTGCTCTACAAACTGAACTACTCAAGCATGACTCACGCCCCATCCTCACAGCTTTACTTCCGCCAGTACCTTGCCTCCTACCTTCCAAACTTTACAGAAGCACTCCTGCGAACCTTGCAGAACTAGCACTCCTGAAAGAAAGGATATTGCGGAGACATGGCTTAGCCACAGCCTGGGGGATGTTTCCAGAATGAGATTTTCACTCTGCAGCGGAGTGTGCGCTGATATGAAACTTCCTGGCAGATTAAAACTGTGTGCCGGACCGAGACTTGAACTCGGAACCTTTGCCTCTCGCGGGCAAGTGAGTCATGCTTGGGTAGCTCAGTTTGTAGAGCACTTGCCCGCGAAACGCGAAGGTTCCGAGTTCGAGTCTCGGTCCGGCACACAGTTTTAATCTGCCAGTAAGGTTCATATCAGTGCACACTCCACTGCAGGGTGAAAATCTCATTCTGGAAACATCCCCCAGGCTGTGGCTAAGCTATGTCTCCGCAATATCCTTTCTTTCAGGAGTGCTAGTTCTGCAAGGTGTGCAGGAGAGCTTCTGTAAAGTTTGGAAGGTAGGCGGCGAGGTACTGGCGGAAGTGAAGCTGTAAGGATGGGGCATGAGTCGTGCTTGGGTAGCTCAGTTTGTAGAGCACTTGCCCGCGAAAGGTAAAGGTTCCGAATTCGAGTCTCAGTCCGGCACACAGTTTTAATCTGCCAGGAAGTTTCATATCAGTGCGCACTCCGCTGCAGAGTGAAAATCTCATTCTGGAAACATCCCCCAGGCTGTGGCTGAGCCATGTCTCCGCAATATCCTTTCTTTCAGGAGTGCTAGTTCTGCAAGGTTTGCAGGAGAGATTCTGTAAAGTTTGGAAGGTAGGAGGCGAGGTACTGGTGGAAATAAAGCTGTGAGGACAGGGCGTGAGTCGTGCTTGGGTAGTTCAGTCTGTAGAGCACTTGCTCGCGAAAGGTATAGGTCCCGAGTTCGAGTCTCGGCCCAGCACACAGTTTTAATCTGCCAGGAAGTTTCATATCAGCGCACACTCCACTGCAGAATGAAAATCTCATTCTAAATCTGAAGCTGTTTACATCTTCACACTGGCATGAAGGGTGTTCTCATTGATGTGTATGATGTTGCACTCAGTTGCATATATGGGGTTATGCATGCAGTTACCAGCTACCCAGCAACGACTATATGACCTTCTTTATCGATATTTTTCCACATAAGGCCTAAATCAAAATTGACTTTGCTGAGCACTCTGTGTGGCTTAAAAATTCTAGCTACTTGGTACTTACTATCCAGGCAGTTTTCTGATTTCCCCCCCCCCCCCCCCCGCCCCCATGACTACTCCCTAACAAACTGACATTACTGCCATTTTTATCCTCTGACTAATATTAGCCTCAGCTTGTACTTCTTTTCTTGTCTTGCCAGACATAATTAAAGTTATGCAGTATTTTATTTACCCATAAATGAATAGCTTATGATACTTATTTTAAGAGAGAAATATGTTAATTAGTTAGCTAAATATCAGGTTAGTAGCAGAGTCCGGTGAAAGCTATTTAATGAAGGTCATTTACTAACTAGCACTGTAATTTATATTGAAATTAAGATGAAATATTTGAAGATTTTTTATGACCTGTTAGTCTGATGGTACTTTTTTACAAAAAAATGAAAATAAAACTATTATTTTTTTATTTATCTCTGAATACATTTATTAATGATGCAGAATATTATCATTATACATTCTTCCACTGTTGGGAGGAATTAATTAATGGACATCCGAGTTCTTGTGATTTAATCTCTTTGCATGTATTGAATTTTCTGGCAAGAAAATGAATGTGATTTTTATATCAACATTTTCCGGTTAATAATTCATGATTTTAGATTCTTAATTAACAGCATTCACATTTTTCAGTATTTTTTAATTTAGTTACTTCTTGGTTGTAGCAGATCTCTGAATATAATAGAGGGGGAATCATTCCCATATCTATTGCATTTCCAGTGGTTAGTATGGCCTTTGGATGGTGCTTTATGGTGGGAACAGTAAGTCCTAGTGATGTTCAGGTTTCACTAACATACAATTCATGACCAGTTATCTGATAGTCATCTATTATCACTGGTTCTGTAGTTTCTTTAGCAATCCCAGATAGAGAGCACAGAGCTCTTGGCTAAACCAGCTATGTTCCCAAAATTATAGCAACCCTTGTTTAAAAAAATTACAACTTCAACGTGAGTTATTTGGCTAGGTGGTCACTGAGTATGACCCAAGCACTAGACTCTTATTTTACTAACAAAAACACTTCCAGTAATTTGAATGAGCAGGTGCTTAGTGCTAACATCTCTGCTGCAACAAAGGAACTCATAAATTCAGTCGTCTTGACCACACACTAGCCACAGCCTGAGCATACTATCAACAAAACAACACTGATCAATGGCCAAATTGTTTTTGTAAGAACAGAAATTACTTTCCGAAAGCTATCATCTCTTCATCTTTTTTTTTTAAAAAAAAAAAATAAAAAAAAAAAAAACACTATATATCCTGTAGTAGGAACATAGAAAACTAAAAACTGAGGAATGGGATACTGCCAATGGTCCATTACTTGACATCAGCCCACATTGTTTATGTTTGGGAAGTAACTTGGCGAATGTTCATTTATGATAGACATACCATGTAACCTGTACTGCAGACAAGGAATTGTGACATGAGAAGGTATAATGAATAGTAGTTATGGTATCGTCCAAAGATCGTGGTGTCACACCAAAGTTGGCAACGGGCATTGATACCACAGCCATTAGCAATGTCTTGCTGCAATGAGCAATGACGGGTGAGAGATGCTTCTGAAGACATGCCCTCTCTCTTAGCACCACGGCACCACCATAAAGAGTCTGATATAGAGCCAAACGTGGGACTCCCTCTGCCTCCGATGAAGCAGTCAACGTCATCTAGTTAGAGCAACAGTGCTACAACAGTCTTAGATGGAACTGTATTTTGTAATATTTGATCTTGTAAATCAAGAGAAAAGTTTGTAATTTTGTGCATCAAGTGATGCTTTACTTTTCAAAGACAGTTGTAAATATTTCACACACTGCTCAGGCAATGAACTGTATAAAGTTGAGTAAAACTTTTTATCGTTTTTGTAATAAAGTGAACTAATGTTTCACATGTTGTAGTTCTGATCAGTCAATCACCAGAGTAATCAAAGAACCCACAGTTATGACTCAACAATTGCAGTTTCATCAGATCATAACAATAGTAGCAATGAATAAAGCATGCGTGGAAGCCTGCATAAGTTACAGATGCCCAAAACAATTTAAGAATTTTGACAGTGAGGTGCAAGAGTTGTCAGCATTTGGGTGGACTTCCAGTATAGCCACTCTCCCAAGTTACGTAAAAGAAAGTTTTATCTGCAATAAGATATTTTCTGTGTGTACTGATGGTGGTTTCTCTAAAAACACTGAAGGTGACTTTGTGCCCCTCTCTTGCCCAATACCAGCTTGCAGTCCATCATTTTAAGACCTCATCTTTGACAACAAATTAAATCCCTATTTTTTTCTTTCCTTATCCATGCAGATGCAAATCTTGATGGCTACGATAAAATTGATTAACTGTTGGCAAAGTAAATTCATGCACATGCATGTGTTAACACTCAACTAATTCTCCTATCTACAAATTTTTGTTTTCAAAAGCAGCACATGACCTTCAGCACAGTCTGAGAACCGTACCTACTCTTGGTTCTTAAGCCATTCTTAGCTACATAACTAAATTTGCAGGTTGAATAACAGCTTATGCTCCTAAGAGTTATGGCATGCCAGAATGATTTTTCCCTCTACAGCAGACAGCGATTACAACTTGAACCTGGGGCCTTTGCCTTTCATGAGCAGTTATTCTACAGATGGAGCTCCTCGAAGTATGACTCATGACATGTCCTCACAGCTTTACTTCTGCACAAGTTGTGGTTGACAATAGCATACATACAAGTCGGAAGAGTTTTAAAGTCTGACGTATGCTGCAGAAAAATCTTTTGCAGTACCACTTGATAATGGCCAAAGGCTGAAATTGCAATAGTGAAGTGAAATAAATAATATTCTACAGTCAATGGTGAATATGAAGTTTTTCGAAAATTCTACATGACTGTGAATCCCAACCATGAGAAGTTAATCAATGCATGTATGCTTTGTAGTCTTAGTGATTAGAGGTTTCTTGCTTCCAAATGTTAAAAATGCAACAACAGTAGCCCATATGTATTCACATGTTATTAAAAGATACAACAAAAGATACATTTTAGCAGACATCACTATAGTAGAATCATCCTTCCACTCCAATGAAAATTTTGAAATTTTCCATTAAATACGAGAAAGTATAAAAAACGGATGTGAATGAAAATAAAGTAGAATACAAGACATAGACTAACAACACATTTAAATCAAGCAGTTCATAAGTGGATCCATAAACAGGAATATACAGGAGTCCACAGAATATCATGTGATAAAACCAGCCTCTATTCTATATGAAACAAAAACAAATACTAAATCATTTATTTCAGCCAATACTACATATGGTAGCAAAAATCAAGAAGAATACAAACAATATACTTACAATGCAATTCAAAGAGTGCAGTACAGATGAGATGCCATAATTAGGAACACAATGTGATGAAACCAGTGTCTGGGTCTTGTCATATGACTTTTAGGTTTTGCAAGTGCTGAAGTGCAATTATTTCCACTTAATAGTGGTCACATGGTTGAAACTGCAATACTGAGTTTTACAAATAAATAATTTTACAGTCAAAAGGTGACCACAATGTCATTTACAATTTTATGTGACTGTGAACCCCAGCTGTGAGAAGTTGATCTTAGCTTTTGATTGCGATTTCTCCAATATCTTACACTCCTGCGTCACAAAAATTTTACTAGGCTTGCATTTCACCACTAAGCCACAAGACCAACCTACAAAGTATAAATGAAAAATATATAGCACTAATACTCATATTTTGTATAGCAAGAATATAGATTTTTGAGCCATATTTTCCCATATTTGGAGTTCACTACCAAGCCACTAGGAGCACTACTATCATTCTCTGCTTCCACACTGTTACATGCATTGCGCCTATTTAGGTTAAGCCGATAGATATCTTGAAGAGAAAGGGAGAAAAGTGGAAAGAGAGAAAATTGAATGCAAATCCGTATTCAAACCAGAAGTATGAATAAGAAATGTGACCGTGACAGACAGCAAGATTAGGGCTGTTGTCTCTTGATGATCCTATTTAACTTTTATTTCAAGGAATAGTGAAAATCCCTTTGGATGGGAAAATAGGCATCAGGATAGGTGAACAGGAAATAGAATGCATAAGATTTGTAGATGACATGGTGATTCTTGCAAAAAATGAAGATACACTGACTGAAATGCTAAATGACCTAAATTATGCCTGTGTAGCATACGGCATAAAAACAAACAAAAAGGAAATGAAAGGCATGGTAATAGGCTTAAAGAAAAGAAGAGTGAAATATATGTTAGGATCTAAAACCATATAACAGGTGAGAGCATTAAAGTATTTGAGAAATTGGATTAAGCAAGACATGCATTGTGAGCAGAACATCAAAACCAAAAACATTTCAAAATCAGAAAAAACTCTTAGCTAGTGGTTTGAACATAGAATTAAGAAAGTGATTAGTCAAATACCTGGTATGGAGCAGAAAGATGGACGCTGAGAAAGCAGGGCAAGACAAAAACTGAAGTTGTGAAATGTGGATATGGGTGCAGAATGGAGACCAGCTAGACAGATAAAGTCAGAAATGAGGAGGTACTGAGAACAGCTGGAAAAGATTGGAGGATGTTGCTGACAGTGAAGAACAGGAAGCTAAACTGGATAGGACATAATTTTAGATGAGACTGCCTTTTACTAGGGCAACTAAATGTTTTATGATGGAGAAGAGAGGGAAGGGCAGAAGAAGGTACCAGATGCTGGATGACATCAGTAGACTGCAAGGAGGATACCAAAGAATGAAGAGGAAAGTAGGGAGAGAGAAGCTGTGAGGGCTATGACGTCTAAACCAGCCACAAAGCAGATAACCAAATGATGATTATTATGCTACAGTGGGAATCAGTGCTGGTTTACTATGACTCCATTTATCAGGTTATGGGCTGAGAAATCAGTGATTGACAAATTTATGTGATGTAAAAAGTACAACACTGGATGCAGTATTAAAAACATGCACGCGTTAGAAGGTTTGAAGTTATTTCTTCCAGATGCAAGTGAAAACATAATCTTAAATTCATGGAGAGCAATATTACAATCTCAAAGGCATCAAGAATAGGCTAGCCTGGAAATTTCAAGTGCATATAATTTTAAGTGCCATGGGAGCTTGGTATATAGTTACAGGTCAAACAATTAAACCAATGCATAATGATGAAATGAATATGACAGCAGTACAGGCATATGAAAAGAAACTTACAGCATGGAAAAGGACAGACACTGTAGCTCAGAATCATACCGGAACATCAACTGAGGGAGAGACACTACTACACATTATTAACTGAAATCTTGTCGCCAGTGTTGACCACACTACTTTCAGTTTATGAAGCACAAAAACAATGTAAGCATACATTTATCCCAACAGCGACGGTATAACTTAAAAAGGTTTGTTTCAAGTGACACGGCTACATATATTTCACAGTTCGAATGCCTGGTCCATTGCTTGAGGAATCAAGGTGAATGTATTTCAAACTCTATGGTGATCACGGAACTGTTAATGAGGTCAGCAATGAGCTATAACCATTTTCTGAGTGCTTGAGACGCAACAAATACTGATTGACAAACACTAGCAATTCAACCTTAAGATTTCTGATAGAAGGAAAACAACTAAATCTCCAGGAACATACAAAAGAGGAGGTATTTCTGGCAGGTAAACAACAAAGAAATGACCTCTTTAAGCATAGCCCCTGTTTTGAAACAAAAAATTCAAGAAAACCAGGTAAATGTTTAAAATGTAACATGGTCATTGGAGAAAGAACGTAGAAATGTTAGCTTCAAATGTATAAGGGAAAGTCAAATGAAAATGAAACAGATGAAAAAAGAATATGTAAACTATTTCTTATTTCAAAAGTAATCACCATAACTATTAATATATTTATCTCAATGTGAGGCAAGATAGCAAGTACCTCCATGAAAAATATTTGCAGTTGCCTACAGGAACATTATTGTATCCACACAAGCATCTCTTCATGCAAATCATATTGATGGACACAAACGTCTTTTTCCATGGCTCTAAAAATATGGAAAACAGACAGGGAGAGATCAGGGCTTTATGGAGGCTGTGTACGTGCTTCCCAGTTATCTTCTGCAGTGTACTTGAAACAACCTTGGCAATAAGTTGGTGGGCAATAAAAGTAGAATATCTAACTTTCTGTCAAGCATGGAGCCAATCAATTTTGCAAAATATAAAGCTACAAGAAATAATTACCACCTTGTATATGGACTGCTGAAGTTCCATCTGGTTGACTGAACACCTTAAGTATAATAAGCAAACAAAACACACAGGTATGATGTATTATTTTATATGAGAAAAATTCAATCTGGGCATCTTCAACCCAGAACATATCAGCTGTGCAGATTGGCAAGGAGATATCCCCATCCAGCCACTCAGTGGAAGCAACTTTGATAAACTTAGACAGCTACTTTCTGTTTTGGAAACTGAAGATCTTGTTAGAAACAAAAAGACAATGAAAGTATTAAGCATTTATTAATGGAAGTGGGAGTTCTATGTCAATCAGTTAAAAACATTGTGTTTTCTTTGTTTCTCTGATGTTCATAAACAGGATTATACTTCCACATTTATATTTAGAACGCTTTCCATTTGCTTATACTGTGCTGTCACCTGGGACTTGGGCAGTGAACTTGGTGGTACAAGAATGTTTTCTCCTTGAAATGTGTGCATGTTGTGTATCACCATTTGTACCTGTTTAGTAAATAAAACATTGTCATAATCCTTTATATAGTGGTTGTACTAAAATATGTAAATACAGTGAGAAATGAATGCTTGAACATAAATGCAGGTGCTAGCCAAGCCTGCAGGGTACACTATTGTATTTTAGCATGAATGGCACCTTACAATGTACTCAATTTGTTGCAACTATCAGTTGTGGTCAGTACAATGTTCCGCGTAGTTCTGGGAACATTATCTTAGAGCTAAATGACTTGTAAATGTGAACAAATTTTTTATGCTCATATGCTGAATGCTTCCATAACTAAGGTAGCTACAGTGTTTACTGTGTCAAGAGGCACTATATCAAGAAGGAAAGCAGAAAAACATGATCCATGAAGTCACAACACAGACGGAAATGTATAAGGGGCGTTCAAAAAGAAAAAAGCCAGTGTCAGGAATGCGCAAATTGGTGACAGGAAGGTGATACCATGGTGTGTGTAAATGAAGTGTGGTTCCGACCAGAGTGTTGCGGGCTTTCAAAATTAAAAATAGTGTGGCCCTCAACTACGTACCCTCAGACTCAGAGTTGAAATATTAAAATTTTTGGCTGGTTTTGTCATCTAGGGGCTGGGATACGTAGTTGCCGCATTGCAAGCCAAATACTACTGAGTCTACCGTGTACAATATGAATGTACACATGAATCAAATGGTCGAAGGTTCCTAACACTCCAATTGCGAATTTCGAATGTAACAAAGAAATTTATAAATGGAAGATTGCAATTAAATAAAATCTGCAGGTAGTATTTTTAATGATTTTAAATGATGAGTATGATAGCAGAAGTACCTTTAAGAATGCCATTTATTACTGCAAAACACTTATTGGAGTCGATGGTCCAGCAATTAAATAAAATATAAGTTGAATAACAGGTAAACAATAGAGTCCTATTTCATGTAATTAGTTATAACAACAACATAGCTTGTGAGATATTCACTTCTAAACACATACTACATCTTCACTGCAGAAGCCAAGGAAACTATGACAACAACATAGCTTGTGAGATATTCACTTCTAAACACATACTACATCTTCACTGCAGAAGCCAAGGAAACTATGACAACAACATAGCTTGTGAGATATTCACTTCTAAACACATACTACATCTCCACTGCAGAAGCCAAGGAAATCTCACAGGTGCACAAGTTGGCACTACGAAAAATTTCTATCTCCTGCGACCACGCGCACACTGCCCCACCCTACAAGTAGTTCCTCCGACCGACCATCACGCCTTCCCGTCCAGCCCTCTGTGTCCTGTGCCACTCGATGCTCCTTCCCCACTTTCATACAGTCTCGCCATGAAAGAGCATTGTGGTTGGCTAGAGCGCTCCCGCCGTTTCTCCAAGCCAACACACAATCACAAACATATTGAAACACATACAAAATACTGGATTTACATTTAAATAACTTGAAATTAAATAAATATTCCTACAGCTGGACCATAAACACTCTCTAACACACACTATTAAATACATAAACAAATCAAATAAACATATATCAAAGGAATAGAAACCAAAAGTAGGCCAGTACCCTAATGTCTTAGCGCTTTCTAAAACACAGTAAATATTTGACCAATTTCTTCATGAATATGTTTATATCCAATATAAACTAGATGAATAAATATATTTATAAGCATGCTGCTATCATTTTTTTGAGCAACTATGGAGTACTTGCAGCCTGACGCGATCGATAGTAATCGGCCACTTTGACCTCAAATAACTCACGTACTATTCAAGTTACTTGCCTGTAATTCACACCAATTTAGGTTTACACTAATAGCTTTCTAAAGACATGTCAATCGACAAAATTGGATGAACTGTTTAGATTTTGGAAATTTGTTGCTGGGTGTTATTTGTATAATTTACAGTCAGACACTAAACTTTAAACTAATAAAGATATTGAAAATCGATTACACCATCAGAATTATTGTGCAAATAATGGTAATGTACATGTTTCTTTTTAAGGTATCATGATTCCTCTGGCTACCACAACTCGCCCATTAGCTCACAGTGTGGAAGTTCACAGCCCGTCACTAGAGGGCATGTGTGCTCGACACGTGACTATACAGAGCAAGCAGCAGCATGCATCAATCATCCAACACTGCCAGTCGCATTGTGAACAGGGACATGGAGGCATCAAAAGAAGAGCAGAGAGGTGGTGTTCGTTTTCTGACAGCGGAAGGCGTAGGAGGAATGGACATTCATTGACAAATGTCACAAGTGTACGGGGAACACTGCATGACCCTTGCAAGGGTCAAGGCATGACACAAGCACCTCAGGGCAGGACGAGCATCGTTAGCCGATGATGCACCACATTTCATGACCGATGACATTGTCCAGCTGGTGGATGCACTCATTACCCAGTACTGCCGAGTGACAGTGAAAGCCAAAGGCCCCTTAAAAAGGCTCTGAGGGGGCAAACAATTCACCTCGGATGACAATGACCAGCTGTACGTACGGAACTGATTAACATTGCAGCCCCGGGAATTTTATGAGACAGCCATTCACCGCTTTGTGTCACTGTGAGACATGTGTCAACAGCCAGAGTCAATACTTCTAACTTACAGGTACTGGTTTTCGTAATTATGCCTCCTGCTCATTTCTTTTTGAACGCCCCTTATATGTTCAGTGAATGTGACACAAAGTCATTGAAGAGAATGTGAACAAAAAAATAATAGGACAACAGCTGCAAAAGTCACTGCAGAACTGAATGTTGCACTCACAAACCTTGTTAGCACCAAAACAACACAAAGGGAGCTCCATAAGCTGGGAATTGCAGGATGAGCTGGATTTCCAAAATGTTCATCATTTATACAAATAGCTATACCAGGAAAATATGATGCCACAGCCATAAAACCTGGACTATGGAGTAATGTACGAAGTAATTTGGTCAGAAGAGCCTTCATTCACACTGTTCACACCTATATATATACTAAGATGGTATCTGTTCTTTCGGACAGATACCATCGGTGACCATGCAGCTCGTTAAAATGAAATTACAATGAAACAAACACCCTTAGCTGCTTACAGGCGTTGACATATGTATAATTGGCGGGGGCACTACAAATGTAGTGCGGGACAATACGTTGAGAACATGGGTTTCGCGGGAGGCGTGCCAGAGATAAATCCCTGCAGTCGCCCTATCCTCTGTGTCCTTGGTGGCTCAGATGGATAGAGCGTCTGCCATGTAAGCAGGAGATCCCGGGTTCGAGTCCCGGTCGGGGCACACATTTTCATCCGTCCCCGTTGACGTATGTCAACACCTTTAAGCAGCTAAGGGTGTTCATTTCATTGTAATTTCTGTTCACACCTTCTTCCTGAGATTGCGCCCCGTGAGTGAAATATGGCAGGCATTCAGTGATGATAAGGTCGGCTATATCATGGCATTCCATGGGCCCCATGGTCGCTTTTCAGGTCACGTTACTGCCAAGGATTATGTGGCCATTTTGGCTGATCAGGTCAAATCCATGGTACAATGTTTAATCCCCAATGGTGATTACTTGTTTTGAGATGACAGGACCCATGTTCACACAGCTCACATTATCTGGGACTGGTTTTGTGAGCACAAGAATAAATTGTCACATCTCCTCTGGCCACCAAAGTCACCAGATCTCAGTATTATTGAGCCTTTGTGGTCTACTTACGAAAGAAAAGTGAGAGACCACTATTCACCTCCATTATCATTGGCTGACTTTCCATTATTTTGTTGGAGGAATAGGGTCAGATTCCCTTGAGAACAGTACAGGACCTCTATCTATCCATTCTGCAACAACTGGCTAGTGCCATGCCCCCAACATTATAGTCTACCACTACAATGTTTTTAGAAACAAAGATGATGTAACTTACCAAACGAAAGCGTTGGTACGTTGATAGACACACAAACAAACACACACGCAAAATTCAAGCTTTCGCAACCAACGGTTGCTTCATAAGGAAAGAGGGAAGGAGAGGGAAAGACGAAAGGATGTGGGTTTTAAGGGAGAGGGTAAGGAGTCATTCCAATCCCGGGAGCAGGAAGACTTACCTTAGGGGGAAAAAAGGACAGGTATACACTCATGCAGCACACACACATATCCATCCGCACATATACAGACTCAAGCCTACAATGTTTTTCTTTGATTCATGTGTGACACCCAGATTTTGTGGCAAGTTAACAGTCCTTATGGTAAGAGGTAATTTGGTTAATATGCTGATAACTTACTGGAGTTGAAACTAAAAACCTGTAGTGTATTCTTTCCATCAAATTCTTTGGAACACCTGATGTAATATCAGCATAACTTGATATACATACAAGTGAGGCTGACACTGCAGCACTCAAAGGGGTGGGTGTATGGACAGGTTTAAACATAAAAGTAACTGGGTACAACCAATATTAGAGCCAGAAGCAACCTATTAATTATGACAGAGCGTTTTTAGATGAGCTGATTTCCAACAGACATCTATATGTTGCTTGCTCAGTACTGATTATACAACAATTTATTTATTCTTGCCACTTCCATCTCATGGAATTTTTGGTGCTATGAGTACTGTCAACATGTCATTCTGTAGTGTGTCAACAACTGTTGAAGTAATAGTTGAACATAAATTTAGAGGATTCCAAAATCCATAATATCCTCTTTTTATGAAACTTGAATTCTTATAGCATGTTCCTACACCCATGTTATCCCTGTGCACATATAACAAAATCTTATGAAGTTTCAAAAGCCTGCTAAATCTTAAAATATTGTTCCCAAAACCTGACATATGCAAGTTTGTGTTAATCCAACAGCAAAATTTATCAAACATTATTTTACGAACAGAATCCTCACACAATGTTAATGAAGTCTGGAGCTTGCTGTGTATTCTTCAGAGATGTTGCCTATGCAGTAATAGTACAGATTTAGAACAGCAAGCAGCTGCCATTAACAGCAACACCTGGTTTGTATGCAAAATGCAGTTCAGACACTTTCCTACATTCTTCTGTGAAGGAGTGAACAGTTACTGTCTATTTGTGTTGAACAGTGTTTATTTTTCCAATATCTCTGCACATTCTGCAAATGGTTATATAATGTAACCTATTTGTAGTGCAGTGATCTAGGACCAGGCATGAGCAGTAGCCAGAAGTAGTAGGAGAAGCAGCACTTTGAAGTGATATGTAGCTATTTATTTAGTGTCTGTGTTCAGGAGACATTTTCATTTCTCTTAAATGTTTATGTATTTTGTGAGTATTAATGGGGTACTATCTGCCTTTGTAGTGTATTTGCACGCTACCAAAGCACCAGTCCCAAGTCTTAATGTGAATTAGTTGCTGCTGAAAATAATCAGTAATATTTGTGTCCTTGACACGTGAGGGATAGCCACAAGTAGCATAACAACAGTACTAGATGGTATCTAGTGACTGTTTGGGTTGCAAGAGTATTTCTTCTTGTATAGTTGAAAACAGGTAAAGATTGAAAAAGATTGTGTCTGTTGCATAGGATACAGTGGAAATTGGTCATTGTCAAACATAGTTGGAAGTGTAGTGGTGTTGAGGTATCTGCAGCGAAAGATGGGATACCTCTGGAGCCTCTAGCTTTGCCTGCGTCCTCAATTTCAGTGTGTTCCAATACGTTTGACTTACTCTATTCACATTCATATGAGACTGAAAAGCAAATAGTGGTGGGGTTATGAATCTCTGAATGGAAGGTGAGAATGAGTGCTGGCCATACATCTATCGCCTTTTGCCCATTGCCAAGAATATATCTGAAGCAGGATATGACACTTCCTCTGTTGGGTCTTGGGCCAATCTCCCTGAAAGGTCTGGACAGTGTGCAAGGGTAATTTTAGTCATCAGTGATCACTTCAACATTGACAGGGGGTGGGGTGATAGAATCCTTCAGGAAAATAGCATGTACATTGGGAAGGCAGGCCAGTGCTTACCATTATGTTTGGCAGTGGATATTGTCCAAAACGTGAAGGATGCTCTTCCAGTAACTATTGAGCACACTGGTTGTGACCCACTATAAATTGTGGCTTCTATCAGCATGTATGACACCTGTCACCTGCATTCCTCAGTTCTGACTGATTTGGTGAAGACAGACAGCCTCACACATGGAGGGGAGGCGAACTAGCATTTTGTAGCATCATTTCCCAAACTGATCACAGTCCTTGGTTTGGAGCCAGGTGGAGGACTTAAAACAGAAGTTCAGATGATTCTGAGCTTATCTTGGATGTGAAGGTTTTGACTTCCACTATTGGGCAGGGAATTACTGGAATCCCTTAATAAATCAGGTGTGCACTACAGATTGGAAATGAGCTCTGTATATTTGCTTTACAGCTGCTACTGGGTCCTATGACATCTCCTCCGAACCTCCTGCCTATGTAGGCTCGGAGACTTGATACACAGTTACAAGGATCTGCAGCGTTGCTGCTATATTACCAACCACTGATAATGACTACAATTATGTACCAATACAATGACTGACTAGTTAACAATGATTATTGTTCTGTTTATGAATTGTTCTAAGTGTGTGCGTATTTATATACATAAATATTTATATAATAGAGGGAAACATTCCACGTGGGAAAAAAGTATCTAAAAACAAAGATGATGTGACTTACCAAACGAAAGCGGGACCCACCTCCTCTTCCTCAAAATCACCCTCTCCAAACCTTCCAGGAATTTCTCACTTCCAGCCTTGCCTCTCAATCCTTCTTAAAAAACCTTAATCCTACTCCCAACATCACCACTGCTGAAGCCCAGGCTATCCGTGATCTGAAGGCTGACCGATCCATCGTCATTCTTCCGGCGGACAAGGGTTCCACGACCGTGGTACTTGATCGTCGGGAGTAGGTGGCTGAGGGACTGCGTCAGCTTTCAGACAACACCACATACAAAGTGTGCCAAGGTAATCCCATTCCTGATGTCCAGGCGGAGCTTCAAGGAATCCTCAGAACCTTAGGCCCCCTACAAAACCTTTCACCTGACTCCATCAACCTCCTGACCCCACCAACACCCCGCACCCCTACCTTCTACCTTCTTCCTAAAATTCACAAACCCAATCATCCCGGCCGCCCCATTGTAGCTGGTTACCAAGCCCCCACAGAACGTATCTCTGCCTACGTAGATCAACACCTTCCACCCATTACATGCAGTTTCCCATCCTTCATCAAAGACACCAACCACTTTCTCGAACGCCTGGAATCCTTACCCAATGTGTTACCCCCGGAAACCATCCTTGTAACCATTGATGCCACTTCCTTATACACAAATATCCGCACGTCCAGGGCCTCGCTGCGATGGAGCACTTCCTTTCACACCGATCACCTGCCACCCTACCTAAAACCTGTTTCCTCATTACCTTAGCCAGCTTCATCCTGACCCACAACTTCTTTACTTTTTAAGGCCAGATATACCAACAATTAAAGGGAACAGCCATGGGTACCAGGATGGCTCCCTCGTCGCCAACCTATTCATGGGTCGCTTAGAGGAAGCCTTCTTGGTTACCCAGGCCTGCCAACCCAAAGTTTGGTACAGATTTATTGATGACATCTTCATGATCTGGACTCACAGTGAAGAAGAACTCCAGAATTTCGTCTCCAACCTCAACTCCTTTGGTTCCATCAGATTCACCTGGTCTTACGCCAAATCCCATGTCACTTTCCTTGACGTTGACCTCCATCTGTCCAATGGCCAGCTTCACACGTCCGTCCACATCAAACCCACCAACAAGCAACAGTACCTCCATTATGACAGCTGCCACCCATTCCACATCAAACGGTCCCTTCCCTACAGCCTAGGTCTTCGTGGCAAACGAATCTGCTCCAGTCCGGAATCCCTGAACCATTACACCAACAACCTGACAACAGCTTTCGCATCCCGCAACTACCCTCCCGACCTGGTGCAGAAGCAAATAACCAGAGCCACTTCCTCATCCTCTCAAACCCAGAAACTCCCACAGAAGAACCACAAAAGTGCTCCACTTGTGACAGGATACTTTCCGGGACTGGATCAGACTCGGAATGTGGCTCTCCAGCAGGGATACGACTTCCTCAAATCCTTCCCTGAAATGAGATCCATCCTTCATGAAATCCTCCCCCACTCCACCAAGAGTGTCTTTCCGCCGTCCACCTAACCTTCGTAACCTCTTAGTTCATCCCTATGAAATCCCCAAACCTTCTTCCCTACCCTCTGGCTCCTACCCTTGTAACCGCCCCCGGTGTAAAACCTGTCCCATGCACCCTCCCACTACCACCTACTCCAGTCCTGTAACCCGGAAGGTGTACACGATCAAAGGCAGAGCCACGTGTGAAAGCGCCCACGTGATTTACCAACTGACCTGCCTACACCGTGACACATTCTATGTGGGAATGACCAGCAACAAACCGTCCATTCGCATGAATGGACACAGGCAGACAGTGTTTGTTGGTAATGAGGATCACCCTGTGGCTAAACATGCCTTGGTGCACGGCCAGCGCATCTTGGCACAGTGTTACACCGTCCGGGTTATCTGGATACTTCCCACTAACACCAACCTATCCGAACTCCGGAGATGGGAACTTGCTCTTCAATATATCCTCTCTTCCCGTTATCCACCAGGCCTCAATCTCCGCTAATTTCAAGTTGCCGCCACTCATACCTCACCTGTCATTCAACAACATCTTTGCCTCTGCACCTCCGCCTCGAGTGACATCTCTGTCCAAACTCTTTGCCTTTTAATATGTCTGCATATGTGTGGATTGATGTGTGTGTGTGTGTGTGTGTGTGTGTGCGAGTGTATACCTGTCCTTTTTTTCCCCCTAAGGTAAGTCTTTCCGCTCCCGGGATTGGAATGACTCCTTACCCTCTCCTTTAAAACCCACATCCTTTCGTCTTTCCCTCTCCTTCCCTCTTTCCTGACGAAGCAACCGTTGGTTGCGAAAGCTAGAATTTTGTGTGTATATTTGTGTTTGTTTGTGTGTCTACGACGTGCCAGCGCTTTCGTTTGGTAAGTCACATCATCTTTGTTTTTAAGATATACATAAATATTTATGTATTATATACACTCCTGGAAATTGAAATAAGAACACCGTGAATTCATTGTCCCAGGGAGGGGAAACTTTATTGACACATTCCTGGGGTCAGATACATCACATGATCACACTGACAGAACCACAGGCACATAGACACAGGCAACAGAGCATGCACAATGTCGGCACTAGTACAATGTATATCCACCTTTCGCAACAATGCAGGCTGCTATTCTCCCATGGAGACGATCGTAGAGATGCTGGATGTAGTCCTGTGGAACGGCTTGCCATGCCATTTCCACCTGGCGCCTCAGTTGGACCAGCATTCGTGCTGGACGTGCAGACCGCGTGAGACGACGCTTCATCCAGTCCCAAACATGCTCAATGGGGGACAGATCTGGAGATCTTGCTGGCCAGGGTAGTTGACTTACACCTTCTAGAGCACGTTGGGTGGCACGGGATACATGCGGACGTGCATTGTCCTGTTGGAACAGCAAGTTCCCTTGCCGGTCTAGGAATGGTAGAACGATGGGTTCGATGACGGTTTGGATGTACCGTGCACTATTCAGTGTCCCCTCGATGATCACCAGTGGTGTACGGCCAGTGTAGGAGATCACTCCCCACACCATGATGCCGGGTGTTGGCCCTGTGTGCCTCGGTCGTATGCAGTCCTGATTGTGGCGCTCACCTGCACGGCGCCAAACACGCATACGACCATCATTGGCACCAAGGCAGAAGCGACTCTCATTGCTGAAGACAACACGTCTCCATTCGTCCCTCCATTCACGCCTGTCGCGACACCACTAGAGGCGGGCTGCACGATGTTGGGGCGTGAGCGGAAGACGGCCTAACGGTGTGCGGGACTGTAGCCCAGCTTCATGGAGACGGTTGCGAATGGTCCTCGCCGATACCCCAGGAGCAACAGTGTCCCTAATTTGCTGGGAAGTGGCGGTGTGGTCCCCTACGGCACTGCGTAGGATGCTACGGTCTTGGCGTGCATCCGTGCGTCGCTGCGGTCCGGTCCCAGGTCGACGGGCACGTGCACCTTCCGCCGACCACTGGCGACAACATCGATGTACTGTGGAGACCTCACGCCCCACGTGTTGAGCAATTCGGCGGTACGTCCACCCGGCCTCCCGCATGCCCACTATACGCCCTCGCTCAAAGTCCGTCAACTGCACATACGGTTCACGTCCACGCTGTCGCGGCATGCTACCAGTGTTAAAGACTGCGATGGAGCTCCGTATGTCACGGCAAATTGGCTGACACTGACGGCGGCGGTGCACAAATGCTGCGCAGCTAGTGCCATTCGACGGCCAACACCGCGGTTCCTGGTGTGTCCGCTGTGCCGTGCGTGTGATCATTGCTTGTACAGCCCTCTCGCAGTGTCCGGAGCAAGTATGGTGGGTCTGACACACCGGTGTCCATGTGTTCTTTTTTCCATTTCCAGGAGTGTATAAAAACAAAGATGAGGTGACTTACCGAACAAAAGCGCTGGCAGGTCGATAGACACAGAAACATACACACAAAATTCAAGCTTTCGCAACAAACGGTTGCCTCATCAGGAAAGAGGGAAGGAAAGGGGAAGACGAAAGGAAGTGGGTTTTAAGGGAGAGGGTAAGGAGTCATTCCAATCCCGGGAGCGGAAAGACTTACCTTAGGGGGAAAAAAGGACAGGTAAACACTCGCACACACGCACATATCCATCCACACATACAGACACAAGCAGACATATTTAAAGACCAATATGTCTGCTTGTGTCTGTATGTGTGGATGGATATGTGCGTGTGTGCGAGTGTATACCTGTCCTTTTTTCCCCCTAAGGTAAGTCTTTCCGCTCCCGGGATTGGAATGACTCCTTACCCTCTCCCTTAAAACCCACTTCCTTTCGTCTTCCCCTCTCCTTCCCTCTTTCCTGATGAGGCAACAGTTTGTTGCGAAAGCTTGAATTTTGTGTGTATGTTTGTGTTTGTTTGTGTGTCTATCGACCTGCCAGCGCTTTTGTTCGGTAAGTCACCTCATCTTTGTTTTTATATATAATTTTTCCCACGTGGAATGTTTCCTTCTATTATATAAATATTTATGTATATATGTATGAGAGAGAGAGAGAGAGAGAGAGAGAGAGTGTGTGTGTGTGTGTGTGTGTGTGTGTAATACTTTTTTTGATGACTGCTGTAAAATTGTTTTCATATTTAATCTCTGTTCAGTGAACTTCAAACAATAACATAGTTATACACACACTTTTGACACATAACTGAGTCAGTGGCGATGGTACTAGAAAACAGAACTCATGGATTAAGTGTAGCCTCTAAACAGTGATGAATTACTAAAATAGATTTACAGCAGTCTTCGAAAAAGTTACCAAAATATATGATTAGTTACAAACTCGTTATTAGCCTATAAGCACAATTTGCCATTACTAAAAGTATAGACAAATAGTGCACTTTCTGGTCACAGTGATGTTTTTGTTTGACAGTGCACTTGTGTTTTCTCACGGCCGAGATGGAATAAACAAGAATACAACTATATTTACAGTGGATAAACTTGGTATGTTTTTCGTCTCAAAGATGACTACAGCTTTGAACCTTTGCCAAACACCACTTTTCATATAATAGTGCACATTTGTAATTTATATATGGCAGCACTTTATTTTCGTCTTACACCCTCCACAGCCTCACAAAACAATTTCATTACAGGCCATCTGAACCTGACAACCGGTCCCTTCATCCTGTCAACCCTACATTACAACAGTAAGATCGTGCACTCAATTTCCGTACTAAGTCATGAATTGTATAACATCTCTGCACATTTCACTAAAGGAACAAGTCAAAGGGTAGGAAGCGATCACAGTGCCACCATTCTCAGAAATACAGTGGGAAAGAAGGAAGCCGGTACAGCACTAATGTATCAGTAACACCTTGATTTCTACGCTACGCGACCCTTAACATTACATTCATACTCACTCTGTTTCTGAACTTTAATTTGCATTACATGCAGGAAGCAGCTAGTAGGGCATGAGAGTGCAACTTTTTTTTATTATTGCTTTGCTTTGTTCCCCTACCCCACTCAGGATGGGAAAAGCTATTCACCAATTTGATGAAAAATTGTGTAACATTTTTTGGAAATGGGAGATCTCAACCCCATTAGTTACAGAGGGTACTGTTCATCATTTCAGATTGAGTAAGAACATGTATGTGTAATATTAGTTGTCTTTATGAGCATATGTGGAAATGTCCCAGAACTATATCACTTATAAACTGTAATAATGCCCACATAGTGCTACGAACATAAAGCTGGCTGAAACCAGAAATGAACAGCAACAAAATTTTCATTTCCACTTGAAATGTATATCACAGAGACAGGCAGCTGGTGGAGACGTAATTATAGCCATACATAATATGGTAATTCCAGTGTGGTTAGGGCAGATTCTGAATGCAAAACAACTTTAATGAAGGCAAAGTGAAACGTGAAGCAAACATGGTAATTAGGTGCATTTATAGACCGCCACCCCCCAAAGCACACTTCCAGGTCATTTTACAGTATTAGAGGGAAAATTTCAGTTTACCAGCTATGGGATGGGAAATAAGTGAGTGGGGTAGGTGGTAGGGGCAGTTATTTGTGTGATGATTATCTAAATGCTTTATCCAAGAAAAACGAGTATCTTGAACAATTACTCACAGAATGACTCATAGGGGTAATGTCTTAGATGTTGTGGTTGCAAAAAGGCCTGAATTTTTCATTTCACTTAGCACAGAACAGGGAGTCAGTGACCAAGAAGGTGTTAAAGCATCACTGATTATGTCTGTCAGTAAGATTGTTAAGTACAGTAGAAAGATACTTATACTTCATAAATATGACAGGAAACAAATTACATTATCTGAGAAGTCAACATCAAACATTCTACTTCAAGACTGGAAACAACGACTAAAACTGTACAAAATGGAGGAGTATTGTAAAATACATCTTACACAGGTATGTGTAAAGGAATGTTATGAGGGATGGGAAAACCCCCTGGGGTTCAACAGCCATATCAGGAAGTTGCTCCAAAAGTGAAGAGAACTCCACCACAGATTTAAACATAGTCAAAGCCTTGTTGAAAAAAAAAAGAAAAAAAAAAAAAATAGTACAGAGAAAAAATGAGCACAAGGAGAGCCATAAATAAACCATTCAACAGATTTGAAAGAAGTAGTCTGTTTATCAATCTGACAAAACATTTTTCACTGTTTTCTCCTGATGCTAAGACAGTAAAGGGATCAAAGCTATTAATCAAGTAATTCATTGACCATCCTGGCATAGAAATATATGCTGACAAAGAAAATTCCTTGTCACTAAATTCTTTTTTCTGTAGACGTTTTACAGGGGAAGATTCTATTCCTGGTTTCAGTTGTCACACAAATTCTAAAATGATTGTGACCACAGGATATAATACTAACTAAAATCACTTTACAGTAAACAGGTGAATTTGCCCAATGTAAAACCTATAAGACTGTACACAAAATATGTGAAGAATCTTGCCCCTCTTCTAGCAGCAGTGTCATAATTTACTCAACGATCAAAGAATTTCTATGGACTGGAAACAAGTGCAGGTAAATTTCAAGAAGATACATCAAGTATTAACAGTTATAAGACTACAGTGCTGATGTCAATCTGATGTAGTTTTGGAACACAATTTTATGTTCATGTATTGTGATCGTTTGGGACATATAATCTCTGTAGGAATCAAGAAGAGTTGTACTAACAACCATCGTGTAAAGCACAGCTTGTTCTGTCATCCACAAGCCCCAAACAAACATACAGAAGATGAGACCAACTTTGTGATACAGTTGACGAGTTTCTAGCAAACAGAATACAGCATGTCTCTCTTAACACAAAGATATCTTCATAAGTAGAACTAGCTTAGAAAGTACCCCATGGGAGTGTTACGGGATCATTGCTATTCACAGCACACAGACTGTTTCACAATTCCTATTACAGGCTTCTAGGCACTTTAGAGGGGATTTAGTAGAAAAAGTTCTCATAAGGAAGCTGTGTCTGGAAATTTTCTGTTTTGGATGTAAGTAAGTTTAAAGATCGGATCAGTTTCAAACCTCCTGTTTCAAAGTACACAAACATTGGACACAATGAGCTCTACTGAAGCCCACAGTATGAGCAATTTTTCACATACTAGGCATTGGGTTCTCTTCCCCATGACAAAGGGTGGCCTCTTTGAAGTTGGGAGTATGTCAGATTACACAATTGCCAATTACTGAAAAAACTCACATGGGTTAAATATTTGGAAGTATGTATGCAGAGCAGCTAAAAGTATAACAATGACATAAAACTACATGTAGGAAAGGCAGATGCCTAGGTAAGATTCATTGGCGGAATTTTTAGGATGAGAAGTCCATCTACACCCCTCCGGGTGACACCACCTTGAAGTAGCACTGTCTGTGTGGGTGGGGAGGTTTGTGTGTTCGCGTGAAGCTAAGGGCTATGCTGGCTGTGGGAACCTACCATCAGTAAGGTCTTGACTGTTGGACCAGACAGCACGTGTCTCACAATTACTTGTCATCTCACATCCATTCCTTGTCCTTTCCCAACTTCTCAATACCAAACCCAAGGTGTGATGCAATCCATGCTGAGGGGTGCGTGGCACATGAGAAGATGTGTTGTGAATGGAGCCTCAGGGATACCGGGCAACCTCCTTGAGTAATTAGCCGTACACCGCGTGATGTTTCCATAGTGTGGACCAATTAGATCCCCTACTATTGTGTGTGTGTGTATGGGGGGGGGGGGGGGGGGGGGGGGGAGGGACTTTGCAATGGCCTAGTGCTCCTCCTCCTTAGGAGGTGAGAAGACTGACGTAAGCCTGTGTACAACAGGGCAATGATCTATTGGTTGGATGTGATGCTAATGCCCACAACTTAGTGTAGGGCAGCACGAACACCAGCAGTAGAGGTGAGAATCTTCTAGAATTTCTTCTAGCTAATAACTTACAGATCCTCAATAGGGGCAAGGAACCTACATTTAGGAGTATAAGAAGGGAAGAGGTAACTGACATAACCTTTGGTTCCACTTTGATGGGGAGTTGTGTCAAACAATGGCATGTGGCTTTAGAGCCTTCCTCATCAGACCAAACATATATTAAGTTCGAGGTTGAAATGGGCATTAGACAGACCATGTCCTATAGGAATCCCAGGAAAACATACTGGGAGGCATATAGGAGGGACCTCAACTCAAGCCCATTAGAAGTCAGTACTCCGATATGGAATCCAGTAGAGTTTGTGGAGGCAGCAGAGGCAGTGACCTCTGCCATCATGACCTCTTACCATGACAACTGCTCAATCACCATAGTGCACAAATAGGAATGTATCTTGGTGGAACAACAACCTGGAATCACAGAGGAAACAGGTATGAAGACTGTTTAACCTTGCGAGAAGGAAAGGACAATGGGCAGAATATCGGTCCTTGTCAAATACAATCTTGCAATTAAGCAAGCATCCTGGAAGGTATTCTCAAGGAGGTAGAGGGTATGATTGTTCATGCCAGACATCACAAAATTCTCACTAAGATACCAACTACTCTAGGAGGAACTTTAAGGAAAGAGGATGGGGAGTATACAAGCACAGCACATGAAACACTGGAGAAACTACTCCTCAAAACTCATTTTCCTCAATGTACTCTGATAGACAACATAGACAGGACAAGATCCCTGTGAGATATCGATTTTCAGGTATTTGAAGGGAGAACTGGGAATCTGCCACAGAATGTGTTGACCATAGTAAAATCCAATTGGCAGAGGAAACATTCCAACTGTACAAGTCACCTGGCCCAGATGGAATATTTCCACTGCTCCTGAAACAAGCAGGAGTGAACTTAATAAGATTCCTATGCAGGTTATTTAGGGTTATCAGCAGGAATCGTTCCTAATGTCTGGAGGGCAGTGAAGGTTGTCTTTATTCCAAAGTCAGGGAGAATTGATAATACCGAGCCCAAGGATATGAGACCAATCAGTCTGTCCTCCTTTCTTCTTAAAACATTAGAAAAACTGGTCAACCTGCATGTTAGGGATAGGAGGTTAACAAGGTTTCCTCTACACACAAACCAACATGCATAGCATCCAGGAAAATTGTGCTGAACTGCACTCCACATTGGGAAGGTGGAGGAAGCACTACATTTTCATTTTCATGAAATTGCCCTCTGCATCTACTTGAACATCGAAGGGGCTTTTTTGCAACACGACCTTGGAATCCACGGATAAGGCAGCAGAGGTGCATGGTTTGGAGACCACCATTTGCAGGTGGGTTAGAGCCATGCTTAGTGGTACAAAGGTGGAAGCCATCATGATGCAAGAAAATATGTTAAACAACACCACCAGAGGCTGCCCACAAGGAGTGCTCCTGTCCCCTCTACTGTGGAACCTTGTGGTGAATGAACTCATTCTAGCATTAAACTCTAGACAGTACTTTTGCCAGGGATATGCAGATAATCTTTTCATAGTAATACTTGGCAAATTTTCAAGTACACTCAGAGCTATGGCACAAGGAGCATTGAACATTGTGCAAAATTGGTGCAGGAATCAGGATTTAAGGGTCAGTCCTAAGAAGACTGTTGTTGTACCATTTACGAGGAAGCAGATCCAACACACACATTGGAATTTAAAGCTTCTTGATGAAACTCTACCAGTGAAGGGGATAGTGAAATATCTAGGCATAACCCTGGATGAGAAACTATCGTGGACCCCTCACATAAGGAGCATCTGTTCCAAGACGTAAGGTACTCTAATGAGTACCAGGAAGGCTTGTGGTAAAAACTGGGGCATAAGCCCCAAGAGTATGTACTGGATATACACCATAGTAGAAAGACCTATGATCACTTATGGGGCTACAGTGTGGTGGAAAAAGGTAGAACAGCATGTAGCTGCTAAGGAGCTTGCTAAGGTGCAGAGATTAGCCTTCTTAGCCATTACAAGCGATATTAGCAGCACAACTACTGCTGGGATGGGAACCATGCTGGACATGACTCCATTACACCTGTGGGTAAAGATGGAGGCAGCAGCTGGACCACACAGGTTAAAGACTGACAAAAACTGCTGTATCCAGGATCTCACACTAAAATACTGAGTAAAAATAGGTATGGTTCAGGAAATATTGCCCGACTGGATAACTCCCAGCTGCTTCAACAAGCCTTTCTGTGTAGTAATTGGAAGCAGATAGCTCTGGCAGAACAAATTTCGACATAATCTGGTTCACTGATGGTTCGGAAACAGACCGTGTTGGGGCCAAGGTATAAGGAGTGCAGCCAAGGCTCTAGGGAAGACAGCCACTGTGTTTCAAGCAGAAAAATCTGCAATTAGGGTGTGCGTGGAGGAGAATTTGTGGAGGTGCTACAGAGTTCGTAGCATTTTCATTTTTTCAGACAGCCAAGCAGCCCTGAAAGCCCTGGCAGCCTCTGCAACAAGATCAAAGATCGTGGTAGTATGCCACAACATCCTTGTGGAGCTAGGGAAAGCAAGAGGGTAAACCTATTGTGTGTCTCTGGTCACTCAAGGATTGGTGGCAATGAGCAAGCCAATAGGTTGGCCAGGATAAGGGCGATGATACGATTTATTGGAACAGAACATGTCCTGACAATCACCAAGGCGATGATCGAAGTAAAATTACAAGACTGGACGAGGAAACAGCATGCAGAATATTGGGCTGCAGTCCAAAAGCAAAAACATGGCAAGGCATTAATGCCGAAGCCATGTTCTAGGAGATGTCTCTCAACCCTGGGCTTGAACAGGAGAGAAATGAAACTCATGGTTGGGCTATTGACAGGCCATGGGAATTTCAAAAAACACCTACATACAATGGGGATAATAGAAGGACACCCCAAGTGTAGGATGTGTGGTGTGGGCGAGGAAACCACATCACATCCAAAGGCCAGTCTCCTGAAACATCATTATCAACTCTAACAGAAAAAGAGAGGAAGGAATAGTGATGCACAAGTTAGCTTGTGGAAAATAGATGTAGCTGTTCCACATTATTTTGTGTGAGATTTGACTGCACATGTTTCAAGGGGAAGTTCAATAGTGGTTCCTGAGATACAGTAAAACATTGCACATTTTTGTAGCATGGAAATGCAAGCATGCTGGAGATCAATCACAAAGGGGACAAAAAAAAGTGCCAGAGAGCCTTCAAGATAGTGAAAGAATATTCATAAAAGGAGTGGGAAACCGTGCTAAACTACAGTTCATGTAAGGAAAAAGGAGAGATAGTTCCATACTAGTTTGTCAAGATTAGGTGAGATTTACAGAAGTCGGTAATCCTTGTGCATTATTGAGAACACACCAAACATTCCTCTTCTGGGAACATTTAATTGTTCTATCAATGGTTACACTGCTGTTTTAAAATGTGCCTTTCACTTAGTGAGTTAACTCATAATAATTTTAGATTGAGAAAAATGAATATGACAAGGATATCAACAAAAACAGGAAAAGGATAGATTGCTACTCACTGTAAAGATAACACATTGAGTTGTGGACAGGCACAATGAAAAAAACTGTTACATAATTTGTTTTCAGCCAACGCCTTCTTCAAAAAGCACACACACACACACACACACACACACACACACACACACACACACACACAAAAAAAAAATCACAAGCAAGCACACTTCACTCAACACACGATAACCATCTCCAACAAATCGGGCCCGAGTTGCTGGTCATGTGTGCTTGCTTGTGTGACTCTGTGTGTGCGTTCTTTTTTGAAGAAAGCTTTGGCAAAAAGGTAAATGTGAAACAGTCTTTTCATTGTGCATGTCAAAAACTCGACATGTCATCTGTACCACGAGTAGCAATTTCTCTTTGTCCTAATGATGTTGACATTGCAACCATGAGTTTCCCTGAAGAAGAGAAATTTTTATTAGCTCTAGTTTCTGTAAATATAATACACGGAAGTATCAGATATCAAAAAATGTGAATATTCTCACTTCTGTACAAATTCAATTCAGTAATGTGATCATTTTATACAAGTACAAAATGATTTTTCTGTCTGATGATGCATGGCAATAAACAGTCTAAAAATTGTACGCACCTCAGTGTATTGAACATTTACGTTTTGTGACAAGTTTGCTATTACCTTGTAAATGAAAATAAGTTTTAGGTTCTTTTGGTTCATTTCAGATTCATGATGTCTATTTCACTTGGGATCTGAGGAAAGTACATTACCATATTTGTTTTTCTTTGTAAATATTTCTCATGTAGTATTCTTTTCTGACACAGTCTACAGCCTGGAGGATCTCTTCACTATGGAGCTACTGGAACGAAAAGTACTTCTAATCTAATTTTCTTTCAAAAGATTAAGAGAAAACAATACATTTTAATTAAATATGCCGTCAACAGCAAAAGTCCACTTGACATATTTTTAATGACAGTTGCATTCTAAGAACACTAAACTGATGAAAGAGCACTTGGCAGAAGGAATCATGTGGTGCCTTTATGAAATCATCTTTGGTTAGTCTCTCGATTGAGCTCCTGAGGCAGCCCTGCACACAGACCAGCAGTAATCTATGAGCATTACTTCATTATTCCAACGGCCTCGATACCTTTTTTCTATTACAGAAATATATTGACAGAGCCCTTTCTCTGTGTTCATCACAACTATGACGTGTGCAAGTGGAGAAAATGAATTTTAAGGTATTTTTGCAGAATGACTGTCACCAACAACCTAGTTTTCACCTTTTTGTTGCCTGTACATCCGTGAATGATCCCTTTAAGGCTTCCTCTTCCTTCCCCTCCAAAATTTAGTGAGAAGCAGGATCCTTTAATTTCTTGCAAGCCAGTTGGTTTGAATATAATGTGATTTCTCATCCCTATGGCCCCCCATTCATAAAATGTAGTATTATTTAGTGTATACCAGTTGCATTCCTAAAAGTACACTGATGAGTTTTAGATCATCACATATTTTCCATGTGTGTTCAACAGTTGTGGTGGACAATCATGTTGGCAGTAAGTCTCTCTCATGTGAACAACGTGACTAACAGGAACAGAAGGAAGTGAAGAAATACAGCTTTGAAACTAAGCTTTCAGAAGTCTATGAATCGTTTCCAGGAGTTGGATAATGATTCAATTTCAAGTGTTTCATCAAGAAATTAACGTTGCAGCAAACAGCAATGCTGCTTTTCTTCTCTTAAAAAGGAATAAGATCTCAATGACGATGTCTGTATGTAGACCTTGGTATCACACTGGAGAAATTTCCATTGCTGCATTCTTGACCCCAGAAGTTGTGTCTTCTCTTTTCACAAACCAAGGTCCCGAAAGAGACCACTCAATTCCGCTTGACTCATCTGTGGGAGTTATCACATTTTTCGTCAGAATCAAACTCATGGATGTGGAAGGCTTCATGTGTTCTGACAAGTTTTCTTCATTTTCTACTTCAAGCTCATAATTTTGGGATGGAGTAAGAGCTGTTAGATTATCAGAATGTGGAATAGGTTGAACAGCAGGTAAGAGGTTAGGGTATTAAACCGTTCCTCTTTTCTCCATTGACAATCAATCCTGCCTTCATAGGTGGAAACAAGCAGAAACAGCAGCTTATAAGCTCCTGCCAAACCACAGTTCACAGCAGAAGGCACAAATTTTTATGCCCATAAAATAACATATACGTGGAACCCACAACTAATCCTGGCCCCTATCTTCATACCAACTAGCACTGACAGGTGGTCTTCATAAAAGGCATCAGAGTGAATTTATGTGATGAAAATGTTCTTTCACAACAAATACAGCAAAAATTATTCATTGAATTTACAGATTTTTGTGACGTTTTGATTTAACAAATTTTACACTTCAAAAGTGCAGTCTAAAATCATGAATTACAAACTAATTACAAAACAAACAATATGAAACTCATAGTCACAGCAAGGAATTCACTAGGGGGAAATACACAAGAATAATCCAATTTTGTGCCCAAATAATTTTCATTGCTGGACAGTGTTATCAATGATAATCTCTCATAGTTCTTGACTGACTGGATTCAAGATACCTGCACTTTGTCACTCATTGATGCTAAATAGAGTGCTAGAGTTACACATGTTACATAACAGAATGCTACAAATCTGTTGGGTATAGTCTACTGTCCAGTGACAATTATGTCAATATCAAATAACATTATAGTTTAATTAAAATTACTTGATAGTTGACACTTGACACATTACAGCTGATTTCCTCCAACCAGAGTGCTCAATATTACGTCCAAACCATTGGTGCTGCCGAATTGGTTCACTTGTAGTTCCTTGTCCGGATTTTTTTCTTGATGTAAACTTGCATTCAGAAAACACACACACACACACACACACACACACACACACACACACACACACTGCTGAAGGTCGTAGGTTCGTATCTCATCTGATTCATCAAAATGTTTTTAAATTTCTTTATCAAAATACTTTAAATTTTTATTAAATTAATTGATTTAAATGTATTTAATTCCTACTTGCTATATCATTTTCAAAACACTGTTGACTTTTGTATTTGCTCTTATTTTTCTTCCTATTACTCTTTTATTTGGCATCTGCTTGTGTCACCTATAAAATGCAACAAAATGCCAACCAGGACTGCTCATCAGTTGGTAACATATGTAGCCAGTTTGAGGATAGTTTCAGGTAACCAATGACAGCGAGAAATTTTAGTTTGCTTTTAGCACTGAAACTGGGAATTTTCTGTCTTGACTTTACTAGTAGCGGTTAGCTTTAATTGCCACAAACAAGGCAATTGTTATTTTTTCTGCAGCAAACTGTTGATCCTGTATATACATTGTACATCATAAGGCTGTGGTTAGGTTAGGGCAAGAGTTTAAACTCAGGGCTACAAAACATGTCCTCTGTCACATTTCAGTCACTGTTCACTTAAAATCAGATGCCAATAGAGCATCCCCCATTTCTGTGATACCTTTTGGCACACACTTCCAACATTGCTCTGTGTTACACATTAACAGCATTTGAGATGTTATCCGCCGTGTGTGTCGCCTATAACAAGCAGTTGCTGGCAATGGATATGTCAACACTGTAGCAGCAAGTTACAGACATCAATTATAAAATAATTTTAATCAGACTGTAGACAATTATTCTTTCATTTCCCTTTGTTTCAATCGTTATCAGGATTAGATCAGTCATTAATCTCGAGCCTTAGGGAAGATATGTGATGAACTGGATGATCTTCAAACATTATGTGGCTAGTTTTTACAAGGAAAGCAACTTAATTATACCCAACTATTGGTTTGCTAAGCCAAAAGTAGTTGTAGATTTTGTGTATGATGGAAAAACTCCGTCATCTAGTTTAAGATGGTATGGTCATGTGAAACAAATGCAAGAAACCAGGACACCCCAAGAAATTCACTCAAATGGCTATAAATGGGAAGAGAGATGTTGGACAGCTAATGAGAAGATGGATCGATAAAGTTAACGACGACATTGGCAAAAGTGGTTTCCTATGGGACAGGATCCATGAGGTAGCTGTAGAGGGATGGACAATATTAGAAGAGGCTTATCACCAGCAGCTGGGAACCTGGTGCTAATACCTGATAATGAATTATTCTTCCAGTTAATTAAAGCAACTTGAATGTTATTGATGTAACTTAGTTTCTTACCATTTCATCCATGGGTACAATAACCTCACCTTAGCAATGCTAAATTTACAATGAGCTTGAAATGACCAACACAACAAAATTAGCTAACTGGCCGTGAAATAAAGTTAAAAATATAATTCAGGAAAATGACTTTATTCCAACACATTGTTCTATTGCTGCTTTAGGTTAGTCATTGGCAGGACATACTTTATCAAAGGGTGAGACATGTTAGATACAATCCATGCCATGTCTACTGATGTAAACACAACTACATGACTTTCTGCCAGAGTAGGTGCTGTATGTACCTGTGATTGGCTGTACATGAAGGGTGTAATGGAATCCAATATCATCAGAGAATTCAGTGTTTGCTTCTGTCACAGACCTGACATTCCTTTCCAGTACTAATCTTCATATACTAAAAGTGATAGCTTCTTCCCTCTTGTCCCCTCCCCCATCCTTTAAAACTTCTAATTTTTGAACTGCATCTCTTGCTTCTGAATTTGTTATATCTATCTATTTCTGGCATTTCTTTTGTCACTGTACTTTGTTCACAGGCATGGATGATTTTTTTTAACCCTGTTACGAAATCCCATTTCTTCACCTTATACCACAGAAATCTTATTACTCATAATTCAACTGCATAGGTATTATCTAGCTAAAATTTTAAATTAATCAGAAGTAACATTTTAAGTATACATTAATTTATACAGGGTGTTACAAAAAGGTACGGCCAAACTTTCAGGAAACATTCCTCACACACAAAGAAAGAAAATATGTTATGTGCACATGTGTCCGGAAATGCTTACTTGCCATGTTAGAGCTCATTTTATTACTTCTCTTCAAATCACATTAATCATGGAATGGAAACACACAGCAACAGAACGTACCAGCGTGACTTCAAACACTTTGTTACAGGAAATGTTCAAAATGTCCTCCGTTAGCGAGAATACATGTATCCACCCTCCGTCGCATGAAATCCCTGATGCAGCCCTGGAGAATGGCGTATTGTATCACAGCCGTCCACAATACGAGCACGAAGAGTCTCTACATTTGGTACCGGGATTGCGTAGACAAGAGCTTTCAAATGCCCCCATAAATGAAAGTCAAGAGGGTTGAGGTCAGGAGAGCGTGGAGGCCATGGAATTGGTCCGCCTCTAACAATCCATCGGTCACCGAATCTGTTGTTGAGAAGCGTACGAACACTTCGACTGAAATGTGCAGGAGCTCCATCATGCATGAACCACATGTTGTGTCGTACTTGTAAAGGCACATGTTCTAGCAGCACAGGTAGAGTATCCCGTATGAAATCATGATAACGTGCTCCATTGAGCGTAGGTGGAAGAACATGGGGCCGAATCAAGACATCACCAACAATGCCTGCCCAAACGTTCACAGAAAATCTGCGTTGTGAAAATTTACAATTTGATCACGTTGGAATGAAGCCTCATCCGTAAAGAGAACATTTGCACTGAAATGAGGATTGACACATTGTTGGATGAACCATTCGCAGAAGTGTGCCCATGTAGGCCAGTCAGCTGCTGATAGTGCCTGCACATGCTGTACACGGTACGGAAACAACTGGTTCTCCCGTAGCACTCTCCATACAGTGACGTGGTCAACGTTACCTTGTACAGCAGCAACTTCTATGACGCTGACATTAGGGTTATCGTCAACTGCACGAAGAATTGCCTCGTCCATTGCAGGTGCCCTCGTCGTTCTAGGTCTTCCCCAGTCGCGAGTCATAGGCTGGAATGTTCCATGCTCCCTAAGACGCCGATCAATTGCTTCGAACGTCTTCCTGTCGGGACACCTTCGTTCTGGAAATCTGTCTCAATACAAACGTACCGCGCCACGGCTATTGCCCCATGCTAATCCATACATCAAATGGGCATCTGCCAACTCCGCATTTGTAAACATTGCACTGACTGCAAAACCACGTTCATGATGGACACTAACCTGTTGATGCTATGTACTGATGTGCTTGATGCTAGTACTGTAGAGCAATGAGTCGCATGTCAACACAAGCACCGAAGTCACCATTACCTTCCTTCAATTGGGCCAACTGCCAGTGATCGAGGAAGTACAGTACATACTGAGCTCTAACATGGAAATTAAGCGTTTCCAGACACATGTCCACATAACATCTTTTCTTTATTTGTGTGTGGGGAATGTTTCGTGAAAGTATGGCCGTACCTTTTCGTAACACCCTGTATAAAATAACAAAATTTTATAACAGACAGTAAGCAAAAATTGGGACAATGTTTAGCAAAATATTTGCAGTGTTTGGCATGGAATTTTCACATACACCTCTGGCATAGCACTCATACATTTTTTTAAAATGATAAACATGCTGACTATCTATTGATTCTTGTTTTCTTATTAACTGCAATTCTCTGTTAAGACAGGGAAAAAAAGGATCAAACCTCTCTACAGTGTCAAAGTTAATTACATGTTGAAAATTATAATTCTAGTGTACAATTACAGAGGCTACTTCTCTTGACTCTTCCAGCTTCTCGATGTATATGCAACAGCCCTGCCACTGATGTTCTCTCTACCTAACTCTCATTTAAATATTTTTAAAAATCCATCATTACTGCTTGGGCTCAAGATTCAAAATGTCACCGGAATTGTAATCCACAAGCATACCGGGTATGAAAAACATGAATTCACTGTTCTCCCCCCCCCCCCCCCCCCTCTTTGTTATTGTTTATGCTGTGAAATGTGAAAGAGCCCAGCTTCTAGTGTAAAACAAATTAGTCTCGTCTGATATAGCTGGCACACACGAATGTTTTAAGAACAAGAAAATTAGAATAAGACTACGAAGGAGCACAGACAGCTACTAAGATGGCAATCTTATCTTACATTTGATTGTTCTAAGCAAAACGTGAAGATTAAGTTGAAATCAATTCCTTTATGTAAACATAGAGAAGTGTTTTATTTAGAAGTTCTAGTGATGTTTTACTATAAAAATGTACATTTCATTTCAAATATTACAAGCAAACAAGGCACTTTTACACAGACAATGGCAGAAATTTTCCAGTGCATAAAATTATTCTGAGAACAGATTCAACAGAATATGAAAAGGTTGTTTCACCCATTTGTCACGTGCTGAGACTTCCATCAGACTAATTTAACAGACCAGAGAAAAATAGGAGACTTCATTGTCTACTTAACTATCTGTTGTTATCAGACGAATAGACACTCAACACAGGTATCTAAAACATTTTCACAGCTATTTGCTGATAGCTCAATCATTCTGTGGTAATAACAGAACTGTGTAAAAAACCTGTAACGGATTTAGCACCAAGGTAACTGAAACATTCATGCATAACATACCAATAAAATTATTTACTAAATTTTAATACAAATATACAATCCATGAATAAAATGAACTATAAAATTCAACTTAGCAAACAGCAGACAAAGCCTGAATTACAAGTTTCCTTCTGAAGACTTGGTAATTAAATATCATGGATGCAACAACATCACGACAATATTAGTAAACATCAATAGAAAATGATACATCTTAACATGTTTTAATGACCTACACATGATATGCTTTAAATAGGGAAATTGTAAAACAATTTACATTACAAAATTAATTTACACTTGACATTCACTGATATAACGACGACTAGAAAAAAAAAAGATGTTTCAAACTTAAAACAACACAGCAGTTGGCAACTTTATATGCATATAAAACACCCAACAGGTTTTCATAAAGATGCACATATATACAACATAAATTTTGGAGGACTCTCTCATTAAGCCATTTTTGTAAAAGCTAATTAAAATGTGTGAACAAACTGAAGTATATTTTAAAACATAACTTTTTTAAGACAGCAATTACACATACAATGTTTACAATACAGTTCCATCTGCATTTTGAACATTTAAACTATTTTAATGTTCCTTCTTGTTGATAAACTTCCACACAATCATACACATGGCCGGAGAGTGAGCTCAAAAATTTTAACAAAATTACGAAATTGAGCTCAATCCTCCACTTTCAGCTTCACAAAACTTTGATAAAGTTTCTTCTCTATTTCAAAGCAAAGCATTAAATTTATATCTGAGTAATTCAGTGCAAAATACTTTAGTTATAATACTGCAAAATGAATAATAAATTAAGAAATGAATTACAGATGATGTGAGGAAAACAAATCTAGTTCCTAAATAACTACAAAGAATCCCTTAAATCACTGAATGTATAGTTTTTCTGAAATAAATACATCCTACATAACAGAGAAATGCTGCATATTCCACTAGCTTTAATAAATTATTCATTTCCAACACAGCTTGTGAGCTTCTGTTTCAACTGATCAATCACTTTGATAACTTACTGATCACCCTAATCAAGGCACCATTCTCATCTTTCAGTTTCTGATTTTCACTCCTGAACTGCTCCAATAGCTGCAAACAGGAGAAAATGGTACATTATTTTGAAATTGACACTATAAAGTAGATAACTGCACGTGCATGTGCGCACCTGTGTGTGTGTGTGTGTGTGTGATATGAGTTCAAGTACTTTAAATGTATCATTATTGATACTTCTGTTTTAATTATTTCATATCTGAGTAATTTATCAGCTACTGCATGACCAGAAAGGTGTGGGCACAACCTACTTTTAAAATTGTAAAAAACGTTATAGGATAGGACACCACACATTTACTTTAGAACATTACAAACATTTGTATAATTTACACAAGGAGAATCTGAAAAAACAACAATTTTACCTCTACCTCTACCCCCCCCCCCCCCCTCCCGCTCTCGCGCGCGCGCACGCACGCACGCACGCACGCACGCACACACACACACACACACACACACACGCAAATCAATCATTGTATTATTAGTGAAGCAGATGATGAAACAATCAATTGGAAGTGGGGAAATGGTGGAACACAAGCAGAAAACTATTTTTCCATGTAGTTGTTACCACATCCACCATATTACCCACTGACCTGAGAAGGGATTAGTTGGAAACTAGTTATATTCTGAAAATAGAAAATGAATGTCAGATGTCAGTTTGGGAACTAGGTTACTAGTTCCAACTTGTGTTAGATACTTTAAAATGTGGTACCACCTTTGTCAATTTCAAAACTAATAACTTTTTGCTGCTTTAAATGTGACAGGTAATTACATTTATGAGTCAATGTTCTAGCTTTAAGTTTACTGTATGTACCTGGGTTATCACTGGCACCACACAAAAAGTGCCAATGTTTATCATCCAATAGCTGACAAAGAAATGCAGTGTGAGTAAAAAATAGCGATTATTAACATCTTGCACATAAATTTATATTTCTTTGAATAAAGACAGTAACAGTTGCAAAATTGTTTTTATTAACACCAATTATGCATTTTGTCTCTGTAAAGTATCGTCAGATCATGTAAAAATGTAGCAGAAGGAACTTCATTCATCAACTACCACAACTGCACATAAAATAAAAATCATGTGGATAAGGCATCTGCTTGTCGAAAGTCTTACTGGAACCGAAAAGAATATATGCTAAGACCAGATCCGGATCAGCGTGGTGACAGCATAGAAACACGCTTACAAATTTATACTGCAAGGTAGAGAGCATTCCGGTGAAACAGGTCTGCTAAGCACTACAGTTAGTAGCTCTTCCTGTAGTGCTTAGCACACCTGTTTCACGGGAATGCTCTCTATTTGCATCATACACAGTGTTTCTAGACTGTGTACACCATGCTGATTTGGATCCGGGCTTACAACATACTCTTTTTGGTTCTAGTAAGACTTTTGACATGCCTTATGCAAATGATTTTTATTTTATGTCCTGTTGTGGCAATTGAATGATGTTACTTCTGCTAAATTTTTACATAATTTGACAATTCCTCACAAGGGTGAAACGCATAATTGGTATTAATAAAAACAATTTTGCACCTAAGACCACTTTTACTAAAAAAATAAAAATATTGTAACTGGTTGCTGTACCAAAAAGCCAACAATGGAATGAAATAAGTATTATGGTAAAATTCTGATCACCTCTTCAACAAACTAGAAACCTATGTAGTTTTCTAATTTATAACATTACTCTCAAGTAAAAATAGTACCAAAACAAAGCCATCAACACAACAAATAACAATATCCATGCATAATAGATTAAGCTGTTAAACCAGACTCTGTACTTGCATAAAATGAAATTAATAACCACTATATCTGCATCTCACATAACAGAATTTATCGTCTTGATATGTCTTTTAATGTGCAAGGGTCACTAGAGAACCTAAAAATGATGCAATTAAATTACAAGAACACGTGACACATGCAACAAGCGCTAAGAACGTGAAATACAACACTCCCCCTTATGGGTGAGGAGACAACTGAGACTCTAAAATATCTTAGAAACAAGCATTTTCATGCAATAAATGTGCTGCAAATCAATGTCATGATTTATATTCCAAATTGATCCACCCCCTCCTCAAAAATGAATGGGATGATTACAAGGTTCATTCTGTTTCTATACACAGTGCATTTTTATTTGACAGTAAGCCGACGCTGAACACCGCAGTTTCAGTTTATTATAGCTATAAAAATCTATCACACTTCTGCTAAGCATGTAAGGAATTAACTAAACAAACAACAAGTCATTTTTGTTGTAGCCTTTGACTGCAATGGTGTTACGTCTTTAGCTTCACGACATGTCATGTAGGGTGAGTTGTCAGTCACATAACTAATATAAAGTTAAATCATAATATGTGTTGTGCAATAATTAAACATTATATTTCTATATATGGGGAAGTTTATACAAATTCCCATTCACTGTTGTGCTTTGCTTTATTGCTGATTATGCCTGACAGGTTTTCCTGCTATTGGTATACAAACAGTCTCATTGTAAGAAGGCAGATTTTAGCAACTGAGCAGTAATTGTTATTTCTAGATGCATATCAGTCAATGAAATTATTGATGCGTTGAGAACAAGTGATGCCAAAGATGATAAAAACACTGTGGATGTTGTCATGTATCCTTCTGCTAAATCTGCAGAAGCAGAAACCGATGTTGATTCTGATATACCAAACAAAAAAGCAGAAGGAAATACTGTACATCTCACAAGGAGACTACTCCAGCATCAAGGTGAATTTTGAATGTAGTCTGCTAGAGTAGAAATTTCAGGTAATGCACCTGAGATGTGCGGAATTCAAATGAATGTGGATGGCATTCAAGTGAATGGCAAAAATGTGGCTAGCATACTTGAAATGACACAGCAGCCTAATATCAGCACAGCAAAGAGCCCTCCAGTTGGATGACAAGCAACAACAGTAACAACTAGCAGTACTTCAGGTCTAGAGAAGAAAGAAAGCAAGGTAAACTGAAAGCAGTTTTAAGAGTGATCATGAAGCAAAACTGAAATCTAAACCTCTTGCTTTCTCAAACAAGAAAAAGTGAAAACAGTGTTGGAAGTAATATTCCTTCATATGTCACTTACTGTTCAAAGTCTGCAGACTCAACTAAAGAAAATTAGAAAACTTGAATCAGATTATTTTTTTCCCCCCAGGTATTCTCAATGGAATTAGTAGAGCTCATCACAATCGAAAGTAGCTGATATGCATCTCAGAAAAACCTCTCTGGTGGCATGCTGACAAGAGAAAGCGTACCTGGTATTACCAGTCTTCCTGTATCACATCACATCATCACGAATACTGGAGAATGTCACAAGATATGATAATGAGTTGATATCCAACGCCAGATGCGACAAATTTTCAATGGTACTGTGAAAAGACCGTATCTGGTTGACAACACAAATAAATTAAGACCCCTTTTACAAGTTTCGTCAACTTTTCGACATGATCAAAGAATCAGTGAAATCCTTGATGTGCCTCAAATTTGTCAACTGATAAGACTTAATTCCTTAGACACTGGTGTAAGCAATTCATAAGAAAAAAGCCATGTATTTCAACTTTAAGTTATGGTATCTGTGTGCCAGTGATTGGTATACGCTACACACTAATATCTTGCTAGTTGTTGTGGTCTTCAGTCCTGAGACTGGTTTGATGCAGCTCTCCATGCTACTCTATCCTGTGCAAGCTTCTTTATCTCCCAGTACCTAATGAAACATACAGCCTTCTGAATCTGCTTGGTGTATTCATCTCTTGGTCTCCCTCTATGATTTTTACCCTCCACGCTGCCCTCCAATACTAAATTGGTGATCCCTTGATGCCTCAGAACATGTCCTACCAATCAATCCCTTCTTCTAGTCAAGTTGTGCCACAAACTTCTCTTCTCCCCAATCCTATTCAATACCTCCTCATTAGTTATGTGATCTACCCATCTAATCTTCAGCATTCTTCTGTAGCATCACATTTCGAAAGTTTCTATTCTCGTCTTGTCTAAACTATTTGTCGTCCATGTTTCACTTCCATACATGGCTACACTCCATACAAATACTTTCAGAAACGACTTCCTCACGCTTAAATCTATACTCGATGTTAACAAATTTCTCTTCTTCAGAAACGCTTTCCTTGCCATTGCCAGTCTACATTTTATATCCTCTCTACTTCGACCATCATCAGTTATTTTGCTCCCCAAATAGCAAAACTCCTTTACTACGCTAAGTGTCTCATTTCCTAATCTAATTCCCTCAGCATCACCCAACTTAATTTGACTACATTCCATTATCCTCATTTTGCTTTTGTTGATGTTCATCTTATATCCTCCTTTCAAAACACTATCCATTCCATTCAACTGCTCTTCCAAGTCCTTTGCTGGTAATCAGTGGGAAAGGCTACAATGTCATCATGGGATTACTTGAAAGAGCAAGTATCATAGAAGGCTGTAATTTATTTTTCAATAATGTCTTTACTGCTCTTCCATTAATGCAGGAACTTTCAAGCAGGGGTGCAGGAGATACAGGTACAATCTGAGAGAACAGAATGAATAGTATCCACTTGTGATGAAGACGAAGCTTGAGACAAGACACACACACACACACACACACACACACACACACAGAGAGAGAGAGAGAGAGAGAGAGAGAGCTGAGGAAACAGTCAGATGGAATGACAACAAATGTGTATCAACTGCAACTAATTACATCTAGTTCATAGTGGATTTCTCAAGGACTCAGGATAGTGGCTGATCAAACTGTATGTAGAAAAACAGTATAGAACAACTGAATTTCAGTCAATTCTTATTAATTTTTCTTTAAGCTACCAGTTTTGGCACTTCATTGGTGCCACCCTTGAGCCCCTACGCACTCTGTGCGAACAGATGTCCGCAAACCTTGGTGCAAAACAGCCAGAGCTATCAAATAAATCTGGATTCTGTGATTAATTTTTTTCTTTTTTTCTGAAGTGAGTACCCCAACGGACAACAACTGAAGGGGGGCAATTCAGATTTATTTGATGGCTCCTGTTGTATTGCAGAAGCTTTGTAGTACACCCATTCACAGTTTGGGTAGTGAAGTACTGAAACTGGCAGACTAAGGAAAAATAAAGAACAACTTATTGAAATACAGCTATTGTTTGGTTCGCATTCTACATACAATTACATCCGTAGTCATGCTGAAAGTAAAGCAGTCTGTTGGAGCAGCCAGACCTCCGTGCATTGCTGATTGTAGTAAACACATGGGAACCACATAGATGCACATAGCCATTATACAGCTACATATCGTGTGAAGATAGGGTCAAAAAAGTGGTGGTAGCCTTTCTTTAACTGGGCCCTCAAAGCATCAGTTGCAAATGCATGGCGCCTTTACAGGATGCTCACTCAGCCTAATATCCCTCTTCTGAATTTCACAAGGGATACAAGTCACCAAATACTTTTTCGTAACAGGACTTTCAGGAAAATCAACAGATCATCTAAATTAAAGGTCCACACTGCCATGAGATATTATGGGAAGGACCACTGGTTGGTCAGAAGTGAGCAGCCAAACTAATGATGTAAGTATTGTGGGTGTAGAAAACTGTTCAAATGAGAAAAATGTAGTGTTTTCCTATACCATGAGTGTCAAAAGCCTTATTGTGTACAGTAAATAGTGTACTGACAGAAACAATTCATATACTGTTGAAAAACGTTCATAAGTATGTGGATTAAGACATGTGAAGTTTGATTTTACTGCTTATTATAACAATTAAACCATTCTTTAGAAACTACATTACTTTGTTTAATTATAAAAAGCGGGTATCGCAATTACTCATTATCTAGGCCTTTCATTTACCACTGGCATGAAAACCTGTCAGTGAAAAATGTGGTGTACACAAAACTCAAATTCACTTTACTTTTTCATAAAGAAAATGAATAATGTGAAATGGATTCGTATGTACAACTTCTACAAAGGTCTTGAACGAACTTACGTCCCGCTGGTCTGCTCAGCAGGGATGATGAAGAATTAGTTTAATTGATGTTGAAAGACAACACACCCATCTGTGTGTGTGTGTTTTTGTAGAAAATTTTGGATTTTCGGCCAGCAACAAATGCACATTTAATCTTCCCATTCATTTTGGGGTATTCACTTGCTAATAAATATACACGAAGTATAAGAACAGAAATACCTACTGCTTACAGAGTTAACATATTTTCTGTGGTGGCAATATGAGCTGTTTTTAATCTACACAGCATCCCTTTAATTAAAAAAATGTTAGCATAAGAGTATTAAACAAGTGAACAGACAAAATAGTGCTCAAAGGGGAGATGTCCAGTGGTTCTCAAGATATCTGATGACCAATATACTACAACCAAGTTGTAATTTCACAATCTGAACTCATGTCAGTTGACTTCAATGTGAACAAGAAATTTCTAAACAAGGAAACTGATTATTTACCAAAAAATGCTTGTTTTGTTGGCTCACAGGTTCTTATTTCTTATTACCATTAAAAACATAAATGTGTTATGATTATGTTTCTCAAAGCAACAGAAGATGTGTCACAAACATGCTACAATATTACAAAGTAAGGCAACACATCACAGATTCTGCTATACTGTGAAGGCAGCATATTGCAGTAACACTAATTACAAATTAATGTGGATTGAGATCCATGTTATAGTCTTCAAGGAAGCAAAATGATGCAAATACAATGTGAGATGATCAAAATATATTTTTAACTACTGACAATTTATTCAAAAGTTCCACAAACCTGTTCAGGCACAAAATATTCCAGAAAATGAAATCTACGATTCATTTAAATACCTTGTTGACAAGAAAGATTTTTATTTATTTATTTTTTTTTTTGACTGTGTTGATAACTCGACTTCATGGGTGGATCACTAAGTAATGGATAATAATCATTTCTGCAACACTTTTGATGCTATCATGTTGAGATTTTAGTTTGAATTTTGAACAAGGAAAGTTGTAATACTTTTATACATTATGAGTGTGCATTGGTTGTTGTAATTGCTGGAAACTTTAAAGAAGTGTGTGTTCTCTCAGGTATAGATTTTGTGGTAGGTATGTGAACTACAGAGTGAAGGCAGTAAAGGATATGTTATTACTGTCCACTTTTGAAGAGTCCAAATCATTGTTTACAACCAAGAAGTACTACTCCTTCACAAATGCTCGTCTTATATGGTTATGACCATACAGAATACAGTGCCTTCAGTTGATGCAGGTACCCTGAAGGACATATGAACTTTATATTCTTCCTGCAATTTGGGTGACTTGTAAAACCACTGCACGTCACAGCCAGTGAGCAAGTAATTCACAAATGGTAGTTCCATCCACAAACACTGGTGAAGTAGTGAAATCGTTCTTAAGGTGCTGTGTACAATTTGTGCATGACAAATGGATATGGATACTGTAAAAAGAATCTATTATGTCCAAAAGGTCAACACTGAGTCCGGGTGTACCACTACATAGAAATTAGAGAAGCCATCTTCAGAGCTGAAATACAATGATTCTCCCATAAAGCAAACAATGGTAATAACCACATCTGTCGTTCAAGATGTTTTGTTGATGAACTTCGTTAAACAAGTGACTATTAAAAATGTTGCAAGCCATTAAAAATGCCTGCAAAGTTGTTTCATTTCTTTGTGAGAAGGCCATGATATTGATGCTTCATCCATCAGAGAGAAATAAGTTAAGTAAATGAGGAGATTATACACTTTATTTCCCCTTAATAACGGCTAATAAATGTAGCTTTTTTCTTTGCAACTTGTTTTGAGTTACTTAATAAGCTCCTATTATAAAAAACTAACTAACTAAACTCTGCTGAGGTACTTATTGATCCACCATAGTATACGGTATTATATTTGTAATTAGGACACCAACAGTTCAGATACTGTCTTGTCTATGGATTTGTTACAGCGGTACCTTATTTATACTACACACAAAAATTTTTATATTCCAAACACATATCTACAATATAATTAAAGTTGCAAATAAATTCAAAACTTTACTTTTCAGACAAATATTCAGCAACAGGACACTGATGTTAAAACATTTAAGTCTATAAGCAAGAGAAAAAAAAGACAGACATCAAATTAAACTGTCCATACAAAATCTGCACAGAGTCTACAGAAATTAATGTCAAGCAGATACAGTAAAGCAACTTTTGTGTTAATCCGTTTTAAAAAATGACTTGTGAAAGTGTGGGATATGAATGAACTAGACCGATGTTCCACAAACTAAACAACATGATAAAGTTGTTGAGCCATCAGAGCCTTTTCTGTTATCACTTGAACTCACTGCTCCAGAACAGTGTTCAAGCGTCCGAATAGTTTATTCCATTTAATTTTTTGGCACTTATTTGTGCCTACTCCTGGGATTACCTTCCAGCTGCAGTTATTAAGTTGTGTTTCAGCTTCTCACCTAAATTAGATGAAATCTAATAAAATAAACAGAGAAGGGAGAGTTATGAATATACCCTTCATATTTTACTAATCAGTATTAAATAGGTATTATGTGAAACATCATGTACATGGCCACACCATTTACTTTGAGAACCACTGTAATGCAACACAAGGAATTACAAACACTTCTTTCTACCTGCAGTGGCATTTGTTAATCACACAGGGCCTTAAAAAATCTAACGAGCGGATGAACAACACAGCACATGCGCACAGCTGAGTTGAATACGCAATAATGTCACTGTTAAGTATTCCTTGTTACCTATTTTGTAGCATTGGCAGAATTGGTGAGTTTCGACACCACCCGAGTCAAAGCCCGGTTTTCTGCTTTCAATCTTTCGTTTTCAGCTTTGAGCTTTTGTAATTGCTGAAAAAGTAGAAATGTGAAACACATCCAGAAATCAATTACCCTTTACGCTTATGGTGTTGGGGATATGAATGGTTTTTATCACTATACACATTGTGGGTAATGAAAATATTTCTGTCTTTCATGTTAAAAATATGTAGCCTATGGCATACAGACTGTTATAATATGGACAAAATGGAAGGTTTTCTCAAAAATGTGTTTGGGCCTCTATAGCATAAAACACAAAAATCAAAATTTTTGATCTCGCATGGTCTGTGGCACAAAAAAAATGGTTAAAAAAAAATACTGTGTGTAAAATTTGTGCAGCCAAGAAAAAGTATAACATAGAGAAACAGAAATTAAAAGTTTGTAGTTATGTAACTGAGTTATGCGTAACTAAACTGGGGGAAGATTTGACTAGAAGCTAAGCACCCACAGTTCAGGGACAGAAGAAACTATACAAAACTTTGCATAATAATATAAAAAAAACCATGCTGCTGCCACAACCAATTAAAAATGGTAAAGAACATAAAAAGAAAAAAGGGAGAGGGGGGGTGGGGGTGGGAAATGGCTTAATAAAGTGATATACAAAAGTTTCAATGAAATTTTATAAACATCAGTGTTTCCTTATTTTATTTGAAAAGTGTCTATAAGCTAAATCTACTTACCAAGATAAGTCACTAACACATACAAGTAAGTATGAAACCTAAAACTGCAGACATGTTTGTAGAAAGAGACAGAAATTCTATGTGGAAGCACATTTTACAGATCACCAACAGATGTCTATAAAGATATACTATATCATGCAGGGTTACGAGGGAAAAGTTTTCTGTTCACCAGAGTTCTATCCTTTGTGCAGTAGTGATCTTTCATACCCATTGCGTATTGTTCTCTCTGCTGCCAGTTTTATGTCCGTTAACCATTATCTTATGAAGGAATGAAATACTGATGACTCCATATTGATTCAGGTAGAAGTTAGGTGTGTGTAAACTTGAGCAAGGGGATTTATATCTTGATTATTCAAACATTATATCAAGATTGAAGATGTGAATAAATATCAGGATTAAATTTTGTGACACAGTTCCTATCGGCATTTATAGTGTGGAGATATAAAGGGCCTGCAGTTGGTGACGAGTTTAACTCATTCGCACTCTCTAAAGATTTATTCACACCCCAACCATTACCTGCACAACTGAGTGAGTGATCATTGCGGCACGCGTCCCTATATGCCAGCCTCTCAAAGGAAAGTTCCTTTAACTTAAAGAATAAAATAATATGCCTTAAAGAGCAACCCTAATTAATATTTTCTGTAAATAACTCCACATATGTGCATGCAAAACAGGGAAAATTTCGACAAAACAGTGTGGATGGCAGCAGTAACTCGTCATTAAATTAAAGGTGTAACACTGAAAGATATTCAGGTACAGGCATTGAATATAAAAACAATTTTGATTTAAAATGGGATGTCACCTTTACACTGTCACCTACAGCTATGATATTACTCTCCCTTGCCTTCGATGTTTAACTGACAACTAATATGGGTTATAGTTAGGGGTGAGGTATTACTGGTGAGAAATGGAGGGGAGGGGGAGGACTTTTCAGCTTCAAAACCTCCTGAAACTGAGATATGGAAGTGTGTCTCACAGTTATTACAACTGAAGGAACTCATTCCATTTCTTCTCTTCCTATTAACTACATGACTGGATGCTAACTCACAAAAGCAACTTGGTACTGGTCCCAACAGAATGTTTGTATGTGTATACAAATAATCTAGTCGTAACTTTGTTCAAGAACAACCTTGGCCTAAAACATGCTTTTGGGCAAACCTTGTGAACTTTTATGTATTGTTCCTAAGACAGAAACTCTAGTATTTTACCATGAGAGTATCAACCCATCTCCATTCTCTCTCTCTCTCTCTCTCTCTCTCTCTCTCTCTCTCTCTCTCTGTGTGTGTGTGTGTGTGTGTGTGTGTGTGTGTGTGTGTGTGTGTGTGTGTGTGTGGTTTTTTTTTTGGGGCGCAAAACTGCTATGGTCATTAGCGCCCGGTCCGTGACTTAGGAAACAGTAAAAAACCGAAAAACGAAACCAGCAGCAATGGGAACGAAAGTCATAAAATTGGAGAAACGAAAAGCAGAAGGAAAGCTTAAAAATCCACTACAGAAAGGGGTTGGTTGTCACCAAAAAGAGCTTCAAATGACTGACGTCATCTCACTGGCACTAATAAACTCGAGAACGCGATCGGCTGAGTGCGTGTCATCTGCTAAAATCGACGATATATCAGGCGATAGCTGTAGACGGGAGTGTAACGGATTAAAATAGGGGCACTCAATTAAAAGGTGTCTTACCGTCCACAGCTGAGAGCAGTGGGGACAGAGTGGGGGAGGATCGCCGCTTAAAAGATGTCGATGGCTAAAAAGACAGTGCCCTATCCGGAGTCTAGTTACCTCCTCCCGACGACGCGTTCGGGAGGAAGAGGTCCAAGCACAAGGAAGAGCTTTCACGTCCCACAATTTATTAAGGGGAAATGTCGACCAATGTGCGTGCCATAAATGAAAAACACGACGACATAAAACACTCCGTAGATCGGCGAAGGGAATCGATCGAATAGCTGGCTGAAGAAGAGAGACTGCAGCCTTGGCTGCAATATCGGCCGCCTCATTTCCACAGATACCAACGTGTCCTGGGAGCCAGACGAACGCCACCGAGACACCCCCAGGTGGAGCAAGCGCCGACAGTCCTGAATCCGGTGGACCAGAGGGTGCACAGGGTAAAGAGCTTGGAGACTGAGGAGAGAGCTGAGAAAATCTGAGCAGATAACGTACTGTATCCGCTGATGGCGGCGGATGTAGTGGACAGCCTGGAGAACAGCGTAAAGCTCCGCAGTATAAACCGCACACTGGTCGGGAAGCCGAAAGTGATTTGGGGTGTCGCCAACAATATAGGCACTCCCTACACCTAACGATGTTTTCGAGCCGTCGGTGTAAATAAATGTGGCTTCCGTCATTTGTGCACATAGAGCAGCAAATGCCCGACGATAAACAAGTGAAGGGGTACCTTCCTTGGGAAATCGACAAAGCTCACGGAGCAGGCAGATCCGGGGACGGAGCCAAGGCGGTGCTGTACCCCAAGTTGTCAAGAAGGTTTTAGGAAAGCGGAAGGAAAGAGAATGGAGCAGGTGACGGAAGCGGACTCCCGGTGGTAGTAGGGAGGAGGGGCGGCCTGCATATCCTACATCAAAGGAGGCGTCGAAAAAAATGTCATGGGCTGGATTAGCAGGCATAGAAGACAGATGGCTAGCATAACGACTCAGAAGGACTGCTCGCCAATTGGACAGCGGAGGTTCAGCAGTCTCAGCATAAAGGTTTTCCACAGGGCTGGCGTAAAAAGCTCCAGACACTAAACGTAATCCACGGTGGTGGATAGAGTCGAGACGCCGAAGAATAGACAGCCTAGCAGAGGAGTAGACTATGCTTCCATAGTCCAATTTCGAGTGCACTAAGGCGCGATAGGACCACTCGGTCCGCTCCCCAGGAGGTACCATTCAGGACACGGAGGGTGTTGAAGGATCGCAGACAGCGAGCCGAAAGATAGGAAACATGGGAGGACCAGCACAGTTTTCTGTCAAACATAAGACCCAAGAATTTAGCGACGTCTGAAAACGGAAGGTTGACAGGACCTAGATGTAAAGAGGGCGGAAGAAACTCCTTACGTCGCCAAAAATTAACACAAACGGTCTTACTGGGAGAAAAACGGATGCCGGTTTCGATGCTCCAAGTGTGGAGGCGATCGAGACATCCTTTAAGATGTCGTTCAAGAAGGCTGGTCCGTTGAGAGCTGCAGTAGATCGCAAAATCGTACACAAAGAGGGAGCCCGAGACATCAGGAAGGAGACAATCCATAATTGGATTTATGGCAATGGCAAACAGTACAACACTCAGCACGGAGCCCTGGGGTACCCCCTTTTCTTGGGAGAAAGTACGGGAGAGAGTAGTGTTCACCCGCACCCTAAATGTGCGCTCTGCCATAAATTCGTGAAGAAAAAGGAGCAGCCGACCTCGAAAGCCCCAAGAGAACAGTGTGCGGAGGATGCCTGTCCTCCAACAGGTATTGTATGCTCTCTCCAGATCAAAAAATATTGCTACTGTTTGGCGTTTCCGGAGAAAATTGTTCATGATATAAGTGGAGAGAGCAACAAGATGGTCAACTGCAGAACGATGCTTTCGGAATCCGCATTGGGCAGGTGTTAAAAGACTGCGGGATTCCAGCCACCAAGCTAAACGGTAATTCACCATACGCTCCAAAACCTTACATACACTACTCGTGAGAGAAATGGGGCGATAGCTAGAGGGGAGACGTTTGTCCTTTCCAGGTTTCGGAACAGGAACGACGATAGCTTCCCGCCATCGTCTGGGAAAGGTACTGTTGGCCCAAATTCAATTATAAAGGCGAAGGAGGTAACGCAGAATATGGGTTGATAAATGCAGCAACATTTGGACGTGGATACCATCCGGTCCTGGGGCGGAGGAGCGAGAAGAAGAGAGTGCATGTTGTAGTTCCCGCATGGAGAAAACAGTATTGTAGCTTTCGCGATTTTGAGAGGAGAAAGCAAGATGTCGCACTTCCGCTGCACGTTTAACATGCGCGACAGTGAGCCCAGAGACCGGGGAGAAACTAGGCGCGCCTGAGAACCGTCGAAGCCGACTCCAAACTTCTGAGGAGGGAGCGAAGGTGTTAAATGAGCTAATAAAGAATTTCCAGCTTGCCTTCTTGCTATCGCGGATGACACGACGGCATCGTGCACGGAACTGCTTATAGCGGATACAGTTGGCCAAAGTAGGATGGTGGCGGAAAACGCGAATAGCACGTCGCCGCTCACGTATTGCGTCACGGCATGCCTCGTTCCACTAAGGAACTGGGGGGCGCCAGGGCAATTCGGAGGTGCGTGGTATTGAACATTCCGCAGCTGTAAGAATAACGTCGGTAATGTGTTTGACCTCATCGTCGACGCTGGGAAAGTGACGGTCATCGAATGTCGCTAGAGACGAAAAAAGTGTCCAATCGGCTTGGGCAAACTTCCAGCGTCGCGGGCGCATATATGGCAGTTGAGGCTGAGGTCTAAGGACGCATGGAAAGTGGTCACTTGAGTGTGTATCATCAAGGGCGAACCATTCGAAGCGCCGAGCTAGCGGAACAGTGCCGACCGCGAGGTCCAAATGAGATAAATTTGTCGTGGAGGCAGACATGGGAGACCCCAGTGTTGAGGCAAACTAGATCCGCTTGGTGGAAGACGTCTAGCAATAGTGAGCCACGTGGACAAGTATGTCGACCGCAAGGTCCAAATGAGATAAATTTGTCGTGGAGGCAGACATGGGAGACCCCAGTGTTGAGGCAAACTAGATCCGCTCGGTGGAAGACGTCTAGCAATAGTGAGCCACGTGGACAAGTATGTGGAGATCCCCAAAGCGGGTGGTGGGCATTGAAGTCCCCAACCAGCAAATAGGGGGGTGGAAGCTGACCAAGAAGATGAAGGAGATCAGCTCGTGCCATTGGTGTGGACGATGGAATGTATACATTACAAAGAGAGAACGCGTATGCAGAAAGGGAAAGACAGACGGCGACAGCTTGGAAGGAAGTGTTTAAGTGGATTGGGTGATAATGGAGAGTATCATGGAGAAGAATGAGTCCTCCATGGGCTGGAGTGCCTTCAACAGAGGGGAGATCAAATCGGACGGACTGAAAATGGGGGAGAACAAAGCGGTCATGAGGACGCAGCTTTGTTTCCTGAAGACAGAAGATGACCGGCGAGTAGGATCGTAAGAGGATCGACAATTCATCCCGATTGGCTCGAAGGCCGCGGATATTCCAGTGGATAATGGATATAGGGTGAACAGAAAATGGGGGAATGTGACCAAGGTCGCTGTCAACTCAACGACTGCTCAGAGCTTGCGACCGACAGCATGGAATGGCATTCATGCCGAAGGCAGAAGATCCTGATCCATAGGTTGTTCAGGAGCAGCTCCTGCCAACAGCGATCGGCCGGTTGATCGGCCCCCAGCAGTGCCCCTCGGCGACACAGAAGACGGCCGAGGGCGATTTCCGCTAGGTGGTGCTGTAGATGGGACACGCCTTGGCGGAGAAGGAGAGGAACTGTGTTTCTTCGTAGCCTTCTTGGAGGTATGTTTAGACGATTGAGGAACCGATGGTTGTGAAGTTGCAGTACGTAAAAACTCTTCACGAGAATGCTCTTTTTTTGAAGACTCGGCTTCTGACTTTTGGGCTCGAGATTTAGCAGAACCCGATGAAGGGTGAGCCATAGAGTGGGCAGGCGAAAGTGGTGAGCTTGAACGGGCGATCTTTGCGCTGGCCGATCTGACGACCGTGGCACTAAAGGTGAGGTCGCAAGTCTGCGTGGCTGCCTCCTTTGTTGGCTGAGGAGAAGCAAGGACAGTGCTGTATTTTCCTGTCTGAGGCACGGTGGGCTGTCGACTGGCGAATAATTTTCGAGCAGCAAAGGTCGACACCTTTTCCTTCACTCTGATTTCCTGGATGAGCTTTTCGTCCTTAAAAACGGGGCAATCTCGAGAGGAAGCAGCGTGGTCACCTATACAGTTAATGCAGCGAGGGGATGGAGGTGGACAAGCACCCTCATGGGCATCCTTGCCACACGTAACACAATTGGAACAGGACTGGCTGGTGTGATTGAACCGCTGACACCAATAGCAACGCGTAGGGTTTGGGACGTAAGGGCGAACGGAAATTATCTCATAGTCTGCTTTGATTTTCGATGGGAGTTGAACTTTGTCAAATGTCAAGAAGACAGTGCGGGTTGGAATGATGTTCATGTCAACCCTTTTCATAACCCTATGAACAGCCGTTACGCCCTGGTCAGACAGGTAGTGGTGAATTTCTTCGTCAGACAATCCATCGAGGGAGCGTGTATAAACAACTCCACGCGAGGAATTTAAAGTGCGGTGCGCTTCAACCCGGACAGGGAAGGTGTGGAGCAGTGAAGTACGCAGCAATTTTTGTGCCTGGAGGACACTGACTGTTTCTAACAACAGGGTGCCATTCCGTAATCTGGAACAAGACTTTACAGGACCTGCAATTGCATCGACACCTTTCTGAATAATGAGAGGGTTGACTGTGGAGAAGTCGTGACCTTCGTCAGACCGAGAAACAACAAGGAACTGTGGCAACGATGGAAGAACTGTCTGTGGCTGAGACTCAGTGAACTTACGCTTGTGAGCAGACATAGTGGAAGGTGAGGAAACCATTGCGGAAGAATCCCCCATGATTACCGGCGTCTCCGATGGCGCGCTCCTCCCTTGTGGGGGCCCTCTCTGAGGGCACTCCCGCCTTAGGTGATTGTTCACAACTCAGGTCACACCTCCCGACAACGGACGGAGGGACCAATCGGCACTTTCAGAAGGTATCAGCTCGGGTAATCACCCCTCCCTGGGCCTGGCCATTACCAGGGGGTACGTACGTGTCCTACCTGTCTACCCGGGGCGGGGAATTACGCGTTACCCCGTCACCGGCTACACATGGAAATGCGTGGGTCGGCCTTCAGACACGCACAGGGAGGAAAAAAGAGAAAGGGAAAGGAAAGAAGAGGGGGGTCTCAAACGCCGCAGCGGAAAAAAGGACAAAGAGAAGAGGGAAGGAAAAGAGAAGGACAGAGGAAGGAAAAAGACTTGCAAGTGTAGAAAGCAAGGAATTTGTAACAGTTTCGAGCGTCCGTCTCCGGACGTAGGCACAAACCATACTCCCAGAGGGGGAGAAAGGGAAGGAAAGAGTCAGAGGTGTGGGGGGGGGGGGGGAGGATGGGGGGGGGGGGGGGGGGAAGGATGCGGAAAGGGAAGGTATGCAGCCCGGAAAGGAAGGAGGGCCGCATTAGCTCGGGGTCCCGTGTTCGCTACACACGTGTCCACAAAAGAGTTGTGGACCCCCTGGGGGGTCTGTAAGTAACTTTCATTTATGGCAGCAGTCTATATAAAAGCTTAGTTAGAGATGTGAAAACTTTTATCACTGTAAACTGAATTTCACTATGTTCAGATTTGTCCATGTTAATTTATTTAAATCCAAATAAGCTTGTTGATATCTCTTTTTGGGTTAATCAATCCACATCACTTGTCAAACATAGCCTGCAAATAACTACGGTTTTATTTCTTACCACAGAGACCTCTGTCCCATATTTTTGAAATTTCACTCCAATAGAATAAATGAATGTGCGAAAACAGAAAGCAATGATCAACTTCAACAACACTGACCTGAAATAATTTCAAATCTCATGTATTCTGGCACTGATTCAAGCAAAGCTAAATGGTGTTGCATCAACAATATTCTAATTGAAACAATTTTTTTTCAATTTTAATTATTTAAGTTGTTATTTGCTATTACCTCTCAGACAATATTTGCTTGTTTGAATACAAATTATTCATTGTATTATACATGCCTTACTTCTTAGGTAATTAGGAAACAATATGAAGAGGCATACATGTAGCCATTTGAAAACAATAAACTAGGCATATTTACATTGATCATTTAAAATCAATTATATATATGCAACACAATATGAGGTATGATCCGTGGATGGCTGAAAATGATGTGAGACGGAGTGGTAATTTCACCAAATCTGTTACTCACTGCTGTAGCGCAATAGATCAGTTTGGCATCCAAAGTTCTGAAATGTATTAGAAATGCTGCACAAGGCTGTTCATAATAAAAAATAATGTGTAGTTCTAGTGCACCTGTGTACGGTATATTAATTCAATAAATTAAACATATTTCTGAAAATCAACACTTATTTCATCACAGTTATTCTCATGCAGACATAAAAGAATAAAAAACTATTCACATTTCCTCTTTTGAAGTCCTAGCATTTTCTAGTCTTATAGATAACAACAACTGAATATCCTTAGTTATGTTAAAAATGCATAAAAGGGGGCCAAAGCAATGACATTATGAAACATAGTTGCAACCTAACAAAGGGTTTTCATAACTGTAAATTCCCTCATTACATATGAAAAGATGTTGATTACGTGGGACAAATAAAACGAGAAGGTGGCAACCACCCACACTAAGAACAACCAAAACAACCACCACCACCACCACCACCACGCACTAAAGAGAAAGCCTTGTTGACACAGGCATCCTTCTCTGTTCCATGCCATCTTTACAATTTGGTTGTAGTTCAGTCAACTATTTAGCACTTTGTAATACAGCTGATTGATTAATTGAGAGAGTGTGGGACCAAACGGCAAGGTCATCAGTCTCGCGATTCTAAAGTGGGTTACATAAGAAAGAGGGTCTGCTAAAAGTTAACAGATTCCGTCACAGGAGACAAATTATAAAAGAATGAACATCAGACACACACAGAAAAAGCATGAAAGGTGAGAATAAATCGAAAACTGGAAAAAAAGGGGGAGCAGTCATGGGGTCACAGACTGTGAAGACTGCAAAAGGAGTCCCAACCACAACCAACCCGCCCCTGCTCCAAGGCTAAAGAAAACCTTATATCTGGAAATAAAAACAACTTTCACGAAGGAAACCAAGGACCAGGTCTACCATTCGTGGATCATTTGCTAATATTAAATTTAAGGAAGTAAGAAGACTATACTTAGCACAAAAGGTCGAAAGAAGAGGACATGCCACCAATATGTGAGATATCATCAGTCTGGCACCACAACCACTTTGTGAGGGTGAGTCATTATGTAGGAGGAAACAATGGGTGAGTCGGGTATGGTCAATGCGTAAACGGCATAAAACAGTGGACTCTTTCTGAGAGGGGCGGAAGAAGTGGCCCAAAACTGCAGTAGACTCCTTGATTGTGTGGAGTTTATTACAATGAGCAGTAGCGCTACAGATGGGATTCCACTGTTGGGCAAACAGAGATTTGACGTGGATCCACATATCCGCAGCTGGAATTGTGAATGGAAATGGCGTAAGTATTCACTTCTCTAGCCAAACGGTCAGCGAATTCATTCCCTGTGATTCCCACAACTTGGGACCCAGAAAAAGACGACTGAACCAGGCGGCACGCTCAAGGGCAGAGAAAAGGTCATGGATGGCAGGGACCAAGGAGTGGCGAGAGTAGCATTGATAGCCTGAAGGTAACTCATGGAATTGGAACAAATTAAAATATTATGGAGGGAGGTCTGAGAATCAAGGAGGAGGGCCCTGTAAATGGCTAGAAGCTTTGCTGTAGATACACTACATGATCCTGGCAACAAATGATGCTCGAAGTCAGTAGGAGATGTGAAAGTGTATCCCACCTTATCGGTAGTATTAGAAACATCAGTGTAAACGATGGTGGCACCCTGGAACTCTGCAAGGTTGGCACATACAAGCCACCGGTAAACCATAGGAGCAACAGAGAGCTTAGGACCCTGGTAGAGATCAGTCCTAATCTGCGGTATAGGTACTATCAGGGGTGTTATGAGAGGAAAGACAAGGGGTGCAGTCCAGGGAGTGCAGATGGAGATCCCAGCAGAGGGTAGTGAGACGCATGCCAACCGGCAATCCCACCCATGGGGCAGGTATTAGGAGGGAGACATCCCTCATTGGCGAAGAGCAGAGGGTACACAGGATGGTCAGGGAATTGGCGAATGGCAACTGCATAAGAAACAAGGAGTTTGCTCCATTGGATGTGTGGAGGGGGAATCCCGGCTTCTGTAAGGAGACTATCAACAGGACTAGTGCGAAAGGCACCAATAGCCAGACGCACCCCACAACGATGGACAGGGTCAAGGAATTTCAAAGTGGAAGGAGAGGCTGAGCCATAAACCTGAAGACCATAATCGAGTCTGGACACGACCAGAGCATGGTAAAGATGGAGAAGAGTGGAACAGTCTGCACCCCACGACGTGTGAGCTAGGAGGCAGAGAGCATTAAGCTTCCACATGCATGCAGTCTTTAGGTGGCAAATGTGGGGCAGCCATGTCAGCCTGTTATCAAAAATAAGGCCCAAGAAATGGGACTGTCCTACAACATCGAGGGGCTGGTTGCCTAAATAAAGTTCTGAGTCAGGGTGCACTGTGGGTTGACGACAAAAACGCTTAACTCACAGTTTGGAGGGGGGAAACTGGAAGCCATGGACAATGGCCCACACAGAGGCCCGTCGGATGGTGCCTTGGAGCTGGCGCTCAGCAGACGCACCAAGTGGGAGCTGCACCAGATGCAAAAATCTGTCAATGTACAATACCGAGGTAACCAGAGGCCAAACAGAGGTCAAAAACCCATTAATGGCAATGAGGAAGAGTGTGACACTTAGCACAGAACCCTGTGGGATACCATTCTCCTGAATCTGAGGAGTGTTGAGTGAAGTGCCACGTAGAACCAAGAAGAGACGATAAGATGATAACTTGTTGATACAAATCTGAAGGGGATCACGGAAGCCCCAGTCATGGAGGGTAACTAAAATGTGGTGGCGCCAAGCCATGTCATAAGCCTTATGTAGGTCAAAGAAATCTGCGACAAGGTGCCAGTGGTGAGCAAAAGCCAGACAGATAGCTGATTCCAATTGGAGTAAATGGTCAACTGGAGATCGCCCTGCCCGGAAGCCACACTGATACAATGACGAAAGGCCCAGAGATTCGAGTACCCAACATAATCTGGAGTTGACCATCCATTCGAGCAGTTTACGAAGCATATTTGTAAGGCTAATGGGGTGCTTGCTGTCTAGAGACGTTGGGTTTTTCCTGGGCTTAAGGACAGGGATAACTATACTGTCTCGCCATTGTGACAGAAAAACACCCGTGAGCCAGATATGACTGAAGAACCTGAGGAGCTGTTACCTCTGGGGAACGTCTAAGTGTTGAATCATCTGGTTATGAATGGAATCTGGCCCTGTGGCTGTGCCCTGTGACGAGCTAAGAGCCTGCACCAATTCCCATTCAGTGAAAGGTGCATTACAGGGCTCAACGTGGTGCGGGATGAAACGGAGGGGGGTCTGTTGAACTCGTGTTTCTGCTGGAGAAAGGTAGGAGGGTAGGAAGCGGACGACAATGCCATTACAAAGTGTGTCGCAAGCTGTTCTGCGAGAACCAATGGATCAGTGCACAGAGCGCCTTTAAGGTTCAGACCCTGGACAGTTGACTGTTGCTGGTGGCCCAGAATACTACGGAGCTTTGACCAAAACTGTGATAAAGAGGCATACATCCCCAGGAAGGAAACATAGCGCTCCCAGCATTCCTTTCTACTCCGCTTAATAAAGTAATGAGCCTTAGCTCAGAGACGCTTAAAAGTGAGGTGGTTGGTCTGGGAGGGGTGTGGCTTAAATCACTGCAGTGCCCATAGGCGGTCCTGGACAGTGACTGCGACATCCTTAGTCCACCACAGTACCAGCCGATGACGGGGCACTGTGAATAGAGGGACAGCAGTGCCAGCAGCATCAAGAATAGAGGCAGAGATGCCTTGCATGAGTACACCAATGGAATTCGACAGGGAGGCGTCAAAGCGGAGAGCAGACATGTATAAAGGCCAATTGGCCCTGCGGAATGCTCAATGTGGGGGCCTGTCCGCCTGGTGGCAGCAGGGGCACGATAGCGTCACTGGAAAATGGTCACTGTCGCAAAGGTCATCATGGGATGACCAATCTAGGGAACCAACGAGGGCAGGGGAGGAGATCGTGAGATCGATAGCAGAGAAGGTGTCATGAGCAACACTGAAGTGGGTAGGGGAAACATTGTTGAGGAGAGACAAATCGAAGTCAGTAATAAGTTGGTCGATTAAGAACCCTGACCCGTTGAAGTGACACTCCCCCCACAGTGGATGGTGGGCACTGAAATCCCCAAGGAGGAGAAAGGGGGTGGGAGTTGCTGGATCAAGATAGATAGGGCAACATAAGTAAGTTGCCAACATGGAGGGAGGTAGACATTGCAAAGTGTGATTGCCGGAGTCATTTGTACTCTAATCACTGTCACTTCCAAGGGAGTACGTAGGGGGATCCAGTCACTAAGGACATCGGAGTGAACCAAAGTGCAGACCCCACCAGATGCTATCCCACGGCCAGCACGATTGCGACAGAATGCCCAATAACCGAGGAAAGTTGGAGAGTGGTTATCATAGAAATGCGTTTCTCGGAGAGCAAGACAGAATGCAGAATAAGAGGAGACAAGACGATGCATTTCCGGTAGGTGACGAAAGTATCCATTGCAGTTCCACTGACTGATCGTGTGGTGCGAGTCTAAGACAGGCACGAAAGAGCCGAGGAGGTGGTCAGGTCACTTTGTCAGTAGTTGTCACCGACAAGGATGGGGTGACATACATAAATAAGATGCCCGACTCATGTTGCGAGAGGGGAGTTGGCACCTCCAGGGCGCCTTGTCGTGGGATATATGTTCTTCCTTCTCTTTCTGAAGTGGAGGAGGGCAGGACAAAGGGGTAGTACAGGCGTCTGCAAGATCAGGGACCGAGAGACAGCAGGTGCACAGATGGTGCGCATTGTGGCCAAGTGGTGGTGAATGTCTTCTGGCCTGAGAGACGCTGGGTAGAGGGTTCCTGGGAGGGAGCCCGATCACCGGCAGATGCCGAAGAAGGGGGGCACTTCTTCGGCCGGGGAGGGGAGGTCGTGGGAACTGCAGGGGAGGCGGAGGGGAGAGTGGGGCGGGGCTGGGGTACGGATGAGGGGGGAGGAGGAGGAGGTGGTGAGGAAGTAACAGAGGCATAAGTTGAAGATAGTGACACCAGATGGAGTCACTCATACTTTTGGCAAGCCTCCGTGTATGACAGGCGATCCAAGGACTTGTATTCTCGTATCTTCTTTCTCTCTTGTAAGCCGAGCAATCTGGCGAGTGAGGGCAGTAGCAGTCAGCACAGTTGACAGACACACGTGGCAGAACACAACGGTTTCTTTCATGGACTGGGTGGCCACAGTCAACACACAAAAGGTCCGCCATACAGCGGGGAAGACGTATGCCCAAAACGCAAGCACCGAAAGCACCACATAGGTGAAAGGATGTACGGCTTCACATCAAATCTGTAGCATGTAAACTTGACCTTCTCTGGGAGGGTATCCCCCTAAAAAGTCAGAATGAAGGTGACAGTAGCAGTGCGGTTGTCTTTGTGACCCTTCTGCACACGTAGAACAAAATGAACATCACGCTGCTCCAGATTAGCCCAAAGTTCATAATCAGTTTGCAGGATGAGGTCCCATGAAAAATGGTGCCCTAGACCATATTCAGAGATGGGTGAGGAGTGATAGACACTGGCATGTTGCCAAGACAATCACAGGCATGAAGAGCTGCGGATTAGGTGGCAGAAGCTTTGATCAAAAGGGAGCCTGACCGCATCTTACTAACAGACTCCACTTCACCAACCTTGCCCTTGATATTTTTGATGAAAAACAATAGCTTTGTGCAGTGAAAGTGTCCCCATCCATCCTAGTACGGAAGAGGTAATGGCGAAAGGGTTTCAGCCCACAACGGTGAACCTGACCCTTCTCCCATGGGGTGTCAGGGAAGGGAAGGATGCCAGGTCATAAGAGGCAGCATTTAAGGATCCCTCACCATTCGAAAAGACGGCCATGTGAGAACGGTCAGATTTTTGCAGCTTGACACACTTCATGCACCAAGCATCCACCCTGACACCACCCACTCCAACCAGCCACAGCAAGGGCTGTCTGCACGGCAGCCATTGCCGGGAGATACAATGACAAGCAACCACTCTTTGGCATACATGGGGAGAGAACAGCTCAGATCTCTGTGTTGTCAGGGGGCTCAACCAAATGGGTACATAACAGGCCCACCACACAGACTGGCTACATGTGCTGGTGACCTAACGTGGTGGAAGGGGCTACAGTGGGGAAGGGCGAGGGGAGAGGAATCCACATCGTGAGTTCATGGCTCACACTAAAAACAGGAAACTTTGAAGTGGAGGTCAAACCTCAAGTGGGGACCGAAATGCCGAACGGGTGAAGAAACAGGCAAAAGGAACAAAGTTGCAACCCATGCAGGAAACCAGGGGAATAGCCAGATTGACATAAGTCAGAACACCAAGAGAGGGGAAGGAAGTGGCAATGGGGAAGGAGCGGGGATAGGAAGGGAAGGGGCAGGAGAAGGAAATGCAGCTACAGAATGAAGAATGAGCTGCAATAGCTTGGGGGCCCTGTGTGCGCCATGCATGAACTCACGAAAGAACCGTGAGCCCCCGGGGTGGGGTTGGGGGTAATACATAAGTTCTGGACCTATTTCATTTTATCCCCAGATTCTTCCTTCTAGGATATTTTTATGGAAATTTGAGTTAGGTGCCCAATTAACTTAGTTTTTTTCTCTTTCTATACAAAATTAACCACTCTAATTTTTCTTTCCTTGGTTCCAAGAGCTAACCCTTTATTAGCATAACTTAAAATTTTCCAAATAAATGTGTCTAATTTCAAATTTCTTCCTTGTTCCTATATTAAAGTGGTGTTTAGTTAATAAATAGCTCTTATTTCTGAAGGGTTGGTTATACATCGCTGTTCTTCTTTCAATATTCATTATAGTTCACAATGGAACAGAAGAGGGTGTAAAATAATATTTGTTTTAATTCCTGCTGTTACATTAAGTATTTTCTCCACTTATTTTATGATGTAGTTTTGTAGTGATCCTTTCAATCATACACTAACAGGAACGTAAAATACAATAACCTTAACATGGTAAAATGAGGGACAATAATTTAAAAAGTATGCAATTTGTAATATAACAGGTATGAAGAGGGCATTAGGACCTATACGTACTTTCAGTTCTTCTTCCATTTCTGAGAGTTTCCTTTCCATTGCTCTCCTTTCACGTTTCTCCATCTCCGATAGTGAATTCTTTGGTGGCTGCAAATGATGGAAAATAAAAGCAGTGACTAAGAAAGAAACACACTGAAACAAAGTAATCCCCAAAATAAACTATTTTATAATGACATTTACTTACAGGTATAGAACTGCTTGAAATTTGCACCCTGGCTTCATTCAAAGCCTCCTCAGTCTTCTGTAATTTCTCTTTTATCCTTTCATTCTCCAACAGCAAGGCTTCATAGAGCTATAAACACACAACATTTTCCATTTCAAACCACAGCCAACAAGTTTATAATATGAAAGGGATATGTAGTAGTAGCTACAAAATGTATTTTAAACACTTTAATTTCCATTTTGCAGTGTATAGCTTTATTTATTAATCGTTTGACGAGTTCAAGTAGTTTCATCCGTAGTTCCATTACAATCTAATAGGAATGGGAACAACCTACTTTATAATTAGATTTCAATGTACTGATATCTTTTAACATCTGAAACTACTCTTTTCTTAAATTTCAAAGTTTAAATAATTTATTACCTTTTTGTAGTCAATTTCACCATTTTCACTTGCCTCATGCGGCAAAAGAGTGGATGAATGTCGAGAATTAATAGGGGAGTCTGCTGCAGGTGAACTAAGTCGTGACGACTGTGGAGATCCTCCACTCTGAAAGATAAATTTGGTGAATGATGAATAAACTACACGTATAACACTGAAAAAACTCAGGTAACACTTAAGACAGTCAGCAATGGCTACTGCAATACAAAGTGGAAAAAATTTTAATGTCTCCCACGTGTTACATTATCATGCCAGAACTTACAAGTGTACTTATCGGAACTGACTGAAGCCTAGACATTTCATTAAAGTTTTTCTTACCAATGCTTGTCTAATAAAAGGAGTAACATACTTTCGAACTACTGTACATTTAGCATCAAGCTTTTACTAAGCAACGACCAAACCCATGAGTAATTTTAAGCAGCTTACTTCCCTGCGAATCCCTTAGGATAGAAACATGATCAAGCAATGCAATGTTAGAAATTAGAAATAATATTTTCTTTGTATAATGACAAAATACTGATATGGTGCAAAACAGGGCTTAAACAGTGGAGTACTGCAACTGAAACACCATGTTTACATTTTACGTCAATGTCATTGGAGTGAAACTGAGTCACACAAAGAAGCTACTTTTCTTCAATTCATACTCCCTTAGTCAAAATGTAATCAGTACTCGACAAGCACCAAAAACTGATGGGTATTCACATCTCAGGGTGCTACACCTATTTAAAGTCATGTTAAATAGACATAATCACTTGTTGAAGTTCCACACGAACAATCCGATAATTCATATGACGTGGTCAGGGAAAAATCTGGAACAGCCGTGTGTGTCAACCTGTTTGGATTCATCAGTATACAATATATTAATGTCATAATGTTCATTTAAAATGCAATCAGTCAGTCACATTTTGAAATAGTTTTCGAACCTTTTCAGGCTAATTAACTATGGACTATTTCACAACCGGTGCAAATGAGATAACAAATGATTGAACCTGCACAACTTTAATACAATTTATTTGCATTAGCACACAACACACATTACATAAGCTTCATTTCTTTTAATTTGTTTACTTCTGTATAGGCTGGACACACACTATTCCAATCTGGATTTCGCTGGAGCAATTAGCACATGCTAGCAGATGTGTTCATCTTGTAGCTGGCTCAAGAGTTGCTTGGCCATAGTTCCCAAAAGTAACAAGATTTTCCATACTTTTAGTACAGTAATGAATTTGGTATATATGGTTGGCCATTTAAGCGGCATGAAACCAGTATAATGTGATTGGGTAAAATTACTGACTTTAATGTCAAACTGAATGTACCTGGGTCCTGTAATTAAAGTTCTAGTTTCAAAATGCTGTAGAGAGGGGATCACTGCATAGAATGATTTTTTTCTTTATCGAGTTGAGCGTCTATGGAATGTGTGGTAACAACCAATTTCATTTTAGTGTCTAGGTCTTGTTCTTGTTCCAGCTTTGACTTCCTACCAGTACCTTTTGAGCCCATCCAGGTCCTCTCCGTCTTTTGGACGTTGATGACAATTTAAAACCTTGATAGTTGTTCACCAATCATCTAAATTTGTTCCTGTCGGGAATTTCTCCCTGAGATGCCAATCTGCCTAAGATCTTTTTCACATTCTTCGAACCATCTCAGCCTTGTTTTCTTAGACTGGATAAAACTCCATATTCTTTTTGTTAGTCAATTGTCGTCCATTTTCTCGAGATGACTGTAAAATAACAATCGTCTCTTCTTAATGGACGCTGTGATAGGTTCTGTCTTGCTGTACAAGTCCTCATTTGCTCTTATTTGCTATTGTCCATCAACCCATCGATTACCTAGGATGTTTGTCATATATCCTACGTTCTCACTTTTCCAGCCGCTCAGTTTGACCTTGTCTACTCATGGTCAAAGTTTCCGATACATATAAGCCCTCACGTTTTATGACTGTAGTATAATGTTTGAACTTGGCCCCTATACTCAGGACTTTTTGTTATAGCTATTCTTTGTCAGTTGGTATGCCTGTTCTAACTTCCTCATCCTGACATTAATTGCTTCTTCTCCTAATCAATTCTCCTGGATGACTTCACTTAGATAACTGACATTTTTAACCCGTCCCATTTTTCCCAGACTGGTGATCATCCATTCAGATCCATCACAGATGTTTGTCATATATTTGGTGTTTTGAAGAGAGATCTGGAGTCCAACTTTTTCAGCAATTTCTGACAGCCTATTGATCTTGTTGACTACTGACTATGACGTTACCAAAAATGGCTGGGTCATCCGCAAAGGCCGCGCAGTCAATGTACACCCATTTTTCTTAGGACCAAGACTAAACCGCTCTTCATTTGTTCCTTCTTGGGCTAACAATTTTCTCCACTCTCGAATGACCTTTTCCAAATTAGAACAGCATATTATTGTCACCAGGAAAAAAAAGAGAGATGGCACTATCAGAATATGAAAAACAACAAGCATGTGGTACATAGTTATTCTTCAGTTTGCGTCCAAGCTGTCCAATATGATAGCCTCTATGAAGCATTGTGTGCTGATGGTAAGCTTCTTTTACAGGGATGATGATTGAGTGTCAGTTGCTCTGTAGAAGTTCCAGACCCAAAGGTACAAAAAAAAGGAACTGGTCCGATGTGTACTTAGGGTCTGGAATAAATGACCACGAAAACTGAAAACATAGGTTATTTTGAAGTGCAGTGTGGCAGAGGAAGGAAATCGGTTGATCTGATATCTAGTGCAGATGATGACACAGCTGTGCAGGAGGGGTCGAGTAGTGGTGGGTAAACAAGCATTGCACAGGGAATTAATCACATATGTTCATGTTCAGGAGTTGCTCCTCAATGACCTGCCAGCAATACAAACATTCACTCTGGCATTCCTTCCTCGCATGGATGTGGACAATAAATGGCCATGGACCATACTGAATACAGACAAACAGACAAAGCCCATTTCCATATCCAAGGACATGTCAATTCACAGAAAACAGGTGACAGAAAATCTGCACACCCATCAACTGGTACCACTTCATTCTGCATAGATGACTGTGTAGTGCCTGTTGACAGCGCCGTCTATCATAAGGCCATATCCCCCCCCAGGTAATGATTCCTGTGGGTTCTATTGTCTGCTCTGTCACTGTGGTAGGATTATTTTTATCCAAGATGGTGCTGCTCCACAAATTATGCAGCTAGAGAAGTGACTTGTGCAGAGGCATTTCCAAAATGCTGGAATTATCAGCTGCCATTTCCCTACAACCTGGCCATCCATATCATCTGATCTTAATCAGTGTGACTTCTGGCTGTGAGGTTATCTGAAAGATGATGTGTTCAGTGCTCCAATTATGAATGTAGCTGAACCGGAGGCGCACACTGCGTAACACATTCTGATCATGACCCCTGACATGTGCCAGTCTCTCCTGGAATGTGCTGTTCTGTTTCTTGTTTTAGCTTTTGGCAGAAAATAGTCTAACGACAATTAGAAACTGATGTCATTTTGCTTTTGATACGGTTTTTGGCTCCAGGAAAATGAAAAACCAAATTTCTCATCTGACGTGGTACAACCTTGGTGGATGGCTTACCTAACGAACAGCACCACAACTGTTGACTGTAGAACTTGTGCAGTCATATACTTTGAACAGCACAGATGGTTTAATGTGCAACTCAAACCCTAGCTGTTGTATTGGGATTCATCTGTCACATTTGTTGCCGACTCCATTTACATTAAGACACTTTCAGAGCCATCTATTGGTAAAATTTTCATTAAATGTTCCTTATGTTCCATGGAAATTCCCCCTGCGTCAATCAAATTTGACAACATTCTGAGCAGTGATTCTCTTTCTCTGGAACTTTAACTATGAACATCCTGTATATGTATTTCAGAGAAAGCCATTCACTCTCACCATTTTGATTTGCACAACCATTAACACCTTCAGCTGACCACTCTTTTTCAATTTCTTCAAGAACTTTGTTTATTATTTCCTCATAATACCACCCAGCAGCTGTAATTGAATTTTACAGAATTTAACTTAAATGGGAAATTCGTTAAGCTTCTTAAGGCTTCTGAAGTTTCGTTACTTGTCAAGGTAAACCAGTCTGTAGATTCAGGCTGCTTGTAATGCAATCTAGACCACTTTTACATGTAATAGTAGAACCAAAGGGGCCCTCAACAGTGACCAAAAGATTTTGGCTTAACTGTGCTGTGTTCTTACAACTGTTTTGGGGGAGCATGTTCATGATATCTATCCTCAGAAATTCTCTCATTATATTGGGTAGAAGTGCTCACCAGCAGTTGATCTGCTCCACCAAGAATTTTTTTTTAATCAATTTCTGTGGCACGCAACATTCTCTGTCATGTCAGATAGTGGCTGCTATAGCACTTCCACAGGTTATGGTTACAGAGGTATGGCGGCACATGTAATCCCATGGCTCAGGAGAAACAAGTTTGCCAAACCCAAACTAAAGCAATGAACATTGCAGCCCCTGAAGTGCCTTTATCAATTATATGATTCTCCGTTTCAAACGAAACTTTATGATCTGAAAGAAGCTCTTTCAGAAAGTAACCGAACCCTGCTTACAGTTCCATTTTACTCCTATTTGCACATTATATTTTTTGCACAATATTATCTTAGTATTAAATGCTCCATAAATCAAATTTTGTTATACTGTCAATTCTCTTGAGCAAGTTGTTTCAACAGTAACAAGGAATTTCTAGGAAGTGTACGTCTTGAATCTAGGATCCAGTTATGTTGATGTGGTAAGTTCTTTACACTCTGATATGATGCTTCTCTTTGGAAATTCACTGCATGCTGGACAATTTTATATTTACAAGTTGGCGGGATTTCTTTTACTAGTTGTAACTTCTATATGCTCAGGAACATCAAACATCAACTACATTTGTGATACGTGCAGCTGCAATTTTCTTCTTCCTTTTTTTTTTTTTTTTTTTTTTTTGGGGGGGGGGGGGGGGGGGGGGGCGGCGGCTTTTGGTCAAAGTTGAAGTCCATCTGTTGCATATTTCTTGGGTGATTTTAAAGTCTAGTTGTTTTTTTTTTTTTTTTTTTTTCTCCTTAGCTGCTCACTTGCCGGTTCACTGTGTTGCAACAACACTGGAATTATTTTCAAAGCATTGATCAAATCAGGTAACTGGTGATACTGTATATTATATTTGCTCTCCAAATGCTGTTTCTACTACTTTAGCTGCATTTTGCCACAGTAGCAATCACCATTTCCAACATTTTGCTAGTACTTATTCCACATATGAATAACCATTCCATTTTATCTACACAACAGACCCAAGACCCAGAAATGCAATGGGTTATGTCATTCTAAATAAATGCCACACAAGTTCATGACTCATGTAACACAAAAACACTACTACACTCTTTGACACATTTGAAACCCTACGTACTGATACTTAAATATTAATGTTTAAACTATATATGAATGGTACAGCAGCAAATATATAATAATAGAACACACACACACACACACACACACACACACACACACACACACACACACGCGCGCGAAGTTACTACATACTCACTTAGATCAAATAGCTATATGTAACTTATAGGAACAAAGGATGCCACAGCCTGTGCCATTTTGAATAAAATTGTTCTGGGCATGAGGCTGCTTCATTTTGAAACTTGTATTTTGTTAAAAGGAAAATGGTTGCACCTATAAGAATTACTCCATTTACTAAGAAAAGTTATTGCAACCTCAAGGACTTCCACATTATGTCATAAATGTGGAATGTAGTGAAACCAACAGGCGAGAGAACAGGCAAATACCATCACTGATTTAAACTGAAGAGCTAAATGGTCTGTTACAGGTAGCAGATATGATTAAATATAATTTCTTAAATGTAGTAGAAAATGTAAGAACAAACAGTTCAGGACAAAAAAACGAAGCATTATACCGCAAAAGCAGCTCTCATAAAATTCAATCATATGGACGTCTCACTCACTTCTTACAATTAAAAAAAAAAGGTCATTTGGACCTGATGGTGTTTCCAACAGAGTATTAAAGACTTGTCCCCATATTATAATCACTGTCTTTGTCTTTTAGGAAATATGTAATGAATCATTAAATGTGGGCTTTTCTCCAGAGACTGAAATATGCTATTCCGAAACCCCTCAACAAGAAAGGTGGTAGGAGATATGTCAGAAGCTACAAACCCATTGCACTACTGACAATTTTCCAATTTCTTTTTTTAAAAGTTGGTGTATTCTAGAGCAGTTTGCCACGTAAGGATCAGTAACATCCTCAGTAAATCACAGTTTGTATTTCAGAAGAGTTGCTGAACTGAGAATGCCATTTATACATTCACTCACCATATTTTACAAACATTAAATAACAAAGGTTGGTGTTTCAGTGATCTATCAAAGGCACTGGACTGTGTGAATCAATTTTCTCCAATAATCTGAGTTTTTACAGAATTTATGGTATAGCTAACCAACAGTTATCATCATATCGTTTTACTTTAAAGGTCAAGCAATGTAAACAGTGGAAATTATTCTGAATGGGAAGAAATCACTTATGAGATTCAACAAGGTTCACTACTGGGTCCACTTCTGTTCCTCCTGTTTGTAAACCAACTTCTGTCTATCGCGCAGCAATAAATCAGAATTTGTTGCTTGCACAGATGACACTACTATTGCAATCGATTTCAAACATACCTACAGCAATACAAGAAATGGTAAATAATGTTCTTAAAACTATTATTGCATAGTTTTGTGTAGTTAACTCATACAAATACCTGGGTGTAAAACTTTGTAGGAATATGAAATGGAATGAACACATATGTTCAGTTGTGGGTAAAGTAGGTGGTATACTTCAGTTTATTGGTAGAATACTGGCAAAGTGCTATCAGTTTACTAAACAGATTGCTTACAAATCACTCGTGCGACCCATCCTAGAATATTGCTCAAGTGTGTGGGAACCGTACCAGATAGGACTAACAGTGGATATTGAATGTATACATAGAATGGCAGCACGAACGGTCAGAGGTTTGTCTGATCATGGGAGAGTGTCACAAAGACACTGAAGGAATTAAATTGGCAGACTCTTGAAGACAGACGTAAACTATTCCGAGAAAGTCTCTTAACAAAGTTTCAAGAACTGACTTTAAATGATTACTCTATGGATATACTACAACCCCCCACTTATCACCCACACAGGGATCATGAGAATAAGATCAGAATAGTTACTGCACGCACATATGCATTCAATCAATCATTCTTCCCACGCTCCAGCAAGAAACCCTAATAACTGGTACAATGGGATGTACCGTCTGCCACATACCTCATGTTCATTTGCAGAGTATGGATGTAGATTTAGAATGGCCTCATTCTCAATTTTGAACAGACAAGATGTTCAGTTCTGCACATCTAGACCAGAACAATGATATGAGCAATAGGACACAACAATGATATGAGCAAACATGTGGTGGGAAAGTAACAAATAGGGTAGAAACTTCAATAATTGTTGTTTATTCACACTAATGAAAAGAATCTTCACAAATATGATATTAAAATCAATTTTAATAAGGTTTGATGTGGCTTCATACTCTGAAGGTTTTATTCAAATTTTTGAAAACAGTTATTACGGAAACTGGCACTTTCTTGCTGAAATTAATGCCGAAAAATAAACAATTTTGAGAAAATCTTTCCCTGTCCACTGACGGCTGCATCAAAATCAAAATGTGTGTCTTTCAAAATCAAAAATACGTACGTAAAACTGCGGTACACGTTTCTCGATTGGCTTCTTAGTTCCCAAAAATACCTCATAACAAAGACAAAACACCCGGTAAGCAAAAACATTATACTGGAAAAGAGAAAGAACTAGGGGAAAGGGGGGGAGGAGGGGGGAGACCTGGCAGCAATGAAACAATGATGCATATAGAAATAGCCTCGTTTTGAAGCAGCACAACGCACGTCGACGTTTCAGCTTGTCGGCCAAAAATACACACTGCGTCATTCTTCAGATTGTGTAGTCTAAACGGGCGAACAGCGTTAAAGATCTCGGTATCAGGTTCGTTTCATTCTTCACTTTTATATGAGTGAAGCGGCGTTTTATCTTTCTGGTCACAAATCTCGTACACAATGGTGCACAATACGCTGGCCTATTGTCTCTCTTAAAAATGACAACGTTACTTATAAACCGAATGTACTTTTTTTGTAGAATAAAATACTGTTTACTGAAAAAATTAAGAAAATAAAAACTGCCGTGAAAAAGCTGCAACGGTACATTTACATATTTACTCACAGATTTAAAAACTAAAGAAGACATATCTCTGATAAGTATCTCCAGCATGTGCTTTTTCTGTCGAGCCAAAATTCTGTAACGTGACGGATGTAGTAATTAAGGGCTCCACATATGCACAAATCCATCGACCGACCGACCGACCGACCAATTTCTTAGAATCCTAAAAACTGTCCCCCCCTGACTGCACTCTGCGATGAAAGCGCCGCTCTGTTCCTATCGGTTGCGAATTGTTTATCTAGCGTTCCTCGAGGTTATGTTCTACGATATGTTGCTTTTGTATTACAGACACACACAATCTGGGATTTTCCTTGCTGCTTCTGGGCCAACGACGCCATAAAAATCCCAGACAAAGCTGTCTGCAAAGAAATAGCTAATGTGAAGGAAGAAATCTACACACGCTACGTTATTTAAGGAGCTGGAAACTGATGATTGTAGTCATTATTTATGAATTGATGAAACATGCTTGTCTGAGCTGCTGAACGGCCCCAAAACACAGAAAATGAGTTAAAAGTCGATATTATGCAGGCTTATAACAAGATCGGAACTGGAACTTATTTATGGATATCCGAAATCGCTATTCGTGTTCAAAAATATTAAAAATACTCCGTACCCAATTTTTGCCATCCTCCCCCCTTTCCTGTAGGCTATTGTATGGGTACTCTTATACGTAGCATAAAAGTTGTCCCCTGTAAGTTTAAGAAACTCTTACAATTTGAAGAACACAAAGGTGGCGGCGCACACTATCCGATAAATAGAATCCGATACATAAGAAATAAAGAATTTAGTAACTATTTTAAAATCCTACACTACTGTTCAGCGCAAAAGGTGCCGCGACAGGCAGACTCATAACAACGAAGCAAGATTATTTTATAAAATAAAGTACGTTGACTGCCTATATTTCGGATTTAGGTTTCGTTTCCGATACATATCGGTCTGTCATTCAGTTTTTTAGATTTCATTTCCGATAAGTCTAAAACACAACCTGAGGGTAGTTAACGCCTCAGGTGTAAAATGAAATTTTCTGGGATATGAAAACAGAAAGGGTTTGATTGCTGTTCAGTCGTAAACTAAATAGTTTAAAAAAATATATCAATCACTCGTCGTTAGACTATCAATTTTTGGATACCTACCTAATTCTAAAATTGACAAACATGAGCATAAACCTGGTCCTTTTTCTGTGTGTAGAAAATACGACTGATTGCAAATAGATTTCAATGAGGAGCCGCCGACACACCAAGTTCACCTGGATAGCGCCGCACGTCCGTGCCGAAAAACCATGAGCCCGGTAAAAGAATCAGATTTGAAATAAATGTCCGAGGTTTTGTACGTCTTTGTCCTAGGTCGCCAATTTAGGTCACGGTAGATACAACATTAACGCACGAAGCGACGCAGTGGAGGGTAGAGCGAACGCATTAACGATATTATTTGAAACCCCCAAGTAGTCTGCGAACTGTAGATACAACATTAACGCACGAAGCGACGCAGTGGAGGGTAGAGCGAACGCATTAACGATATTATTTGAAACCCCCAAGTAGTCTGCGAACTAGCCACAGCTGCCCATCGCGTTACCGGGTCGCTCACTGTTCTTCCGTCAGTCGTTCGCTCCCCAACCATGGCGAAGTTCACGTGAAGTGAATGCATTGTTATTTGATTTGATCCATTATAAATGGTTTGTGAAAGCCTGCGACTGTAGATACAATAGGTTTGTTTATAATTAAATAAATCTTCTGCTACCAGTCACGATTTTTTCTTTATTTTACTATTCGCACGACGCGTTTCGAGAAATAATTCTCATTTTCAAGTGCGTTTTTTGATGTGTGTTAAGCCATTTCTTTTGGTGTTGTCAGTGTGTGCGAGTCTGCTTCATTTTGTTGACTTTTACTGTAATACATAAGAAACGCGATTTTTAGTATCAATTCTTTCTGTGAGGTTAGTGGCTAAAGTTTGAGAACAATTTGTACTTACAGTTTTCTAATGGTCCATTTGTGTAGAGTCTCACACACACTTAACATCACACACAACTTGTACACTTTACACATCGAAAATATCTTGTATAAACAAAACAGTTACAGAGATCTTCTTACAGGTAGTTCACAGAGATAACATTATAGGTCTTCCACAGATTATGATATGCTTTTGTACAGAGGTTATTTATCTTAACAATTTGATTTTACAATTGTGCTTATTTATATGTTTTACTATTTTTATTTAAGTATATTATCGAAACATCTGAAGAAATTCACTGATTCACTTTCAAGTTTTTCATTTAGTATTTTATCTTCATATTTTCTGTAATGTGAATATATCTCCAGTTCTTCAAGCAAATCCATTTTATGTCCTTTATTTAGTCGGTGGAGTACTTTGACATTTTGCTCTATTTTTCCAAATTGGTGTCCTGTATTATGTATGTGTGTTGCTATTGCTGATGTAGTGTGTTTGTTGTGTGTGTATGCTCTAATTTGCTCTGTGTACCTGGTGTTAATATTTCGGCCTGTTTGTCCTATGTAGAACTTGGAGCATTCCTGGCATGTTACCTTGTATATTCCAGAGTCTGAATATGGATCATGATTACACTTTATATTATGTATTAGTTTTTGGTGTAGTTTATTGGATGTAGAAAACCCAATTTTTACTCTGTGATTTTTGAAAATATTTGCAATCTTCTGTGATACATTGCCTATGTATGGAATGCTAGATCAATGCTGCATAGGGCAACTAAAATACCATTGAACCAAGAAAATATGCAACAAGAAATAAACACAGTGAAGAAGATTGCAGTTGCCAATGGTTACAATGCTTCCATGGTTGACACAATCTTAGACAAAGTGAAGAGAAACCCAGGTACAAACTGCACCACAGAAGAAAAAGAGAAAAACAAATATATATCTAGCATTCCATACATAGGCAATGTATCACAGAAGATTGCAAATATTTTCAAAAATCACAGAGTAAAAATTGGGTTTTCTACATCCAATAAACTACACCAAAAACTAATACATAATATAAAGTGTAATCATGATCCATATTCAGACTCTGGAATATACAAGGTAACATGCCAGGAATGCTCCAAGTTCTACATAGGACAAACAGGCCGAAATATTAACACCAGGTACACAGAGCACATTAGAGCATACACACACAACAAACACACTACATCAGCAATAGCAACACACATACATAATACAGGACACCAATTTGGAAAAATAGAGCAAAATGTCAAAGTACTCCACCGACTAAATAAAGGACATAAAATGGATTTGCTTGAAGAACTGGAGATATATTCACATTACAGAAAATATGAAGATAAAATACTAAATGAAAAACTTGAAAGTGAATCAGTGAATTTCTTCAGATGTTTCGATAATATACTTAAATAAAAATAGTAAAACATATAAATAAGCACAATTGTAAAATCAAATTGTTAAGATAAATAACCTCTGTACAAAAGCATATCATAATCTGTGGAAGACCTATAATGTTATCTCTGTGAACTACCTGTAAGAAGATCTCTGTAACTGTTTTGTTTATACAAGATATTTTCGATGTGTAAAGTGTACAAGTTGTGTGTGATGTTAAGTGTGTGTGAGACTCTACACAAATGGACCATTAGAAAACTGTAAGTACAAATTGTTCTCAAACTTTAGCCACTAACCTCACAGAAAGAATTGATACTAAAAATCGCGTTTCTTATGTATTACAGTAAAAGTCAACAAAATGAAGCAGACACACACACACTGACAACATCAAAAGAAATGGCTTAACACACATCAAAAAACGCACTTGAAAATGAGAATTATTTCTCGAAACGCGTCGTGCGAATAGTAAAATAAAGAAAAAAATCGTGACTGGTAGCAGAAGATTTATTTAATTATAAACAAACCTAATGCATTGTTAGTCTCCTATTTCATTACCTCAACGTATTTCACATTGTTACACGAGAAACAAACAGGTGAGCGAAATTTTTCCTAAATACGTGAAAATTACTGGGTAATATATCAAAGAAAGTAATCAATTATCGAAAACATTTAATTGGATAGATAAAAAAATCTACTCACCAAGTGGCGGTGGGCGGACGCTCTAACCATCCGTTTCACGCACCGCGAATTGTGAATTCGCGGTTTTAACTTACGGTGAACACTGAATTAAGAATTCAAGATATCCATTAGCGGCTTTTCTGAAGTAGCAAACTGATGAGGTGCGGATTGTCAGCCTACGCATGTGCATTCATGTTTCTTCTGTCGTCCGTTCTTCTACAGTGTATTGCAAATTAGGTAGTTTTTTCCAGTAATATTACAAAATACAAATAATGGCGTTTGTAATCTCCTTTTTTTAATTTTCAGAACAATGGTGGATGACGTGCAGCTGTTGAAATGACTGGTCGAAGAGCTTGCTAAGGAAGATTGTAGTAAGCTCAGGAAGATTGTAGTGATGCAGAGTCAATATTCGAAAGTGATCACGATTGTGGAAGTGAGCAGTCCCTGTACGAAAATAAAAGTATCGGTTAATTTAACGTATATGTTGGGAAAGATGATATGCAGTGGAGCCATCAACCTCTGATTCAAAACAACAGTCCAACACGATACTGTCAAGCATTTACATGGAGTTATAGGTGCACTAAAAAACGCCAAGTGTCCAATTGATTGTTTACATATTTTCTTCGCAGACGATATTTTAGTAGAAATTGTTCGCTGTACTAATATTTACATAACTACCATTCGTTGTAAATACTCCAGAGAAAGGGATGCTGCATACACTAACATTACGGAAATCATGGCATGCTTAGGACTTCTCCTCTTGGCGGGTGTCCTACGATCATCACACTAATTTACTAGATCTCTGGGCAGCAGATGGTACTGGAGTGGAGTACTTCAGACTTTCAATGGGCATGAACCGTTTTCGTTTCTTGCTGACATGCCTGAAATTTGATGACATCAGAAACACAGTTCATAGGAAAGAAACAGACAAATTAGTCGATGCCCGATTCATGATCGATCTGTTTGACGAAAACTGCAAGAAATATTACGATTTAGCGGAACAAAGTACAGCGGATGAAATGCTGGATGCATTTAGTGGCAGATGCGGATTTATACAACACATTCCATCAAAACCGGCAAAATACACTATAAAAAATGTTTGCACTTACTGATGCGAAGATGTTTTATACAAGCCATTTAGAAATATTACGTGGAAAACAGATGGATGGCCCTTATTTCTGTGAAAACATACCTCATGCTATTGTAAAAAGTTTGGTGAAATGCAAACCTACATCTGGCAGAAATGTAATATGTGATAATTTGTTCTCATCAATCCCACTTACGGCTGACTGGTTGAAACCGAGAAGCTGGCAATGATTGGAACAATTCGAAAGAATAAGAGAGAATTTCCTCCATTTATGAAAGTAGGAAAAGATCGTCCTCTGGAACCTAGTATTTTTGCATTTAGGGAGACTATGACACTTGTTTCACACAAGCCTAAGAAAGACAAGGTTGTTCTGGCGCTATTCTACTTTACATGATGATGACAGTACTGACACTGACTCCGAAAATTCCAAGCCAGAAATATTAATAGCAGACCGGGTGGCCGAGCGGTTCTAGGCGCTACAGTCAGGAACCGCGTGACCTTTACGGTCGCAGGTTCGAATCCTGCCTCGGGCATGGATGTGTGTGATGTCCTTAAGTTAGTTAGGTTTAAGTAGTTCTAAGTTATAGGGGACTGATGACCTCAGCAGTTAAGTCCCATAGTGCTCAGAGCCATTTGAACCAATATTAACATTTTATAATGATACCAAAGCTTGTGTGGATAAGGTTGATAAGATGAAATTATGTATTCTCTGACGAGAATTACGAGAAGACTGCCATTTATAATTTTATGCTCTCATCTGAATATTGCTGGAATCATAAATACGCAATTTACATGAGCAATTCAAACTCTATCATTCCCAGAAAAGACTAAAAAAATGATTCAAATGGCTCTGAGCACTATGGGACTCAACATCTTAGGTCATAAGTCCCCTAGAACTTAGAACTACTTAAACCTAACTAACCTAAGGACATCACAAACACCCATGCCCGAGGCAGGATTCGAACCTGCGACCGTAGCAGTCCCGCGGTTCCGGACTGCAGCGCCAGAACCGCTAGACCACCGCGGCCGGTAGAAAAGACTATTTGAAAGTTCTTGGCCAAGAGTTGTTGCATGATTGTTGTCAATTAAGGTAAATCAACTAAATACTGCAACAAGCATCAAGAACTGTGTCAAGGAAATTTTGGTATTACCGAAACGAGGATTCACTCCAAGAGCTCCACAAACAACTATTCGAGAATGATATAAGTTCTGTGGTAGGGAGGAAAACAGGTCAACAAGATTTTGTTGCAAGCTGGCGGAAATTTTTTTGTACTGAACATGTCGCAGTGTATTTATGCAGTGAAAATTGCAACCACAGTGAATGATTTGTCTTAAATAGACAAGTGTGCCACAAAGTACCACTTTTCTGAAAAAAATTGTGAACTTCTTTTTGAAAAGAACTGTTGCTTAATATTAATTCATATCAACAGCGGAAAGACAGAAAGAACGGTAATTTCAGTGATTATAGCATATTTTATTTTAGGGTAAATTACAACTCAACATAGGTTTTCTTTTACAGTACTGACGCCCAAACAAACAACGTTTACGAATTCAGTGATTCATTTGTATTACTCATGTTCAAACACATTAAATTCTAGCAAAACTATTAAAATTATTCGTCAAACTGGCAATAAATGTAATGCAGACTCTCAGTCCGCGTGCGTGTAATGGCGTTAAAATGTCGCGCATGTAGCGGACGGATGAGACTGCTGGGGACTACACCGTGAGCGATTTGAATACCTGAGAGCTTAAAGGAGGAAGAAAGGGTAATATGCAGAACGAAGATTATTGCTGAAACACCATGCATAACCCAGTAAGAGCGATAGGGCAAGTGCCTAGGATGTGTCAGAGATGGGAAGGGGACGGCGAAAACGCGACGAGGCAGAAAATTAAAGATGTAAAAAACTGAAACGAAGTGAATAAAGGAATAGTTCCTGTGAAGAAATGCGGAGACCAAAGAAATTAACGTAAATTAAGGCCAGGTGGGTGGCGAGAAACAGTCATATTGCACCGCCAGTTCCCACCTGCGGAGTCCTGAGATACTAGTGTCTGGGAGATGAATCCAAATGGCACCTGTGGTGAAAGAGGCACCAAGGTTATGCATGACTGTCATATTGTACAGCATGCTCTGCAACAGGATACTGTGTGTTGCCAGTTTACACCCCCCGTCTATGACCATTCATCCATGCTGGTAACTTGGTTGTAGTCATGAAGATGTACAATGCCTTACAGGGTTTACACAACAGCTGGTAAATGACGTGTCGCCTCACAGGTGGCTCTCGACTGCCACTACCTCAAAATTTTCCCTTACAATAATTCCTCATATCCAGCATTGCTTCACAACCCTTCCACAGGTTCCTCCAACATGACCCTAACCTGTCCTCTGCAGAAACCACAGTCTTCGTTCCCTAAAAGCAGATGACGCCAGCATACAATGAATCTACCGTTGTGGTACTTGACCGACTGAAGTACGTAAATGAGGGTCTACGTCAGCTGTATGACACATCTACATACACTATCTGCCATCCAGATCGTCTCTCTGTGATTCAAATTGATCTGCACTCCTTTCGCAAAACCTCATAACTGCTAACACCTCAATACATAGACCTTCTTACCCCCAAATATAACACTCACCCCCATCTTTTACTTCTGCCTAAGATCCACAAAGCCAATCATCCTGGCCGTCCCATAGCTGCTGGCTTCAAAGCTCACACCGAACGTATATCTCCCTCAGTTGATCAACACCTCCAACGCATAGTATGAGGACTTCCCTCCTATATTACAGACACCAACCATTTCCTAGATCGCCTGAATCTGTGGCTGTTCCACCACAAACCTTGATTGTCACCACTGATGCCACCTCCCTCTACAACAACATCCCTCATGTACATAGTCGGTGTGTTGCTGAAAATTTCCTCGGTCAGCACCCACCCTATTCAGAACCTATAACATCGTTTCTGCTCACCGTAACTTTATCTGTACCAACAACTACTTCACTTTTGAGGGATAGGCATACAAACAGCTCATGGGTACAGCTATGGGAAACAGGACAGCTCCTTCCTATGTTAACCTTTTCATGGGTCACTTGGACGGGGCTTTCCTGGGATCCATAAGTCCTTCAGTCCTTGGTTTAGTTTAGATACACTGGTATCATCGTCCCCGCTGCAAGAGTTGCCCTATGCACGCCCCTACCACCACCCATACCAGCCACATAATTTTTCTACGCTTATCTTTTACTTATTGTGTCTGGTCTCCTTCGAAACACTCTCATCTATAATTGATACATCGCTCCCAACGCCGTTTCCACTTCCGAAGGCAGGCTTGGTACGGCTCTTGCTGGATCGCGCGAAGCGCCGTCTGCGAATTTTCTTTTGTCTCGTCTATCGTTGCTGATCTTCGTCCTTTCAACGGTGTTTTCAGTTTTGGAAATAAAAAGTTCGCAGGGGCCAGGTCTGGAGAGTACCGAGGATAAGGAAGCACAGCGATTTCTTTTTAGTGCAACAGTCACGCACCAACATGGATGAATGTGCGGGTACGTTATCATGATGCATGAGCCATGAATTGGCTCGCCACATTTCAGCCCATTTCCTTCTCACATTTTCTTGCAGGCGTCGCAAAATAGTACCATCGATTAACATTTTATCGCTGTGGCAATAATTCATGATGAACTAATCCTTCAAAGTCAAAGAAAACTATCAGCATGGCTCTGACTTCACGAGGTTTTTGCCTTGAAGAATCTTTCCCGACCCATTGTGAAGATTGAATCTTGGTGTCAACATCATAACCGTAGACTCACGTCTCATCACCAGTTATGATTCTCTTAAGGAACATCTCGTTTTCAATTGCGCGATCCAAAAGCTCTTCACAGATTCCGAGGCAGAGGTCTTTCTGGTCTTGACTTATGAGCCATGGAACGAACTTGGCGACAACAAGACGTTGTGTCATGATTTCATGACATGATCCAACTGAAATGTTACATTCTGCTGCAAGCTCTCGGACAGTCTGTCTTCGACTGGCACGCACAATATCGTTGACGTTTCTGACATGAGGGTCGTCGGTAGACGTCAAAGGCCGTCCTGAACGAGGGTCATCTTTAATTTCCGTCCGGTCATTTTTAAACGTTCAGAATTTAATGCAGACGCGTTGCTCCTCTAACTCAGCCATCACGAAATTCGCAAAATTTGCGACAACGTTGTACTCAATAGAGCACTTAACAATAACATAACATACAACAATGTAGGCTTAAGCAGGGATTCCAATCGCATAGCGTTCTAACACACCACTGGTGTGAACTTATAAATGTTCCGCAATTTTTTGAACACACCTCATATTATCAAAGCAATAGCCGCCCGTGAAACAACACACCATACATCAGCAGTTACGTAAGCATTGTTTGGCCTTTTACATCAGGATCACTACCGCCAAGTTATCAGTTAGGGTGAATGGCCTTAGTTTAGTTAGTTTCCTTGGTCTCTGCATTTCTTCACAGTAACTATTTCTTTCTTCACTCAGTTATAGTTTTCTACTTCTTTCTTTTTTGGCCTGCCTACTTTTCGCCGTCCCTCTCCCACCTCTGTTACATACAATGCACTTCTCTTTTCGCTCTACTTATGCACGATATTTTAAGAGCAATCTTTGTCCTGCACATTATCTCCTCTGCCATCTTTAAGCTCCCAGGTTTTGAAATCTCGCCCGGTGCAGTCCCCAACAATCAGTCTCGTCTTTCCTTACCTTCTGCATAACCCCTCTTCCTTCCTCTTCAACCCATCCTGCCAGCAGATGGACCCACTGGCTCCGAAAGCCTGCATGTATCTGTGTTCTTCTAGCGAAACTTTGTGAGTAGATTTTTTCATCTATTCTACTACCGGGTAAGAAATTGCTGATTTAAAGCAATGTTTGTTTTAATTTTCGGACATGATGCGCCGAGTTGGTAAGACGTATTTACATATTCAAGTTATGTTTCTTTTTCTAGTTGTGATGCCGCTGACCAACAACCATTAAAAGATCACCATAAACGACGTACACAGATGCATTGTAACAATACTTCACAGGAATTTCCCAAGTGCTTCGAGCCGGCTTTTTCAGAAAGGAAGGCAAGTTACACTCGCATGTGTATGATTTCAACGGAAAAAGAAAACTTTATGCCGTCAGAAATGTTGAGACTTGTCACGCTATATTCTGCATGCCGGTGCAGTACGGTATTTATTTGTCGCTCATTCACGTCTGCACTGGAATTTTTCTGCAACACTGAATCTAAGGGATCCATTTCTGGTATGATTTAAAATGCCAACGATATACCGTCCCGCAATCACCCACATGGAAGTTGCTATGTCACACACTCAGAACGTAGTATCGCGGACTCATTTGTAGTCCACTCAACGAAGGAAAATTGGGGTAAAAATTTCGTGTAGTCGCAAATTTTTGTACGGTGGAAGGAAAGAATGTAAAGGAAAACATTCTAAAAATCCCTCACCCGTGACTTGTGAGCGCGGGGAGAGGGGGGGGGGGGTGTTTAAAGGTCACTTTTTATGTTTTTCTTTACTCCTTCGAAATCCGTGGATTCCAGCAAAAATGTCTCCCTAGCGAAAGGTATATACACAGGGTAAATAAAATCAGCTTTCGTAAGAAAATAGTATATTGACCCAGAGATGGTCAAACGTAGTATCGATTGTGTAGTAACATACCTGCTCAACAGCGATCGCTGATTCATGGTGTTATGGGTAAAGCGTTAAGAGTAACTTTAGATTAGTGATGGGCTAAACTGCGATTTTCCAATATCAGTGATTTCTGTGAATGCTACTTTTCAGTATCTGTTATTCTTAACTGTGATTTGTCGCAGTTAAGAGTCGCAGTTAAGGAACCTAAGTCGCGTATCCCTCCGCCACTGCTACTTCTGCTACTTCCGCGATTTCTGCTACTTCTGCGATTTCTGTGACTTCTGCTACTTCTGCGATTTCTGTGACTTCTGCGACGTACCACCGTATGAAAAAGTTACATCTGTCCACACAGAAAATTGCATCTCAACAAACCTGTCATTGGTAAGTATGTTTTACGTTTATTCTTCCGTTGGCTTTAATTTTGTATTAAAGAAACAACTGTGAAAATATTAATAGTGTAATTAATATGTAAGTAGCCGCACAGTACCGTAATAGTTCGTGTTTATAAAATGAATTCTAACATATTGTTATGTTCTCAGGTACCCGAACTACATTTCAGTCACTCAGTAAAGTGATAATTCAAAATATCATTGTCAACATATCTGAAGAAATTGCCAGTCTTTAGACCGTTTTCGTCAGACGACAGGTTAGTTTCTAAGCGTTTTGATGGACTTAATTACTTCAGTGAGATCGTTCTTGCGAATGTGATATAGCAAATGTGATATAGCAAATATTAGCAATCTACTCTGTTAATAATATTGCTAGTAATTAGTGACAGCAAAAATTGTTTAATAATCCTTGTGTTTTTGCAGACGCAGTTCTGACTGATTACTGGTTGCTGTACATATCTATCCACATCAAGGCTGTTGAGAGAGACTCGTGAAGATTCAAGACAGCTCTTAGAGGATTTGCAGTTTAAAAGCGAAATAATTATGAAATAAGTGTGTGACTGATTAAAGTGTTTTATTGAAGTTGTTGTGCGATTTTAAAAGAATAGTAAATGTTAAATACATTGAGTGAATAATAAAAATCTCATTTTCCACATGTTAAGCCGTCCTATACCCGTAATTTTCCGCCACTTATTTAATGGTAAACACTTGTTGGAGAGTTACATGCCCCCCCCCTTTCTCCACAATCTTGGTGTGACACTGACCTGTAACATATCCCGAAGTCTACAATATGCATTTTGAGGCTGTTGATATGAAAGTGGGAAGTACAGATCTTCCAGTTAAATCAGGAATAGCTTAAGTGCATTACTTGAAAGTTACACAGGAAAAGCTTGCTTATGTAGGTGGTAGTAGTGTCGGCAAAAAGTTCTTGTGTGTGAAGTTGCCATGTAGAACACCAGGTGTAAAACTTTTCTCCCGAGTCTTGAACTGTGTCGGAACAAAAGTGAGGCATTCATATGACTGTTTTCATTTCTCTACGCTTATACAGATGTCTGAGTTCTGCTGTGTTAACATTGCAAAGTTCTGTAGGCATGTGGAGTATTAACCAAAACTGTCATATTGGAAGCAGAATCAAACACATGTTACGTTACTTGATATTTTCAGGAGAAAAAGGCAATGTTGCTTCTTATTAATATAATACATTCAGAGTCACAGCAGTATTTGACCAACCATAACTGATGCTGAATGTGCATGTCGTCATATAATATGAAGGGCTTATTTCAATAGTGGTAGAAGTCCATTACCTACACTTTTCTGTCTATAATGCTTCTGAAATTAATGATCCAAACAAACATAAATAAAGGTTCATCTCTAGCAAGAAGCCATATGCTTGAATATTTCTGGTATCTCAACTGCAGAATTTTCAGCACCCATTTAACTTTACGACTCTGTATCTCAAAATGAACAAAAATGGACTTGTACCACTATTGAAATAAACCCTTCATATGCACACACAGCACATCGATCTCGTGAGGCACAAGGCTCTCATAACGAAGTACATACGTCGGTCAACAGATGACACTAGGAAAAGTATGTTAACTGCGCTTTTTAGTTGCTACTTGCGACTCTTAGTTGCGATTTGTCACAGAAATCGCAGTTTGACTCGGTAGCGAATAGCGTAGTATGAACTTTGCTCAACAGATGGCAGTGCTAACTGCGCTTTTTAGTTGCTAGTTGCGACTTGTCACGGAAATCGCAGTTAGACTCCATAGCGTACCGCAGAGATGGGCGTAGTACGAACTTAGACCCACAGATGGCACTGTTAACCGCGCTTTTTAGTTGCTACTTGCGACTCTTAGTTGCGACTTGTCACTGAAATCGCAGAAAGCAGTGCTAAATTCAACCAATAGATGGCTCACGTCTTTCAATGTGAAATACTACTTGCGACTGCTAACTGTGACTGAAATCGCAGTTAGATTCTGTAAAGTTGCTACTGTGATACCTGTGACTTCTCAGTCACTGTGATTTCTAACAGATACGCGATTTCCTGCCCACCACTACTTTAGATCGAATGTTGTATGGAGGGGCTCTCTCAAGTGTGAAGCCATGTTGTATCTTATATGTGCTGGATATATACTTACTCGCTATGGACATTAATGACTTTCATTATACTATGATACTTGCTAACTGTAAAAGAAATCTCAACAGAATTTGAAAATAATTAAGATAAGGAAAGTTTTTTGTTATTAATGCAATCCTCGTATTCTAAGTGATGATTGAAACAATGTATACCACTCATGATTTTGCAAAGTTGATTGTTAATGTGTAATCAGTTTATTGAGCCTGTTAATTGTGAGCACTTTAAATTTCAGAAAGTCAAAATATAAGATTTAAAGTCAGTGCCATATTGTTACTTACCTCAACTCAATACCAGTTCCCAGATCCATGTCATTTTTGAGTAAATATTTTCCTGAAGAAGTTACTGTATCAGTCACATTCGATTTAATAAAAATGTATGCTAAGCAACCGTATTGCACAATAACTGTTTGCTAACTATAAAACTGAAAGTACTAACAGAGAGCAGTGCGAAGATACCGTTGCGCAGATAAAGGTAAGAAATTATATTATTTCAGGGACAGCATTCATTACGCACAGAGACCATTGTTTTCAAATTGATCAAATTTTGTTTTATTACCAGGCTCAATTTCAAATCAATAGTGTTGCATCAGATTCAGTTTTTGTGTTATATAAATTCATGCAGTTTTGGTTTGGTTTGAAGTTATTAACAGTTTACATTCTCACAGCTAAATTAAACTTAATTCTCGCATTCAGGGAAGTTTAGTACAGGGCAAAGCGCATAAGTGAAGAGATAAAATACTATTTACCTACCATTCCCATTCTCAGTTGTGTCTCTGACTACTGTCGGTTACTTAAAAACTACATTAAATTTCCTATCAAACGATCGTTTAATTTTTTTCTCTTGGGCTAATTCCGCGTCCTGGAGGAAGAAAAAATCTCAGTTATTAAAAGTAGTGCTTTAAGAATAAATATTAAATGTGTGAAACCTAAGTGCAGTAGAACAGCGGTAAAAGAGAAGTTGTATTGACTCTGAGCACTATGGGACTTACTTCTGAGGTCATCAGTCCCCTAGAACCTAGAACTACTTAAACCTAACTACCCTAAGGGCATCACACACATCCATGCCCGCGGCAGGATTCGAACCTGCAACCGTAGGAGTCGCGCGGTTCCAGACTGTAGCGCCTAGAACCGCTCGGCCACTACGGCCGGCAGAAATTGTATTCTGGGATGTAACAGGGTAGACGTTGCAAGCATAAGGGAAAGTAGATCACTGGATTGTGGTCATGCACTGACCTCCTTCGTAGGTGTGCAAAGTGAAGAGCGAGCAGGCAATTCCTCATTCTCTCTGCTGCACTACGTCACAAAAAGCAACTACTGGGTGTTTCATGAACATATAAAGAAACTTCCGCAGGTCGGCTTATGAATAACGTGACGCAGTCTGCAGACATGGCCGCAAGTGTTTATTTTCCACACACAGCGTTAACATTGCGTGGAATACATACAGGTTGTTTGCAAAAAGTTACGGCCAAACTTTCAGGAAACATTCCTCACACACAAAGAAAAGATGTTATGTGGACATGTTTCCGGAAACGCTCAATTTCCATGTTAGAGCTCATTTTAGTTTGGTCAGTATGTACTGTACTTCCTCGATTCGCTGCCAGTCGGCCCAATTGAAGGAAGGTAATGTTGAAATCGGGGCTTGTGTTGACATGCGACTCATTGCTCTACAGTACTAGCATCAAGCACATCAGTACGTAGCATCAACAGGTTAGTGTTCATCATGAACGTGGTTTTGCAGTCAGTGCAATGTTTACAAATGCGGAGTTGGCAGATGCCCATTTGATGTATGGACTAGCACGGGGCAATACCCGTGGCGCGCTAAGTTTGTATAGAGACAGATTTCCAGAACGAAGGTGTCCCGACAGGAAGACGTTCGAAGCAATTGATCGGCGTCTTAGGGAGCACGGAACATTCCAGCCTATGACTCGCGACTGAGGAAGACCTAGAACGACGAGGACACCTGCAATGGACGAGGCAATTCTTCGTGCAGTTGACGATAACCCTAATGTCAGCGTCATAGAAGTTGCTGCTGTATAAGGTAACGTTGACCACGTCACTGTATGGAGAGTGCTACGGGAGAACTAGTTGTTTCAGTACCATGTACAGCGTGTGCAGGCACTATCAGCAGCTGATTGGCCAACACGGGTACACTTCATCGAATGGTTCATCCAACAATGTGTCAATCCTCATTTCAGTGCAAATGTTCTCTTTACGGATGAGGCTTCGTTCCAACGTGATCAAATTGTAAATTTTCACAATCATCATGTGTGGGCTGACGAGAATCCGCACGCAATTGTGCAATCACGTCATCGACACAGATTTTCTGTGAACTTTCGGGCAGGCATTGTTGGTGATGTCTTGATTGGGCCCCATGTTCTTCCACCTACGCTCAATGGAGCACGTTATCATGATTTCATAGGGGATATTCTACCTGTGCTGCTAGAACATGTGCCTTTACAAGTACGACACAACATGTGGTTCATGCACGATGGAGCTCCTGCACATTTCAGTCGAATTGTTCGTACGCTTCTCAACAACAGATTCGGTGACCGATGGATTGGTAGAGGCGGACCAATTCCATGGCCTCCACGCTTTCCTGACCTCAACCCTCTCGACTTTCATTTATGAGGGCATTTGAAAGCTCTGTTCCACGCAACCCTGGTATCAAATGCGGAGACTCTTCGTGCTCGTATTGTGGACGGCTGTGATACAATACGCCATTCTCCAGGGCTGCATCAGGGATTCCATGCGACGGAGGGTGGATGCATGTATCCTCGCTAACGGAGGACATTTTGAATATTTCCTGTAACAAAGTGTTTGAAGTCACGCTGGTACGTTCTGTTGCTGTGTGTTTCCATTCCATGATTAATGTGATTTGAAGAGAAGTAAAAAAATGAGCTCTAACATGGCAAGTAAGCGTTTCCGGACACATGTCCACATAACATATTTTCTTTCTTTGTGTGTGAGGAATGTTTCCTGAAAGTTTGGCCGTACCTTTTTGTAACACCCTGTATACGAATTGGTAATAATACTAACGCGAGAAACGCCTATGGGCAGAATAACTACTTAAATCTCTGTACACTGATCTATAATGCTAGAGGGAAATTTTTTCTTAATCGACACTAAAAAGCCTGTGGTGACCACTTCGTGCAGATCACCAATTCCTGAATGGAGACGAGATTTATGCTATCAGTAACACAGCTAATGCTGAGAGGAGTGTAGTAATTTCCTGGTCGTTTATTAATTCACCGTCAACTGACTGCATCATGATTACCGGCTTTACAACATGCTGTCAACGACATAGCAGCAGGGTGTCACATTTAGAAATCCAATTCGTTTTGCGCCTATTCTATAATAATCACTGACAACATATTTACAAATGAAGAGCTTCTCCCAGTCATGGTTTACAGGGACGTACTTTACATAAAATCTCTCTTAATAAGTACTCAAACTGAAAATAACTCCACTATACCAACAGGAGCTTAATGAAGTTGTTTTGTATACTTACATAGGAGAATTGGGCAGAAAACGCTAGGGAGATACAGAGTCTGTAAACTGAAAAGCGCGCAATGTTCTTGATGGAGAAAGTTAATTTTCCCGGAAGAACGCTACAACTGCCGTACAGGAAAGCGAATCAATTTCCCCTGTAGCAGTGTATAGGGGTTTCGTAAGCTCTGCCAATATGCGTTTCTTGCGTCTGTATTATTAGCAACTCATATCTGCGTTCAACGTACTGTTAACGCACCTTGTCGAAAATAAACAACCCCAGGGATGTATGTCCACTGCGTCTCCAGAAATTCATAACGCGAGCTGAGGAAGGGATCCGTATAACTTTGTCAAATACCCACTCGCTGCTTTTTGTGACTGAATGAAATACACAGAATGAGAAATTGCCTGCACACTTGTGCTTGTAACTTCCACTCTGTTCCATCACCACAATACAATTTATCCCTTAATGCTGTTCTACTGTAATTTTTTGTTAGATGTGGTGCACATATTTTTGTTCTTAACCCACGCTATGCTACAATAATCTTCAAGTGGATATCGTTAAAATACTGTTTTTAATAATTGCGATTTTTTCATCCCCTGTAATCTGGAAACATATAGTCCTAGAGAAAAAATGAACGGGGCCTTTTTTGTAGGAAATTTAATGAAGTTTAATTTTGTAATGGGAAACATTTTAGTTAGATGATGTGGTTTTCTAGATATACAAGGAAAAACCTAAATGAGTGCATTTACACCTCCGTCTGCCCCCCCTCCCCCCCCCCCGACTTACACTCCACCGATGGGAAATTTTAGTATGTTGTTCATGACACTACCCCCTACCTTCCGCCGTACGATAACTTGCGACTACACGAATTCTTTACCCCAGACGAAATTTTTTTGTCTTCGTTGGCTGCGGCGTGATCATGAGTGTTGCAGCACTGACACTTGCATGAATAAATACTTTAAAGATGTTCCTGTAAGAGAGAGAATAGATCGACCGGCGCTCCGCTGCTTCTATAGCGACCCCTTCGACAACCCTTAGGACCCACGTGCCTGCAAGCAGGCGCTAGAGCAGTAGCAGAGCGCTTCTCAGCTGAATGGGCGTCCAAAGTCTTCGTACTGGCACATTTTTAAAGTGTAACAGCAGTGCGTGCGGGTGGTGCCAAAGGTGTTGCCGATCTGAGGGGGGTTGGGGGTTGGCAGTGTGTTAACTAAAGGTGCGCTTACGGCTGTGCGTCTTGCGGCTGTAGCTTGTCCCACACAGAAGCAGAGACGTTCAGTGTGAACACAGCTGTGAATTTATCACTCGAATGCCCGTGTTGAGAAACAAATGTACACACACGCGTGCCTCTCCTTTTTTGTGTGGGCAAAAACAGTCCCGCGGCGACTAGGCCAAAGTCCCACAGGTGTAAACACACCTTCAGAGGGACCCCTTGATACTTTATTCACGCATGTCTCAATGTTGTGAAAGTAGATTTGCGACTTTGATTGCAATGGAAACAAAAGCAAGGAACAGATTGAACTCTTAACACGGTTTTCAATAGAAATAAGCAATACCAACCTCCTCCTCTCACACACTTTCATTATTTCTTCGTTTAATACAATGACTACAGAAATATGAGGGTTTTATTTGTTCTATACTGATGAAATAATGTGTATTTTCCCCTAATGTTAAAAATATTAATATTCACACAACTACTTTTTTGTAGTTGGGCTCACGGCTTATATAAGTTTTTAAAACGTCAAATTTGCTTTTCACTGTAATTGTTTTTACTTTACTACTGCAATTTCGGGATTGTGCCATTTTAAAGCATCGACAAAGCATAATACAAAGTAATACAATGTAAAAGGAAGCCGTAAAATTTCGGTTACACCATAAATGACACAAATTTAAAGGCTGTAAATTCAACTAAATACCTAGGAATTACAATTACGAACAACTAAAACTGAAATGATTGCTTAGATAATGCTGTGGGGAAGGCAAATCAAAAAATGCGTTTTTTGCAGAAAAATTAGAAGATGCAACACACCTAAAAGAAACTGCCTACACTACGCATATCCGCTCTGCCAGAGTACTACTGTGCGGTATGGGATCCTACCAGATAGGACAGACGGAAGGACACTGAAAAAGATCAAAATGCCTAAGTCAGCTCGTTTTGTACTATCGCGAAATATTCATAGGGAAAAGACGGAAATGTGTATGATATGCGAATTGGGGTGACAATAAAACAACGGCATTTTTCGTTGCGGCAGGATCTTCTAGGGAAATTTCAGTCACCAAAGTTGGTAGGCGTGTTTCTACATCTGAAAGTTGGTTTCTTCTCAAATTTCGGGCCAGTACACAGCTGATAGTGCCACTATGTGGACGCATATCCGCTTTGTTTTAAATACAACCTGTAACGGTCGTGTGATTGGACGAGGCGAGTTGACGTTATCACGAATGCCTTTAAGGCGACAAAGATGCCATTATCAACACCTCACTGAGTTTGAGGGAGGTCGTGCAATAGGACTACGAGAACCTGGATGTTCAGTCTGCGAATTTGCGGAAAGACTTGGCAGGAATGTAGCCAGTGTACATGATTGCTGGAACCGGTGGTCACGAGAATGTACGGTCTCAAGAAGACGGGGCCCCAAACGGCCAAGTGGCACTATCGAGAGGGACGACCATTGTGTTCGGCGTGGGACTGGCGTGGCGCATCGCATGCATCTGCAATCAGAGCAGTGGTTGGCATCGCAGTGACACAACAAATTGTTACAAGTCGAATACTTCAAAGGACAGCTCCGAGCCAGACACCGTGTAGCGTGCATTACTGACACCAAATCACTGCCATCTGCGACTTAAGTGGTGTCAAACGAGAGCTCATTGGGGAGCAGAATGGAGGTCTGTTGTGTTTTCTGATGAAAGCTGGTTCTGATTCGGTGTCAGTTATGGCTATGTGTTGGTTATGAGGAGGCCAGTTAAGTGTCTGCAACCAACATGCCAACGTGCTAGACACACTGGGCCTACTCCTCAATTTACGGTCTGGGGTGAGATTTCCTGGGACTGCAAATTTGTATGTCAATCTGTTGATTCGACCTGCTGTGCAGCCTTTAGTGAACAGTATTCCAGGTGGTATTTCCGACTGGATAATGCTCGCCCGCATATTGCTGATGTAACCCAACATGCTCTACAGAGTGGCAACATGTTGGCTTGGACTGCTCGATCACCAGATCTGTCTCTGATGTAGCACATCTGGGACACAGTATAACGACAAATCCAGCATCATCCAAAACCAGCATTGGCTGTCCTTGCACTGACCGACCAAGTGCCATAGGCAGGGAACTCCATCCCACAAACTGACCTCGCCTACCTGTACAAGACGACGCATCCGAGTTTGAATGCTTGCTTTCAATGTTCTGGCGGTTACATCGGCTATTGATGTTCCGGCATTTTACATTTTCAATGGCTTATCTGACGCTTACATTAAACTGTGATTTTGCAATGTCAATCAAATATGTTACCTTGATAACTATATTCCAGAGATTTCATTATTTTACACATTTTTTTTCGCTGCGATTTTTTGCCGTCGGTGTATTTTGTTGGTGACTACCTATACAGGGAGAAATGATCATTATCATAATTCAGTGCCCGCACAGAAATACTTGCATTCGTTCTTCCGGCGCGCATTTCAAATTTGTCAAGATAACATAAATGTTTAATTCAGCAATTTTTCGTGTTTTGCATACAACTCAGTATCGTAACTTCAATAATAATTCATTACATTTAGCTAATATCACATGAATTAGGCAACAGGCGTATGATCGATTGTAGTGTAATGTGAATCATTTCCTCAATATCAAAAAATTCACATCCTTGTTCATAGTCAAATATCAATGTCGATTTTTTACAGTACTTTGCTATCATATAGGTGTACAAATAAGCAAAAAATCCAATTTTTATATTCAGTTCCACCAGAGATAACTAGACCGAAACTTCACAAAAATATTCTCAAAAATTTACAAAAAAATTAAGGAAACTTGTCGGCGTTCTTATTCCATACAAGGCTAGTAATTCTAATATCTAACTACGGGAAAAAATACTCTGATAAATCACTTTTATGTCATTTTTGGGTCTAGAAAGTGACTTTTCTAAATTTTCAGTACCAAACTTTCGAGGTTATTTTGACTTTTTTTTAAAATTTAGTGTATTTTGGGTAATAAACAAGGGTGTAGTGGAGACTTTTCTACAAACAATCATGTCAATTGCAATGTTGTCACTTAACCGGTTTGCACTTCAAAATAACTTTGGCCGCCATTCAGTAACGGTGCAACGTAAAATGAAGATAAAACTGTTTTGGACTTCTTAATTACAGGGTGATTACATATAAAAAACCGAAATATTTAAAAATGATCAAGCAACTAACTAAATTTCTATTCCATCAGTCCACTTGGTTTGATCCCATTAGGTTTACGAGATTTGTGGCTATTCTATCCAATATGGCACCATAATAAGGAAAAGCAATGTAGCCCGCAGCTCGTGGTCGTGCGGTAGCGTTCTCGCTCCCTACGCCCGGGTTCCCGGGTTCGATTCCCGGCGGGCTCAGGGATTTTCTCTGCCTCGTGATGGCTGGGTGTTGTGTGATGTCCTTAGGTTAGTTAGGTTTAAGTAGTTCTAAGTTCTAGGGGACTGATGACCATAGATGTTAAGTCCCATAGTACTCAGAGCCATTTGAACCATTTGAAAAGCAATGTGCTTCCGTTTTTTCTGGTCCTCTTGTCAATGTTTTTTATCTATATTGTCATTTTTATTCCGTAATTCTGTATTATTGCTTTCGTCTACCATGTCAGTACTGAAGCCATTATTTGTCATGCGATTTATTATACGTATCTCTTCGGCAGTTTCGTTCTGTTCTGAAGGGAAGTTAATTTATACTGTTGATCACTAAGGCTTTCTTATGTATTTATGGATGGCACGAACTTTTATGGGTTACGTTGTCAGGGCAGGTTAGTTTCCGAAATATTCCGAATTTATGGGTGCCACTGTCATTCTTTATTATCAAACCGAAAAAAAATAATTTATTCTTATTTTGGTAGTTAAATGTTCCTGTCATATTTGAGAGCACACAAAACATAAGCGAGAACTGTAAATCATCGTTTACTGCATATTTACGTAACTACAGTCAAAATACCAGCAGCAACGAATATTCTTAAGTGTGATACATAGGGGTAAAACGGTCAGATTGACGGACACTCTAGAAGAATTTGAAATTTATGCCACCTTCAAAGAACAACCACAATGAACAAACGGACCACAGAAATAAAAACTTTGTAGAATGTGTCAGGCATTTAATATACGCACGCATTTTGTAAGTGTCAACCAATCGTGATACACACAATCCACTCAAAATTATAGTATATAAAATGGAGTACCACGAAGGATAAATAATGTACTGCTGAGCGGTTGCTCTTTGATGTGAGTACATACTACGGTGTTATCTCTGCCCAACGTGAACTTGAAAGTTACAAATTGCCAAATTGGTAGAACATACTGTTAATCTCGTATTACATTATTCTCAATACGTTGTATCATGCTTTATAGATGCTTCATAATGGCACGAATGTCGAAACTGCATTTAATGGCAGTAACAGCTAAAAGCAAATATGACGAAATTTTGAAAAATTCAAACAATTGTTTTTGCAATCTGAACTTCAGTCAGATACTAAACTCTGTTGGTGTTATTGGTTCCTAAATGACCTCGCTCAAGCTTTGTCCCAGAAAGGTTGGATGCAACTACTCTACACGCTACGAGAAGTTCTGACATCACTAGCACCCCCGGCTAAAATGAGTGTTACACAGTAGGTCCACAGTTCAACTAACTGAAAGACCTCAAGCTGCTGAAGATTTCCGATTAAGGACCTTTCAAAAATAAGTCACACAAATTTCCAGATGCCCATCGGTATTCAAATTTTACGCTAATCACACAAACAATTGCTACATCTAGAAAACAATCCTCAAGAGTCTGAGTCACGTTCGGTAACTAATGATGATAAAGAAGATGCAAATTTCAGATCAAAGTGATCTAAATGCTATCAAAGAAGTAATTATACGTTGGCATATTACAGATGTATTGCATTTCATTCGTGTGTCGGCAGCTGCCTAGACTATTTCCAACAGTAAATGAATAATTAAAATACTCAGCAGTAAATCCGCTTTATAAAAAAAGGGAGAAAAGGACAATGTACACAATTTTAGACCTATTTCTACGCCATCAGTGTTTGCTAAAGTCATTGAAAAGGCTGTATATGTAAGGATAATTGATCATTTTGTATCACACGATTTGCTATCAAATGTACGGTTCGGCTTTAGAGGTAGTTTAACAATTGAAAATGCTATATTCTCTTTTCTTTGTGAGGTACTGGATGGGTTAAACAAAGGTTTCGAACGCTCGGCTTTTTTTTTTTATTTAACTAAGGTGTTTGATTGTGTTGATCACAAAATATTGCTCTAGAAGTTGGACCATTACGGAATACAAGTAGCAGCTAACAATTAGTTCACCTCTTACTTTAGCAACAGACAGCAAAACGTCATTATTCACAATGTTGAGAATGGCTGTGATGTGGGGTCTGAGTAAGGTAAAGTCAAGTGGGGGATTCCTCAGGGATCAGTGTTGAGGCCACTCCTGTTCCTTATCTATGTAAATAATATGCCCTCTAGTATTACGGATAACTCTAAAATATTTCTGTTTGCTGATGACACTAGCTTGGCAGTAAAGGATGACGTGTGCAAACAGTGGTCCGGTTTCAAATAGTGCAGTTCATGACCCAAGTTCATGGCTTGTAGAAAATAAACTAACGCTAAATCACAGTAAGACTCAATTTTTAGAGTTTCTAACACACAGTTAAACAAAACTAGACTTTCCAATTTCGCCAAATGGGCATTTGATTAGTGAAACTGAACAGTTCAAATTTCTAGATAGTAAATTGTCATGGAAAGCCCTCGTTCAGGATCTTGTTCAAAGACTTCATGCTGCCATTTTTACTATTCGAACGGTATCTGAAGTGAGTGATCGTTTGACACGAAAATTAGTCTACTTTGCTTATTTTAATTGCCTTATGTCGTATGGCATTACATCTTGGGGTAACGCTTCACATTCTAAAAGGTTCGGTCAAGACGTGGTCTAAGTCCACGAACCATTTTGTCGGCCCCTGTTCACGACATTGGTTTCTGGATGGATATATTCCTTACAGTAATTTCTTGTTAACAATATTATCTTATTCCCAAGATAAAGCAGCTTTCACTCAGTTAATACGCGGCAGAAATCAAACCTGAATTTGATCGGACTTCCTTAACTCTTGTGCAGACAGGTGTGCAGTATGCTGCTGCATCCATTTTCAGTAAGCTACTGCTCGAATTCAAAATTCTTATGAGTAATCCACGCGCTTTCAAATCAAAACTAAAGAGTTTCCTCATGGGTCACTCTACCTAGTGTGTCGAGGAGTTCCTTGAAAAATTAAGCTGATTCTTGTTGTATTGCTGATTGCGTTTACTTGAACTTATGGATTGACTTTTTTCGGGTTCATAAACCTTTTATTTTTATCTGTTATTACTTTTATGTTGTAATTTCATGTACAGACATGTTCCATGACCTTGGAGATTTACTCCTCAATTTGGTCCTACGGAACTTGACGTGTAAATAAACAAACAAATAAAGTATATAAATAAATATGTCTACGACGAAGTACTTTCTGGGTAACGCTTACGTTCGTCAACTGAACCATATGCGTTTTGTTGAATCTCGTCAAAATATTACTGTAGAGGGTTCTAAAATAACCAAAATTTCACTAATTACTCTCCGGGGTCTATCTTACAGTTCTCATACGCCTCGTAATATGGGAACCGTCATCGTTATGGACCTTTTTGTGCGGACATGATAAAATTATAGCCCGATTTCACGAAGTAATGTCACGAGCTTGTCTCAAGTTCTGAAGTACCGCAATCTGTTAGCGCAACATGTAAATGCATCGTACGTTAGTTCTATTTATGTCAACATGTTAACAAGGTCATATCACAGATGGCGTGCCAGTTTAACTGCAAGCTGACTTGCATGGAGTTTAATAAATACGTAAAAGGGGAAAAAAGACTTGCTGAAAAAGATGAAATCTTCCGAAAAATATGATATACCAATTAGTCCTACCGCAACAAGTTCCACGTAATTGCGTTCTAAATAAAAATTATATTCAGTAATTTTTTACTTCATCGCTGCACACCACAATGCTTTTGTAGGATGTGGCAAGCAATTTTTCATTACCCATTGTCTTATTCCTTAAATGCAGATATGTAAGTGCATTGTACATAATTGCACGCTATAGCCATCTGCTAATCCGTTATTTCGTAACTGTATTGCAGAAAATGACCGTATTAAAGAAACTCGTTCTGTGACATACGAAGATGCTGAGAACAACACAGATTTGGATTTCTCATCCGATGACTCATTAAGCCGTTAGTAAATAAAAACTTGACGAAGAGCATGTCACACAGGTAAAACGCAGACATATTGTCCAAACTGAGATTTGGAAGAAAAAATGACAAAAGCCAATAGGCAAAATACTTACTTTCTTCCGAAAGTTAACCATTCTGAATTTAAACTATGCTTTCATGTACCTAAGAATGACGTGTATGACACATGCTAAAGGTTCTTTCATATCAATGTCACAGAGAAATTCACTTCCAGAACAGGGTGCTCACATTGATCAGATGTCTTTAGCTAGGGCTAGAAAAAACAACTTAAAGTTCGAAGCTCCACCAGGAAAAAACCATTTTAGGCGGATTTGGTCTGGAGACTGGCTGTTACCATTCAGACAAAAGATAAAGCATTGTTTTATCGAAGAAGGCTTTCTGTCAACAAACTAACTAAATACAAAATACACTTCAAGAGAAGTTGCACTATATATGTGGAGTTGAAGCACCAGATGGTAAAGACTGGAATTTCGTTTCCGTTAAATATTATGGAGGACAAAATAGAAATGCAAACATGTCTGCTATGCTCCTGTACGCTGTTGAGCATATTTGTAAAGAGCCGTATGTTCTTTGAGCCAGGTCACTCGCAAATGGAGTACCACTCAGTTCAGGCCTCGATAGGAAAAAACAAAAAACAACTGCTTGGTGTGCCTGATCCATCACGAAGATTCACTACTGTCAGAATGACAAATAAGAAGTTCAGCAGAAGGATGTACTGGGTATCCCAGAACTGAGATGCTACAAAATAATGAACAGAAAAGTTGCCATTGATGGAAATAATGCCAAATGGCTCAATATATTCGGATTTCAGTATCGAGAAGAAAACTTAGAACCCATTTATTTTAAATATAGCAAAAATACTTCTAAATAAGTTAAAAGGGTGGAAATCTCCAGCAGGCATGAAATGAGGTTGCAAGAATCTTTCAAACTTCAGTCTTTGTATTCTTCAGCAGAAAGAAAAGCTTAAGGGTCTTCTAGATCCCTGCAATGTGGAGTCATACCAGAGCAGTATCATCACGTCTACAAGTCGTTAATGACAGATTTAACAGCTGGAGAAGAAACAGAAATTAATGTTGATGATAACGATGACTGAAATGTAGTCAGCTCTCAATAAGTCTTTCCTACTTTTTCACTGATATCTTTACAAATAAATACAATAGTTATGTTGCATTTCCCATAAATTTTGTCACATCCTCACGGTTTTAAAGTCAAATTATGAACTATGGAATTTATTAAAACTTTGTAAAACGCTTCTGATCCAAAACAAACTGTTAGGAATTTTTAACAGACTTGAGCAAAATATATTTTGCTTCCGAGTGCATTCCATGTTACTGTCATTTCTACTACATCATATAGAAATATCCAGAGCACCAAGATGCTTAAAATCAAAACAATACATGTTCAACAGAGCCTATCTTTTTATTATGTAGTACTTCAGTAGTACTTCATGCTAAAACTGAAAAATTGTTTAATGAGTACAGACACGCTCTAACAACTATAAGGAATCATGATTATCGGCTTCGTGAGCTATAGTCGTTTAAATGATAGTGTCTATACTGTTGCAAAACTTCTGCTTTTATCTCAAAACACTCATTTTGTAAATGCGTCGTTATGACTATAAACCCCCGAATAACAAGTATTGTTTAGCTATCTATTGGTCACCCAGGTAATGAATCTGACCATGTTTCTAATCGTTTTCTTAATCTAATGATCTTTCTCAGTAAGGTGGTAGTCCATTTTCAATAGTTTCACACCGCAAGCCGTAAGCGAAAACATTCATTTATATCACGATATAAAGTTTACATTTAGCAGCGTGCTTTCCACGGAGGATATGTGTGACTTTTTTACATATTTAATCTTGCCTTTACATGTTGTAGTCCTACTGCAACTGGTATTCAGAGAGGATGAAGAAATATTGTACAGACATCAAAAAAAGTTTTGCATCACCCCGGTTCCGAGAGTTACGGAAACTGTACTGAAAATTCTAATAATAAACATAAACATCATTTCCGCCCTTTTTGTTGCCCATGAAAACCACACATTGCATGTTGTACCACCATACAGCGAGACCATCAGAGGTGGTGGTCCAGATTTCTGTATACACGGATACCTCTAATACCCAGTAGCACGTCCTCTTGAATTGATGCATGCCCGTATTCGTCGTGGCATACTATCCACAAGTTCATCACGGCACTGTTGGTCCAGATCGTCCCACTCCTCAACGGCGATTCGGCATAGATCCCTCAAAGTGGTTGGTGGGTCACGTCATACATAAACAGTCCTTTTCAATCTATCCCAGGCATGTCCGATAGGGTTCGTGTCCGGAGAACATGTCGGGCGATGTAATTATCCTGGAGGAAGTCAATCGCAAGATATGCACGATGGGGGCGCGAATTGTTGTCCTTGAAGACGAATGCCCCGCCAATATGTTGTCGATATGGTTGCACTATCGGTCGGAGGAAGGTATTAACTTATCTTACAGCCGTTACGGCGCCTTCCATGAGCACCAGCGGTGTACATCGGCTCCACATAATGCCACCCCAAAACAGGAGGGACCCACCTCCTTGGTGCACTCACTGGACAGTGTCTCTAAGGCGTCCAGCCTGAACGGGTTGCCTTCAAACACGTCTCCGACGAGTGTCTGGTTGGCACTTCCCTTGTTGAGAGCCCTTTCTGGCACAAAGCAACAATGCGGATGCGATCGTACCACGGTATTGACCGCCTAGGCATGGTTGAACTACAGACAACACGAGCCGCGTACCTGTTTCCTGGTGGAATGACGAACTGATCGGCTGTCGGACCCTCTCCGTCTAAGAGGCGCTGCTCATGCGTGGTTGTTTACATCTTTGGGGGGATTTAGTAACATCTCTGAACAGTCAATGGGACTTTGTGTGTGATCCAATATCCACAATCAACGTCTATGTTAAGGAGTTCTGGGAACCGGGGTGATGCAGAACTTTTTTTGATGTGTGTAATAGAAATAAGATTCAACAAAATTTGCGATACAATTTCATGTCATGTGAAATGAAAGCGGAACAATATTTCCATCATACGCCTCCTGCATTATAAGAAGACTGGGGCAGAGGTCGATCATTTGGGACAAACGCTTTGATGGTGCTTAAGAGCTTATACCGCCTAAGTTAAAATGACTGAGTTAATGGAGGTGTACGGGAGTCAGTGACAGACGCCTTAATTGTAAATTGAATGAGGCGATTCTCAAGGTATCTTCTGTGAATTTTAGGAAGCGTGACAGTATACTTTAAGCGCAGAATTGTCGTTATTGCCACAAAAATATCTTATATACTTACGAAGAAGGTACACACTATCAAGGAACGTGAACGTGAAATTAGACAACCCAATGATTACAAGAAATTTAGTGACGAGATATATAGGTATATCCGAGACGATCGAATAAACTAATCACTTGATCGAATAAACTTAATATTTCATGTAAAGGGAGCTGGTAGAAGAAAAAACATTACATATACAAAATTTATACTTCCCTATGTATTCTATTCCTATGATCGTTTTCCCAAGCGCACAAAGGGGCGCATTTCTGGAGGTGTCAAACGCCTTTTCTGCTACACCAATAGATGCGTTACTTGTTTTGGGGATATATCTAAACCTGGACGTCATGAAGCAGGGCATGTCGACTAGCCAAATGAGACAAAAAACTTGCGTAAGAGAACACTTAGGCCGTAGCGCGGCCAGATTTATTTCTTTGCCAACTATATAACAGTTTAGCAATAGTTATGCTTTTGGCAGCATGTACGTTACGGAGAATATGGTGGGTCTGTGCTATGTGGAAAGATGCACTGACTACCATCGTTTGGAAATGAGGACACATGACCCCAAAAAAGGAACGGACCTCGTGCATCTTTGACGATAGCTGCATCCGCAGTTTCCTAGATCTGGATGCCAAAAGCATCTCACCTGCGAGTCAACAAAACGGGAGTTTGTTATTAGTAATAATTTTGTGCAAGAAAAGTTGAGTTTAATTTCAAACACTTAGCTAACTCATATAATTATAGTTGTGGTTTACTTAAACTTACCCTAGATATATTAGAGAAAATGCATGTTTAAACTCAGAGGTACGCAATATACATCATCCAAGAGTGTGCTAAACGCATTCTCTGAAAATTAATTCGAGCAGTTAGTTCACGAGCCCATGCGTACAGTAAACGGTTGCGAAAACATACTTGACCTCTTAGTAACAAATAATCCCGAGCTAATAGCGAGCATTAAAACGGATTCAGGGATTAGTGAACACAGGGTTGTTGTGGCGAGATTGAATATGTAACCCCCAAATCTTCTAAAAATAAACGAAAAATACACTTATTCAATGAAGCAGATAAAAACTGACTTGACGGCTTTCTGAGAGAGAATCTGCACTCCTTCCAAATCGACATTGTAAGTTTAGACCAGATGTGGTTTGAAATCAAATAAACAGCATCGACAGCAACTGGGAGGTTTATACCAAATAAATTAACAAACGACGCAGCTGATCCCCCTTGGTACACAAAACGGGTCAGAACATTGTTGCAGAAACAACGACTATGGCATGCCAAATATAAACGAACGCAAAATCTCCACGATTGGCGATCTTTTGTAGATGCTCGAAATTTCGCGCGGACGTTACGAATGCTTGTAATAGTTGCCACAACGAAACTGTCTCGAAACATGATAGAAAATACAAAGAAATGTAAAGTATGCTAGCGGCTAGACACAATCAATCCCTTTTCTGCGCGACAGCAATGGAAATACTACTGACGACAGTGCTACCAAAGCAGAATTACCAAACACAGCCTTCCGAAATTCCCACCCAAGAAGACGAAGTAGATATTCCAGAATTTCAGTCAAGAGCAGCTGCCAACATGAGTAACTTAGAACTAGATATCCTCTGAATACTGAAGCTATTTATATCAATTAATAAAAGAAAGTCTTCCGGTCAGACTGAATACCAATTAGGTTCCTTTCAGAGTATGCTGATGCAATACCTCCATACCTAACAATCATATACGACAGCTCGCTCGACGAAAGATCGATACCCAAAGACTGGAAAGTTGCACAGGTCACACTAACATCCAAAAAAGGTAGTATGATTAATCCATTAAATTACGGGCCATATCATTAACGTCGACGTGCAGCATGATGTTGGACATATACTGTGTTCGAACTTATGAATTACCTCGAAGAAAACGGTCTATTGACACAGTTAACAAGGATTTAGAAAACAACGTCCTGTGAAACACAACTAGCTCTTTACTCACATGAAGTGTTGAGTGCTACTGACTAGGGATTTCAAACTGATTCTGTATATACAGAATTCCAGAAGGCATCTGACACTGTACCAAACAAGCGGCTTGTAGTGAAATATCGTCTCAGCTACGCGACTGGATTCGTGGTATCCTGTCAGAGGGGTCACAGTTCGTAGTAACTGACGGAAAGTCATCGAGTAAAACAAAAGTGATTTCTTGCGTTCCCAAAGGTAGTCCTATAGGTCCTCTGCTGTTCCGCATCTATATATACGATTTAGGAGACAAACTGAGCAGCCGTCTTCTATTTGCAGATAATGCTGTCGCTTATCGTCTAGTGAGGTCATCAGAAGATCAAAACAAATTACAAAACGATTTAGAAATGATATCTGTATGGTGCGAAAACTGGCGACTAGCCTTAAATACTGGATAGTGTGAGTGCTAAAAGGAATTCGTTGAAATTTGGTTACACGATTAATCAGCCAAATCTAAAGGCTGTAATTTCAAGTAAATATTAGGAATTACAATTACGAACAACTTAAATTGGAAAGGACACACAGAAAATGTTGCGGCGAATGAAAACAAAAGACTGCGTTTTATTGGTAGAACACTTCGAAAATGTAACAGATCTACTAAAGAGACTGCCTACATTGCCTGTCCGTCGTCTTTTGCAGTACTGCTAGGCGGGCTGGTAGCTTTACCAGATAGGAGTAACGGAGTACATCGAGAAATTTCAAAGAGCAGCACGTTTTGCTTTATCGCGAAACAAGGGATATAGTGTAACTGTCATGATACAAGATTTGGGGTGGACATAATTAAAACAAAGGCGTTTTTCGTTGCAGCGGAACCTTCTCACGAAATTTCGATCACCAACTTTCCCGTCCGAAAGCAAAAATATTTTGTTGACACCGACCTACATACGGAGAAAATGTCGTCATAATAAAATACGGGAAATCACAGCTCGCGCGGAAAGGTATAGGTTTTTTTTTTTTTTTTTTTTTTTTCGCGCGCAGTTCGGGATTTGGAATAACAGAGAATTATTGAGAAGGTGGTTCGATGAACCCTCTGCCAGGCACTTAGGTGTGATTTGAAGAGTATCCATGTAGACGTAGATCCATTGCGATGATACGAGTGTTTTCAGTTGTCCGTTGACTGAGCAGTGAAGCACGGGTACTGACGGGCGTGGCGACAAAAATGACAACTAAGTTTTTAAATTTTAGTTCTCCGATGCAGTAGTCGCCGTAATGAGTGATACACTGGGAGAAGATTCGTGATGCAATTGGTACCAGTAGTAATGTTAGCAGTATTTTTTGGCATTAAATATTTGAACACGTATTTTATGTATAGTGCTATTTGCAGTATGTTTTGGATGTTATTTGACTTACTTATGGCCTGTTACTGTCAAGTTCACCTAAAAACACACTACCTATACAGTTTAGGCGGAAATAATATCATCCGTGAAATAGTAGCCTACTTTTAACAATCAAGGTACCCGTAACTGTTGAAGAACCGATTTCTCTGTAAGATAACCACATCCGTTCACCTTGGCTTCTGTATTCGCATGCTCCGACCTATGACGCTGTCCGTCAGGTTGACTTTCCTTATTTGCGAATAAAGAGAACGTTGGAACAGTACAACGGCTAGCGGAGAAAGACCTCTCGTACAACCGAACGTGGGCCAGTTTACAGCGGACAAACGTTGGTCTCCGTGGGTCTTCATTTCTTGATAGATAAGTATATTTTGTGTCGTGGAGCAAAGTAGTAGGCCAGGGCGGTAGTGCACTGCGTGATGTAAATAACGTTCTAGAGAGTGTCTTCTCGAATGCGAGTCAAGAGGCTTTATAACAGTGCAACTTACTTAGAGCGTCAACACAAAAACAGGTAGATTATTGCAACTTGAGTACAATTACAAAAACAACCGCCTCCGAAAGCGAAAATATCGTCAAGAAACCTAAGACAATCTGTGTGTCTGGTGTAACAAAGATTTAAGGTAGGAGAAGAACTGAAAACATAATTCATTCCGACAAACTAAACTTGATTTTTAGCTCAAAGCACAAACAACATAAATTACGATGAGGTTTAATACGTACCCAGGTAATAACGTGGGGAAATAATGGACTATTCGAACAAAATTTCGAACACACTCATTGTTACACATTTGCTACCGAAGTAAATGTCAAGTAAACTGACAAAGGAAAATTGATGGCAATCTGTGCATTCGTGTAACCAAGAAACCTTATCAAGGATTGGTCCAATAAAAGTCAATGAGCTAATAGTAGCCTTCCAATCCATCTGTTATATATGTTTAGTTGTACAACGAAAATTATCAGAAACCGGAAATAGATGTGTATTCATGCATGAAGATCGCATTGCCGTGCCATATTTCGACAGCCATTGAAACTTAAAATGGTTGTTCTTGAAAGAAGTAATCCGCGTACTAAAAAACAAGGCGACTAATGAAGGCAGTAACAAACCCTGACGGAAAGCCAAATATCATTAGAAACGCTGAGGAACTAACTCCTTTGTTAGTTAATATTTACCGATGTCTCACACAGTGAATTGTTTCGCGTGACTGTGTTAGAGCGCTGGGCACTTATGGGCCAAGATAACGGAGCGCATTCTAATATGACAACCTATCTTGAAAGTAAGAAATCAGTGCAGCCACTCGTGAAAAATACTGCTTACTTCATTCAACGCTTGCTGATAACCAGAGTAACTTCAAAATTACGTATTTCACTGGCCCACAATTTTTGGCTACGAGAATTAAGTAGACTGCCTTGTACTGGAAAACAGAGAACGTAAAAAATAAAAACACCAGATAGGAATGTTCGACGTGCTCCGAGGAAGCTTAATAGGATCACTAAGGCTCTTGTAACACACACGGTCTATCTGACAGGGCGAGTAGCATCATTACATTGTCTGCTTATGTTAGAAAACGACGTAGGCAGTATTTTCACTATACTTTTTGGGCGATTCCTTTCAGAGTGGATAAACGGAAGATATATCCACATTGAAGAGAAATAACGCAATAGTTTCTTATTAAAATATCAAGGTAAATTTTTGAAAACTACATCCCGTACATTGCTTAAATATCACGACGTAACATTTAGAAGCAAAATGAAATAGGATTAAAACGCAAAATCGGTGGTACGGAAGGCGATTGGAAAACAAAATTTGTTGAACGGGTTGTGGGAAAGTGCAGTGTATTTGAAACAAAATCGGATACTAGATGCAAGTATGATAAATTCTAGGAGTATTCCTCCAGCGTTTGAAATCAAATAGGCATTACACCAAACATCGAATGCATTAACAGACGCTCAACTAAGATCGTAAGAGATCAGCACATGTCATAGAAGTTCGTGGAGATCTCTAGAAACTAGGAAGTGGCGTTCTCGCGAAATCCTGTTGCGTAAGTTTAGAGAATCTATGTTTGAGGAAAACTGTCCACCATACTGTTCCGGTTAGTCTTTTTTGGAAATTAAAAATAAGGATTATGTGCTGTATGGTAGAAAGTGGTAAATCTGTCTGTAGGTACGCAAACGTATTGAGGACACTGATCAGTTCTAAAAGGTTCACACCCATAAAAACAACTTCAGTGTTATCAGAAGAAACGGAATATCATCGCCAATAAACCAGACTCAGTGAAGGAATGGAATACACAAAACTTGAGCTTTAGAATGAAGGTATCAATTTTCGTCTTTTCGATGGGCCGTACATTGTGAATTAGTTCGGTTTCAGCAGAATAAACAGAGCCACCCTGTAACGTATTTTTTTATTTACACTTTCAAATTTTTTAACGCGATGAAATGCCATCAACGTTGTGAGTGGGGGAAACGTGAGGCAACGACTGATTTAATGCACCGTTACAACTGATGGTGATTGGAAGCTGTAGATTTAACTGGAGCATTGTGAAGTAGTATAACTTACTGTTATTCAGACTACGTATAAATACTCTTGGCCTTTAGATGGGGCCCCGAGCGTCTGGAAGGGAATTCTAAGAGAGATATTGACTTAATTCTACAGAAAATAGTTCGTTAAAGTAGGGTTTTCGTTTGCACACACACACACACACACACACACACACACACACACACACACACCGGTCAAAGGCTATATAAAGTGTTGTTTAGAGCCTACGTGCAATGAGACGTAACTCAGCCAATTCGAACAACAGGTCACAAATATATGAAAAACACTTCAATTCCACATAAGAAATTGACTGTAACATGAAAACAGAACAAAGTAGCGCCGGACTCGAGCTCAGTTCTCAGTAAGGAGCAGCTTACTTCGTATCCCTCGGAACCCGCGCGCAGGCTGGCGGGCAGCGATGTGAGCGACGCAGACCTTGTGCCTAGCGCGGCAGACGCAGCTGCGGATGCCGCCGCTGTTCTCGCATTGCGGAGCGCCCTGTTGAAGCTGCTGCTACGGCTGGGTTTGGTTCGTTGCGTCTGGTACGTAGATGCACTTCCGCTACAGGGCGACGACGACAGTGATAGCGACGAAGATGACAGTGGCGTCCTCACGGTCAGACCGCCATAGCCGGAAGACGTTCCGCCGTAAGTTGAATACGACGAAGACGGCGAAGAGGACTGTGCCAGTGGAATCGTCAGGCTGTACGAGTATGAACCTGGTGTGCCACTACTGTAACTACCGCTCAGATACGATGAGCTGTTGGGCGAGGTGCTTAGGTATGGCAGCGACATAGTAGAACTAGAGGGCGACCCTCCGAGGTAGCTGGTGCCTTTTGGTGAGCTGCTGAGGTACGAGGTGAAACTAGACGGCGGTGAGGAGCTCGAACCGATACCCAAGTTTTTGGCATAGTGTGATATGGCGGAAAGTGGTCCAGACGATGAGGACCCGAACAGCCCGAGACTTCTCGGTCTGCTATTGCCTGCTGCAGACCTCGAGGGCTCGTTCCGGCGGTGGTAAGAAGACGACGACATGGCTGCCCGACCCACTGCCCACTGGCCCTCTTTGACAGATCCCGGCCGTTGTCAGGGTGGCACTGCGGGCCGGCTCCTACGCGCAGCCCAACACGCACGCGCTGCGTGACACAAATAGCCCCCACCTGCTCGTCTGCCAAGCTCGCCTTCAGAGCTGGGGAAACGGGGGCGCTTTGCGTGCGACGCTGCGCTGCACACCATAGGCAAAATGCAAACACTCGATAAAATTATCTTTTCGCTGTCATCTCTAGCGGGACTTAAATTTACAGCACATGAAGACTATTGCGTAAAGAAGTTGCAGCGGCCGAAATCGTGCTACTAACACATGCTTACGAACTGAGATGTACAGACCTTCCGGTTGAAATTAATGCACTCAACGGGAGGTAAAGCACGTCTGCAGACATAAAATAAACGATAAGAGAGAGGTACGAATGCGCAATGCTGTTCAACTTGCACGTCACATTGATTTGATGTCGGATAGGTTGTCAAAGCGTTGACCATTCAAGTGAATTTCTGCACTTTGTCGTTTAGTGGCTGGTTCGCACTGATATCCCCAACTCTCGTCACCCGTCAATATTTTTCCAGAAAAAAAAAAATTGACTGTTTTGAATCTGAATCAAATGGCTGCAGGCGTCCACGCTTCGTTTTTGTTCGATAGTCAAGGTGTGCGGGACAAACTTTGCACACACTCTTCTCTTTTTCAAAATTGGACGAATGACATTAACACAACTTCTCTTCCACACAACCAGCTAAGATGCTGTTTCAGAAAGCTAATACGCACTACAAGGCCGTAAGTAAATGAAATGGATACTGCGCAATTTTCACTATTAGATAAATGGAAAAATTAAAAATCCGCCAAACACGTCAACTTGTAGTTTCCGCAATTAAGAGGCAAGTCCGCTGCTTACGACCTGAAGTTCCTCGTGGTAACCGGCATCTGCAATGTTCGAAACAATTACCTGCTGAACATCCACTAAGACCCCAAGAGCAAAGTTGTAATGTACGTTCAATTCCTTCTGAAATTACATGTGCTTAATGTCGAGGAAATGGGCGGGGGAGGAGTCGAGAAAAGGGGCGGAGGGGTAAGCGAATAGTGGTTACAGTAGTTATCGGTCACAGTCACCCTTATTTTATTTAAGACAAAATAAGTAGCTAGCGATTCCACTGGCACAAAATCGAAACCAACATGCAATACTTCCTGACGGATAAGGAGTGAAAGGGGGGAGGACCGACACCGGAAGCGTTTCGCTAATTGAAAGACGTAGGCAGCCTTTCATAGCAAAATATCACGCATGTCAGTAGCTATCTGATGTATCTTCCCCAACCAGAAAGGCTGTTAACAGATTTTAAATCGCGTTACATGTGAATACTAATATTTGTATCATAATTCATTGAAAAGCATGCGCAATTTCTGACGACAATTTTGGATATTATACTTTCTGTTTTCTCGCAAAGTTACGCTCAAATGGCATCTCCAGCTTTCGGTGACTTCTGTCGTCATCGTCCGGTCCTAACTGAAGCTGTGTTGATGTTTTTATGTTTATGAGTAGGCCCCATTTTTGGAAATACTTGTGTAGCAGTCATAGAAGAAAATGTATATTTGGCATGTGTTTGATGTTAATACCTGCAGTTCACGCAACTTCCATAAACCTGCTGCTTTAATCAAAGGAAAACAGAGCGGCATCTTTTTTAGCACAAGTGCTTCACAAAACGAACTCAATGTTCCTTTATTTCTAAAAGCCTTGTTGATTGATTATAGCAAAAATTTATCGACTGTTAACTTTAAGGTAAGGGAAGCAAATAACCCAAAATTAGAACCACTTAAAGCAGTCTCCTGCAAAACACAGTCCAAGATACCACCTAATAACGAATTAATTTTTTAGAAAATTCTGTGGTATAACAGATAAAGTTGCACTGCTTGTTGTGGGACGTGCACATAATGCAAAGTCTGAAATACAGATGATACCTATATTAACATTTACACACACAAAAGGTCATAACAGATCATTTGGTATAAAGACAGGGCGGGTACTGAATAAAATGTACGCGATTTTTTGCGTAATCTGGATATACAGATTGTGATACAGCTGTTATATCGTTTTCTAAGCTACGCGTTTGAGTTAAAAATCCAAATTTTGGCCAAACAGCTTGCGCTTATAACTTTCTGATTATACGCACGCCAAGGAACACCGAGGTCCCATAAAACCACAAGCCATCACCATATGTACACTAAGAACAAGTAGGTCACTATATAGTGACGAAAGAAGAAACCGATTTGTAAGATATGTAACATTGTCAAATTTGTCTAAAACATTCAATCTCTTGGAGATTCATTTCGAGTAACAATCTCTCAATTCTAGCATGAGCGGGCATTGCCTGCAGGCGGAGGGGGGCGACTCTCTAAGTTTTTGGAAACAGCCACAAATAGAATTTCGTAATTTTTACTTGCCAATCTCTTCAAATGAACAAGGGCATCATCAGAACACACAGTTTGAAGTTGGCTTGCAGCATTAAAGGTTGTGCTTAAAGCTAGCTGTCGGCTCTAAAGGGTAAAATGCGTGAACTACACTACTTACACTTACGTTGTATATACGCTCATGTAATCCCGCCAATAAAAACTCTGTACACGTAGTATCCTACCAACTTGGTGACGTAAGCTCAAAAAACTAAGAATACGCTGTATTTTCATCAGACCAAAGGAAAACTGATCAACGAAGAAGGAAATACAAAAATGAATACAGCAATATAAATAACTTAACAATAGAATCAATAGTAAGCACCACAACAAAGGACATCTAGTATTTGTGTCAAAGGTTGTCAGCGCTTTAGCAGCCTTTCGATCAAGCAGGCAGAAGGGATGGTTAACATTCCTTAGGAATTTTTACAATTGTTCATTGAGGGTAATTCAAATATACGTGTAGGATATACGAAACTGGAGGCATACCATCACATTTTCCGCAGATCTTCCTCCACACAACCAGGTGACCGCTCATACACTAGTTGCTGACCAATACGGCAAACGGAACGATGGGAAAGATGATTGAAGCATTCTAAGAAGACTTTCAGTTCAGTTGTAGTTGTAGGAAAGGTAAACGCACCGCGGAGGAACTTCTGATGCTACACTTACTAATGTAAGATAGACTTAAAAAATAAGCGAAATTGGTAATCTAGAAAAACCACTCCTGTATATAAATTGGTGCAAGATGTTTGAAATCCTCAGAAAAACTGGTGCAAGCTATAGTGAAAGAGAGGTAATGTGCAATATGTAGGCATACAACAACCGAAAGAGACGGCTATGATAGAAAACTTATTAAGACAGAGATGTTGTCCATCTCCTTTACTGTTCGAACTGTATATCCAACTCTTCTACTAAGCACAGAATACTGTTACTCACATAATTATTTGGACAGACATGACCATTTTCCTTCGTACTTGTGATTTCAGTAACAATTTAGCACTAGTATAAAGTACATACAAGTTCCAGTAAGAAATGTAAAAACAAAATATTCATCACACTTCTAAAGAACACTGCAAATACAAACTTAAGTATTAACAAATACAATGTTTCTACATATGGCCCAAAAGTTCAGTATCTGGTAGGCATTCCTATCGTCTTAATTACTTCTCTGAGACGACTTTAAATGCTCTCCACTAATTTCCGAGCGTACTCTGGAGATATTTTCTGCCAATCTTCTTGCAGTCTGTTTTTCAACTTTTCTCTAGCTGTGATTGGCGTTTTCAAGTCTTGTGATTGGGGGAGCGGATGAAGCACCTTTCGACAGTTAAACAAGGACCATATCTTCACATTCCAGGCTGCATATCTCGGGTCGTTAACTGATAAAACGTTTCCCCAATCCCCATGTTTTCGGCACTGGTTTGCAAATTGGCTCTGAGCACTATGGGACTTACTTCTGAGGTCATCAGTCCCCTAGAACTGAGAATTACTTAAACCTAACTAACCTAAGGACATCAAACACACCCATGCCCGAGGCAGGATTCGAACCGTGGCTCCTCTAGGATCACCGTTTCCCCTCTGCTTTCTAGACGTCAACATTTTAACGTGGTACTGACTTTGTCGAACAGGGATATTAACACCTAGTTTGCGTGTACACTACTTTCTTTGAACTGTAAGGCCAATGTGAGGCAAAGGCTAGTTATTAATGAGCGTCTGAACGTGCTTCGCCAAAGAAATATGCTAGTAACAAACTAAACCTTAGCTTGAGAAAGAAATTTCTAAGAAAGTAAGGCTGGTGCTAGTGTATGAAAATAACTCAAGGGTTGTGGAAAACCTGGCAAAGAAGAACATTTGAGCCTTTGAGATATGGCGATACAACAGAACGTTAAAAATTAAGTGGACTGATAATGAATGAGGTAGTAATCCTCGAGAAATGGAAATGTGAAAAACACGAACTACAAGATGGAGCAGTATTACAGCATATGGACTAAGATATAACGGAAAAACTTCAATGGTATCAGAGAGAGCGATAATTTTATTTACCAAAAGACAGACAGAGGAACAGAAACCGTAGAACGACGCATCAAAGTCGTTTCTGACTGACTGGCCAGCGGACTGGTAGCAAAGATTTCCTTTTAATCTACCTGCCTTCACTGACGAAACTGGCTTGTCGTTTATTTTTAGCTGTGTGTATGTGATGGGTGGGATGGGCTTCCGGCGTCACCCCCAGGTTAATTTACGCTAATCCCGTGTAACACCGCCTGTAATCTTGATAATGGCCTCAATCTGCCGACGAGAAAGGATTCTCCAAGTTTCATCAGATACGCTACACCCAGCTGAAGCGACCCACTGGATATTAGATACGGTAAGCTGAAATTGTGGGGATGTCGATTGCTACGTTGCACCCTCTGATCAAAACAGTCCTAGACATTCTATATGCCATGAAGATAGGAATTTAGTGAGAAAGTCAAAGTGCGATAGGATGCCTGATTGTTCATCAAATCAAACCATACGCGTGCAACTCAGTGAACATGGCTAACGGCAAAATGTGTGATCATTGAAAACGTTGAAATAAACATATTGGCTCATGTTCAGGGTAACCTGATGTGTGGTCCAAGTCATGGAACGAAAAACACTTCCAAAACAGCACAGAAACACCTGTCTTGAACTACATCCTGCTCACGTATCAGGCTGAGCGCCGATTCACTTGATGCCTTGCAATGTTTGAAAAAGAGAGGAAGATGGCGACACACTACAAGCCTCCAGTCTATGTTGCTTGATCCACTGGAGATCTGCTGTCTTGTGTGTCGCTTTGAGCACTGGCCATTTACGAGGTACCCCAACGCCAAATGTCTATTGCATGCAGTTCCTTTCAGACAATGATCCATTGGTAAGGATTAAAATGGCTCTGCATTCACCGACAGCAGCAATACGAGTCGGGTTCGAAACACTGTTATTGACAAGACGTGACACCAGTCTCCGAGTCTTTTGACAATCACTGTTCTTCTGACATATCACATGGCTTTGGGGGTACATAATTCCTTGTCGACAAGTTCGACATTTATGTATTCCATTTCATTGTACTCTATTGTTTTGGAATAAATAAACTGGACAATATAAACTGGACAGTGTGCAAATACAGCAGTGTCGTCCTGTCATTCTGGGATGTCACCGGGTCGGTCTACTTTACTACGCTGATTCCTTACAACCGACTGGCACATAGACACTTCATTTTACTGCCACGGCTTGTGTCAGCAGTGCAGGGTCACATGACCACCTGGTACAGTTCTACACCATTTACTCCTGACTAACACTTTATTTGGTGAGCCCACAATGAATGTTCACAACCAATATTTTATTTATGAAGAATGTTTAACGTGTGGGGTGGCTTCCGAAAAAAGTTTGTAACAAAGTACATTTACTCATCTTCGTCAGAAAAAAATTAGCTGATAGTGCTGATTATAGTATATACATATCATACCAATGGAAATATCTACATCTACAGCTATACTCTGCAAACCGCCTTATGTTGTGTGACGGAGTGTACTTTATGCAACACTCACTTTCTGCACTTTCTTGTTGCAGTCCCGGATGGTCTGTGGGAAGAATGGCGACAGTTGGTAAATCTCCCAGTGAGCTCGAATCTATACGTTTATCTCTGTGGTTTCTTCACGAGGTATCACACACACACACACACACACACACACACACACACGCACACACACACACACACACATCTGTCGTGTTTGCCACCAACATCACCTAAGTTCACAGATGATGTTAGTGTCATTGGATTTAGACGAGTATCTCCTTGAAGCTTATGTGTTTACTATATGGACTTGTGACGGAACGCACTGCTCTTCTTTGGATCATCTCTATTTCCTCTATCAGTCTTATCTTTTACGGATAACAAACTGACAAGTAATATTCAATGTGCGGAATCTCTGTCACTTTGCGATAGTGGAAGTAGTACTTAAAGTACTCTGGCAAAGACACTCAAGTGTAAATACTTATTTGAAAATGTCAGTGGCATATTAAGTAAGAGGATCCCAGCCTTCTTTCAGTGAAAAGGGGCAACTTCCCGAATGAACATGCCGAATGCGCATAAAGGAGAAGCAATCTTGCAGCGGCCGAAAAGTAATATATTTGAAAGTTTTTAACCAGAAGTACAACTACCGTGGTACAAAACCAACGAAATCTTGAAAGCCCAACTTAAACTATCAGGTCTGCGTTCAGTGAAAAATCCAGTGACAAAAAGTGCAGTCTGTTACAGTTTCGACACTAGTCACTAATTTTAAAAGCGACTGAGGAAAAACATGAATTTAACGCATAAGATACAGCTGGGTCCTGTATTTTTTGGTAAAAAAATAACATAGCTTGGTGAAATTTAAATATTATACATTTAATAAGGATTTATTACTACAGTTTCGAAACTACATTCCTAATTTCTTGTCATATCTTATACACGTTACACAATAAGAGTGTAGTGCATAAAACGCAGAATATGAAAAACATTTTTTTTTTTCCAAAGTCCTACACATCATCAGCTAGAGATACTAAGCCACACAATTAAAACTTTACACTTAAACAGAAAAACAGACTACGCTTCAAAGCTGTAAGCCGAAAGAAAAGTTCAAATTCAATATACAAATTTCTCAAGGCATAACTTAAGGAGGTGCTTTTATTGTAATATTTTTAACTGAATGACTACATCATTTATGAAAATAACACAACAGAAGAAACTGATATTGTGGGCTAGTAGCTAACCTAATGCTAGGGACAGTATAGGCAGCACGCCTACCATACACCGCGTTAAAAAAAAACGTGGCAGTCTTTTTCTGGCCCAGGTATCCGCCATCCCCGTAATTTTTGTCGGGACACACAAATGTCCCATATATTAAAATTTTGCAAATACATTTCATACCATAAATTAATAACGCTGATTTATATTTAAGTATGTATAATTGTTTGAAAATTATGGTATCTGTAATTTTGAAAATACTCGTAAAATCACCTTCTTTCCTTAGTTATCGCTTTTTTTTATTTTCAGGCTTCTGCTGGAGTACCTTTATGCTTCCACACAAAACTACAATGGACAACAACCGCCTCCCTTCTTCCCACCCCTTCCACGCCTCCTGTATGATGACGGTACCAAACCATGTTTGAAATTACTTTCAAAAAGCATCACTTAGCTGTGAAGTAAAACTATAGTTCAGTGAGGTTTAAATTTAACCATGTGTTTTGTTTCTTTATTTTAATATCGACAATTTTCTGTGCATTCTTGTGTCCAGCTCAGCTCAGTGGTGTCTGTTGAGTGTTGGATGCTTTAAGAAGTGTGTGTGCTCTTGTCCAGTTTTGTGAATAATCATTTCAGTATAGTATTCACATTCAGTATTCAGAGAATCTCTCTCTTCCCTACTGTGATACAACATTTCTTCAAATTATGTCTAAATGCAAGTGCATGGTTTTGTCTAAACTCATAGAAAAGTATCCATTGTGAGTGAGGTTGCCACAACACATTTTCCATTGCACATGGTGGAAGTTCAGACATTTTACAGTATGAAAAAACTAAGAAACAAAATGCGTTCAACAGCTGCTGCAACATCGTTGAAAAAGAGCACCTCCTTCCCCAGTACAGCATTACGTATGTTAATGGAATATTGTAATATTGAAATCTTATACTTTTGTAAATGTTGTTGTAAATAACTACTGCATTTTTTAATTTTGTTAGTAAGTTTTACAAATTCCTTATGCCACAGTCAATGTAGAATTAAAATTGGCGGCGGCACAGACAGAACATTTGCCTACCACACTGCGTGTCTCAGGACAGCTACAATTCCACAGACTGCACATCAAAAATTATAAAGCAACTGTATTTTATCAAGTTTAGTAGTGCAAGGACAAAGACAGAATATATTCCAAAGCTATAACATGGCCGCAAATAAAACAGTAGCCCAAATGTAGAATAAATTTCCTTTACTTTACGTCTATGGTCACAAATTCTTTGTCGTCAGACTACCGGTTTCAGTCTATAATGGCCCTCTTCAGATCTGTTTTATAAAAAAATGTCCTAATGTAATCTGTGACCATAGGAAATTTACAGAAAGTACTGTTAATAATGTTTTGGCTTCAAGGTCTAAGAGATTCTTACTGAAGACCTTAATAAAGTGAATTTTATAAGCATTTCTGTCAATACCAGCAATCATAAATCAACTAAATTACTTCTTCTCATTGCCAGATACTTCAAATCTGAAAGTGGAGTACGTGTAAAGTTGTTAGATTTCTGTTCTGTCAAAAACAAAACATCAGCTGTCTTATCACAGCACGTACAGCACGTTCTACAGGCCCATAATTTGGAGTCAAATTGTGTGTGTCTCTCAGCTGATAATACAAATAGCAAGTTTGGTGGGGTTAAGAGAGAAGGTACAGAAAATGTTTTCAGCAAATAAGAAATAAGTCTGGAAAAGTTTCTTGTAGGGATTGGTTGCATGGCACATATAATTCACAATAGCGTACAAACAGCAAAAGGTAAGTTACCAACCAATGTAGAAAACACTGTGTGTAAAATTTATGAGTATTTCCACATGTACAGTGTTAGTGAAACGACTGAAGGAATTCCGTAAATTTGTGAATACTGAATTTTAGCAAGTACTGGGTTACAGCAGCACAAGGTGATTAGCATTATTGCCTGCACCTGAAATGATTCTGCAATTGTATCCTGATTTAAAATTATTTTTCCTGTCAGAATCAGTGTGCTCTGCTGCTTTGCATTCATTTTTCAATAACGAGGAATGGTTTGTGCACAGTCAGCTAAATCTCTTTCAAACAAACATTTCAGGAATTGAAAGGCAGAATATTTGTGCTGCAGAAGCATTAGGTTTTTTAAGTCTTCAATAACCCACGTTACCGAAATTGCATGAGTGTGACCGACCAACTCTAAGATAGATTTTGTTCATTTGTAAGTATGTTCTACAATGTAGCATATGTCTACCTAGTTTCCTGGACTCAGAAATTTCCAGACGACACAGATTTCCACAGTCAACTTTGAAATCAAAACCAAAATGGTCATAGGTGGGGGCCTGTATTTCAACAACAGAAGACATACGTAATGTAATCCTTGACTGTTCTCTCTTTTTTGACGAATTTTGTACGGCTAAAACAATTATAGTAAAAAATTATTCGAATGGGATGCTAACAACGTAGCAGTACAGGTTAGTTGGGTGGAAATTTTCGACGTATTCAAGGAAAAAAACATTGCAATAACAATACTTTCAAAAGTTATAGAATTTATCCTTTGCCTTCCTGGATCACATGCACCAATAGAACGTATTTTTTTAAAAAATGAGTAAGCATTGGTCATGTTAAAAGGCTAGTATTTTGGAATCTAGGATCGCAAATTCTTTAATGCTACCATATAATTTCATTATCCCATGCACGGAATTGTACGACAGATTGTTAAGTATCAGAAAGTTTTGGGAAAGGATGTTCGGGTAGTCTTCGACCTTGAGGATGATACATGAGTACCTTTGAAGGTGTCCCATGCATACAATATATGACGGTCTTATAAAACAGCTTCACGATTATGGTCTCACTCACGACGTCCTCATTCATCCCTGCAACTGTAATGCACACTGATGCTTGTGTTCGAATACTATGCCGCCGTACCAGTACCGGCGACCAACGGCAAGTTGTGGCACAAGTAATGACACCAACACTGCTAATGACGCAAATCCTGCAGCACACAGTCTGAACTTCATTCGTCCAGATTGCCGGCACGGCAGCTCAGCGTGTTCGGACAGAGGGTTACGTACCCTCTGTAATAAAAAAAAACTGAGTTAATCGATCATCAAAGAACTTAATCGGATGTCTTACGACGTCCGTCCCGAGCAGATACAACGAACAAACGCGGACAAAATGAGAATTTAAAAAAAAGATTTGAGAACCTATGTGGTAAGTAGTTTTCCCTCTATACTGGTCAAGCAGCGAAAGTTTAATTATAACCAGCTTCTATTTCCACTAAACGCATCGTTTCGTACTTAAGGTGGCGTTCATCATACATCATTAATGATTCCTGATATTTAAACAAGTTTTATTTCATATAACTGGAAACAAAGTATTCTGCAATATCAATTAATGCTCCTTCTCGTCATTCTAGATGTTGAAGCAGCTAAGGTTTTGGTTAAATGGAATGATGTACCGTACTGAACAGAATAAGACATTATCTTGAAAAGATTACAGGTATAATGTTGATCAAGATTTCTATCAGTACACTTCGTAAAATAACGAAAATAAAAAATTCTGCTGTGCAATAAAAGAGAATCAATCACGACCTTATATATCGAAGGCTGTGCAACAGCTTGGGGGGGGGGGGGGGATCATTTTAAAAATATAGCAAGCTACACACAAAGTTTGTGACTGTTAAATCTAATATTTTGATACGCTATTTCGAACTGATCGCTAAATACAACTGAGAGCACAAGTTACACGGGACATCTTGTATATGTTTAGCATGTACAGAGGCGGACAAAAGTATTCAGACACAGGTCTCATTCGTATCTCACGGTGAATTGTGACTGATGCATACACTGAATGTGTATCTGCTTATGTGCCATAGACGCTGGGAATATTTCGAAAGACGACGAATATTCGAATGTCACCGTACCCTCTACGTGGAACGATTAGTTCTGTTACAATCAATCACAGGCGTGTGTTTCAAGCGGGACAAAAGTAGATACCGCTCCATTTGACATGGTAGCCGCAGTCTGAAACCACAACGCGGCGGCAGCAAGCAAGCAGTCCGTGTACGTACGCAAGGCAGCTGTTTCGAACTACAGGAAAGCACAGGTCTCATTAAAAAAAATAAATAAATAAAATAAAAAAAACCCGAACGTAGCGCCCTATGTCCTGTAGAGGTAGGGAATGAATGGTGTTAGAGCGAAGGCTTATTCTGCGGCTGTTAGTGAGGGACAATCACATGCAGAAATAGGCAAGGTCGTCAACCGGAGCCGAAAACTGTATTTAGTATCGTCCAGAAATGGAAAGAAGAAAAAACTCTCGCCAATCGTCCACGACAGCGACGTCCTCAGAAACTCACGAACAGACAGAAAGGGACACATTACCAAATACTAAGTGCTGAGTGAATATCTTTGCCCATTGTATATTTCGATTGTATTTATTTATTTTCTTTTTACATACGGCATATCTTGTTACTTGTTGTTCTGCGTATGTTCAGATTGGCATATATATTACACATTTCTAAAGAATAAAATATATGTTTTGAGTTAAAAACATATTTAAGGTTTAGTTCCCTGATTACTCCCAGTGTCCGAATACTTCTTGTCCGCCTCTGTATGTATAACCTACGTTGACTTGGAATGTAGTCGTGGCTCTGTCATTAGCTCCAGCGCAGCGAGGGTTAAATGGAACAGCTCACTTTCCGTTGCTGACGCAGTTGCGCAACAACGGGTAGACTGCTTTGAGCTGTGACGCCTTAGCACGGACCTAGAAGGGTATTTTAAATCCCGGCAACACACTGCCGACAGCTGGCAATGCCAGGTGGAAGCGCTGGCACACTTTACGGCAACCCTTCAATTAGCGGCGACGAGTCACGGCTGAAATTGCACGAATAGTTGTTCTGTTGGCAGTACACAAAGGATTTCATTGTACGTTCGCGTGTCATTGGATATCGACTTGGGAATTTGAGGGCATTGCTCCCGTGGACACAGCAAATTTAGCCTATCTTGACAAATTTTTCTCTTTTATTGAGGTAACTGTATCATTCTCCAAAGAAAAAAGTTGACAAACATCAATATCAATGTTCATAAGAATGTAGATCATTTCCTAGAAAAAACACAAGAAAGTAATTTCTTATCCATCTAGTACTTTCCCACAGGTTCTATAAATTTCTATTTATTGTAACCTTGACTTCACTGACGGTTTATTACGAAGCAGTTAATCCAACTAGGGTGCTAGTAGTGACCTACGCCAAGGGTATATTTCCACAGCACCACTTGTGCCCCTAATTTTCTTGCAACCACTCTTCCAACATTTCAGTGTCCTGTCTATTTTACGCCATCCTTTCCCAGCCACACTCCTATCCTCTAGCTGACTAAGTTTCCAAGCCCCTTACGATTGGCAGGTTCAAATGTCTCTGAGCACTATGGAACTTAACTTCTGAGGTCATCAGTCCCCTAAAACTTAGAACTACTTAAACATAACTAACCTAATGACATCGGATACATCCATGCCCGAGGCAGGATTCGAACCTGCGACCGTAGCGGTCGCACGGTTCCAGACTAGCGCCTAGAAACGCTCGGCCACCACGGCCGGCAAGACTGGCAGGGGTGTCTTTACAGAATATCTACATACATACTACGAAGCCACAGTATGGTGCGTGGCGGGGCGTGCCTTGAACCAATACAAGTCATTTCCTTTCCTGTTTCAAGCACAAACGGCGCGAGGGAAAAACGACTGCCTACGTACTAGCTGCAATTTCTTTTATCCTGTCTTTGTGGTCCCTTACGCAAAATGTACGTTGGCGGCATTAGCATCGTTCTGCAGTCCGTTTCAAACGCTCCGGTGCTATAAATTTTCTCAATAGAGTTCCGCGAAAAGAGCGTCACTTACCCTCCAGGGAGTCCCATTTGAGTTTACGAAAGCATCTCCGTAATATTCGCGTGTTTTTCGAACTTAACGGTAATTATTGTAGCGGCCCGTCCCCTGAACTGCTTCGACGTCTTCCTTTAAGGGGACATGCGCGAGAAATTCGTTGAAATTTGACATTTTCTGTTTTCTACTCCGTAACATCTTGGTATATAATACATTGAAATCAGACAATTGTGAGACCTTCAAATAATATTTTGAATGTTGGCGTATGACTCAAATTTCGCGACTACGCAATATACTGCCACAGTTGAGCAGTCATATCTTGGGAACTTACACAGTTTTGAAGGCTGTGAGTTGCTTTGTTTCGTGCCTACTGCTACGTCTCAGAAGTGGGCATAACGAATAAACAAATGAGTCCATTGTTTCTGATACTAGTTTTCGTAGAAAGTAGTGTAATTATCCGGTATTTTTGTAGTCAGCTAACTTCTATTGCTTTTTATACGTAAATAAAATGACTACGCGTAAAAGTAACTTCAACAAACGCAAATTTGAGGGTAACAGATATGCGAGACCTGTATTTTCTTCTGAAGTACTTGAGAACACCAGTGAAAAGCCATGTCCTGTTTTGTGTCCACCTCCACCAAACACTTGGTGTAAATATAGGCAAGCAGAATTTTTCTGTTACCCTGCATGAATTTACACATAAACATTCTCTTCCTTTGGCAGTAATTGAGACAATCAAACCTATTTACAGAGATTTGGAAGTGTTTACATGGGAAGACCCAAAATGAGAATGAGTCCAATAATGTTGTGTGGTGCCGTGTGCCAAAAATGTATTTATTGACCTTATACCTCTGAAGTTAGCAGTGTCTGATGCCGTAATAACTTTTAATGGTGGGAACTATGAAAGACTTAAGGTTCTGGAGAAGTTAGGTGTAAGATTTGGGCAGAACACAGCTGCAGGAACTGGATGAGCTTCGTGTTCATGTAGCAGGGTTAGCTGCTCAGCAAATGGCAAAAGAGGCAAGAAAGAAAGAAAAGGAGGGAAGCACTGGGCTGTTGTGACACTGAAGAAGAGACAGACTGTATTAGAATTTGGAATAAAAAAGTTTTAAACCTCAATATCTTTGAACTACATTTTTTGCAATAAATGACCCATTTTCTAAAAAAGTAGTGATAGTATAGACATGAAATTTTCACAGCATTCCAACGGTGAGATTCAACACATATGGAACTAGAATAATTAAAATATCCTGAGTTGCTTTTTTTTATGTTCATTTCTTTACAAAATTCTCTCAAAAAATTAAGTGTTTGAAAAAGAAAAGATAACATGCTCCACAATGCAATTTTAGTAATAATTCTAGTTCAGTGTATCTAGAAAGGTGCATTCAATAATTATGGAAAATTGTAAGTTGGTGTCTTAAAAAATTTTGAAGATAATGGGTCACAAAATTCAATAATTTGACATTGGCGGCATAGGACATACAATGTCCCCTTAATACAGCCTGATGATGATCCCAAACACTCAAGAAGTAGGCTCATGAATGGGCCACACTAGTTTTTGATACAAGGTCTTCTTTACAGATGAGCCACAGTTTCCCAGAATTCTCCCAATAAACCAATGTCTCCCCATGAACTATTGACCTAGCCTTGGTGGGCTGGCTTTTGTGCTTCACCAATACAAATAGCCGGTACATAGGTGCAACACTAACGGAGGGGTATTTGTTGAGAGGCCAGACAAATGTATGGACTCTGAGGAGGAGCAGCAGCCTTTTCAGTAGTTGCAGGTGAAATGATCTGGATGATGATTGCTCTTCCCTTGAACATAGCCTTGCTGTGACGGTACTGCCTACGGCTTTAAGCAAGGGGGGAACTACAGCCACAATTTTTGCAGAGGGCATGTATGATTAAATGATGATGTCATCATCTGGGGTAAAATATTCTGAAGGTGAAACACTCCAGGCTGGCCACTGTGGGTGAGAGGTTCCAGGCGCTTCAGTGCAGAACCACGCTGGTGCTATGGTTGCAGGTTCGAATCCTGCCTCGGGCATGGATGTGTGCGATGTCCTTAGGTTATTTAGGTTTAAGTAGTTCTGAGTCTAGGAGACTGATGTCATCAGTCTCCTAAGTCCCATAGTGCTTAGAGCAATTTGAACCATCTGAAACACTACACTATTAGGATTTCTGGGCAAGGACTACACAGGAGGACGTCATCATAAGGAAAAACAAAACTGCCACTGTTCGGATTGGGGAGTGGAACATACAGACCCCTTAATCATGTACATAAGTTTGAAAATTTGGAAAGGGAAATGAAAATGTTGAAGTTGATATAGTGGGAATTAGTGAAGTTCAGTGGCAAGATGAACAGGACTGCTGATCAGGTGAGTAAGAGGTTAGTATAAATACAAGATCAAACGAGGTTAATGCAGGGTTAGGTTTAATAATGAGTAGGAACATAGGAATGCGGGTAAGCTACTAGGAACAGCATAGTGAATGCATTGTCATAGTCAACAAAGACACGAAGCCCACAGCCACCACAGCAGTACATGTTTACATGCCAGCGACATCTGCAGATGGTGAAGACATTGAAGATATGTATGATGAGATACAAGAAATTATTCAAATAGTTAAGGGAGACAAAAATTTATTGATGATATGGGGGCTGGAATTCAACAGTATCAAAAGGAACAGAAGGAAAAATAGTTAGTGGATACGGAATGATAGAAACTAATGAAACATGAAGCCATCTAGTAGAATGCTGTACAGAGTCTAATTTAATCATTGCTAACACTTGGTTTAAGAATCATGGAAGAAGGATGTATATGTGGAAGAGACCTGGAGACACCAGAAACTTTCACGTTAATTATATAATGCTAAGAGAGAGAGAGAGAGAGAGTTAAGAGCCAGATTTTAAACTGCAAGACATTCCCATGGAGATACATCTCTGACTACAATGTATTGGTTAAGAAATGTAGATTAAAACTGGAGCAATTGGGAAAAAGGTAGGAAATTAAGGAGATGGGACCTGGATAAGTTGAAAGAACCAGAGATTGTTGGGTGTTTCAGAGGCAGCACTAAGCAATGACAGATTATCAAATTGGAAAGTAATACAGTAGAAGGCAAGTGGGTAGCTTTGAGAGATTAAGTAGTGAAGTCAGCAGAGGATTAAATAGGTAAAAAGACAAGGCCTAGTAAAAGTCCTTGGTTAACACAAGAGATACTGAATTTAATTGGTAAAAGCAGAAAATATAAAAATGAAGCAGGCAAAACGGAACACAAAAATATAAAATATGAGGTTTATAGGAAGTGCACAATGGCTACACAGGAATATCTAGAGTACAAATGTAAGGATTCAGAAGCATATATCACGGGGAGAAAGATACTGTAGATATCACATAGAGGGAAGTTAAAGATGCCTTTGCAGAAAAGAGCAGCAGCTGAATGAATATCAAGAGCTCAGATGGGAAACATGTCCTTAAGAAAAGAAGGAGAAGCTGAAAGGTGGGGTATATTGATGGTCTATACACGTGAGGTAAACTTGAAGCCAATATTATAGAAAGGGAAGTGGGCGTGGATGAAGATAAGGTGGGAGATATGATAGTGTGAGAAGAATTTGACCGAGCAGTGAAAGACCCAATTCATAGAAAGACCTCGAGAGTTGACGACACTGTCTGTTCCACTGACAGCTTTGACAATTCTCTCCTCATTCTGTATGTTCTACTGACAGCTTTGACAATTCTCTCCTATCTGTTGTGCAAGATGTATGAGACTAGGTGAATTACCCTCAGATTTCAAAAAGAAAATGATGTTGTGATCTTCAGCCTGAAGACTGATTTGATGCAACTCTCCTTGTTAGTCTATCTTGTCAAGCTTCTTCATCTCTGAACAACTACTGCAATCTACATTTTTCTGAATCTGTTTACTGTATTCATCTCTTGATCTCACTCTACAATTTTTACCACCCACGCTTCCCTCCAGTACGAAATTGGTGATCCCTTGATGTCTCAGAACGTGGCCTATCAACCAATCCCTTCTTTTGTGCCATAAATTCCTTGTCTCCCCAGTTCTATTCAGTGTCTTCTCATTAGTCATGCAATTGACCCTTCTAATTGTCAAAATCCTTCTGTAGCATCACATTTTGCAAGCTTCTATTCTCTTTTTGTATAAACAGTTTATCGTCCATGTTCCACTTCCATACATAGCTACATTCCATACAAATTCCTTCAGAAAAGACTTCTTAACACTTAATTCTATATTTGGTGTTAAGAAATTTCTTTGAAATTGCCAGTCTACGCTTTATATCCTCTTTACTTTGGCCCTCATAATTTATTTTGCTCCCTCAATAGCAAAACTCATTTACTACTTTGTGTGTCTTGTATCCTAATCTAATTCCCTTAGCAGCACCTGATTTAGTTTAACTATATTCCATCTTCCTTGTTTTGCCTTTGTTGATGTTCATCTTTAACCTTCCCTTCAAAACACTGTCTATTTCTATTCCGACCAATTGCTCTTCCAAGTTCTTTACTGTCTCTGACAGAATTACAATATCATCGGCAAACCTCAAAGTTTTTATTTCTTCTCCCTGACCTTTAATTCCTACTCTACTGCTGTCTGATTTCTGTGCAAGATGTAAATAGCAATTGGCTCCCTGTATTTTAGCCCCACTATCTTCAGAATTTCAAAGACAGTATTCCAGTCAACAATGTCAAAAACTTTCTCTAAACTTACAAATGCTATAAATGTAGGTTTGCCTTTCCTTATCCTATCTTTTATGATAAGTCGTAGGGTCTGTATTGCCTCACATGATCCTACATTTCTCCAGAATACAGACTGATCTTCCCTGAGGTCAGCTTATAACAGATTTTCCATTCTTCTGTTGAGAATTTGTGATAGTATTTTGCAGCTACGATTATTAGACTGACTGACTGGTGATTTTCACACCTGTCAGCAACTGCTTTCTTTGGAAATGGAATTACTATATTCTTTTAAATGCCTGAGGGTATTTCACTTGTTTCATATGTCTTGCACATTAGATGGAAGAGTTGTCACTGCTGGCTCTCCCAAGGTTATCAGTAGTTCTGACGGATCACCACTTACTTCCGGAGCCTTGTTTCGACTTATACCTTTCAGAGCTTTGTAAACTTCTCGCAGTATCTTATCTTTCATCTGATCTTCATCTATGTCTACTTCTACTTCTACATCTACATCTACATCCATACTCCGCAAACTACTTGACGGTGTGTGGAGGAGGGTACCCTGAGTACCTCTATCGGTTCTCCCTTCTATTCCAGTCTCGTATTGTTCGTGGAAAGAAGGATTGTCGGTATGCCTCTGTGTGGGCTCTAATCTCTCTGATTTTATCCTCATGGTCTCTTCGTGAGATATACGTACGAGGCAGCAATATACTGCTAGACTCCTCGGTGAAGGTATGTTCTCTTAACTTCAACAAAAGCCCGTACCGAGCTACTGAGCGTCTCTCCTGCAAAGTCTCCCACTGGAACTTCCTGGTAGATTAAAACTGTGTGCCCGACCGAGACTCGAACTCGGGACCTTTGCCTTTCGCGGGCAAGTACTCTACCATCTGAGCTACCGAAGCACGACTCACGCCCGGTACTCACAGCTTCACTTCTGCCAGTACCTCGTCTCCTACCTTCCAAACTTTACAGAAGCTCTCCTGCAAGCTTCACAGGAGAGCTTCTGTCAAGTTTGGAAGGTAGGAGACAAGGTACTGGCAGAAGTGAAGCTGTGAGTACCGGGCGTGAGTCATGCTTCGGTAGCTCAGATGGTAGAGTACTTGCCCGCGAAAGGCAAAGGTCCCAAGTTCGAGTCTCGGTCGGGCACACAGTTTTAATCTGCCAGGAAGTTTCATATCAGCGCACACTCCGCTGCAGAGTGAAAATCTCATTCTGGAAACATCCCCCAGGCTGTGGCTAAGCCATGTCTCCGCAATATCCTTTCTTTCAGGAGTGCTAGTTCTGCAAGGTTCGCAGGAGAGCTTCTGTAAAGTTTGGAAGGTAGGAGACGAGGTACTGGCAAAAGTGAAGCTGTGAGTACCGGGCGTGAGTCGTGCTTCGGTAGCTCAGATGGTAGAGTACTTGCCCGCGAAAGGCAAAGGTCCCGAGTTCGAGTCTCGGTCGGGCACACAGTTTTAATCTGCCAGGAAGTTTCATATCAGCGCACACTCCGCTGCTGAGTGAAAATCTCATTCTCTCACTGGAGTTTATCTATCATCTCCGTAACGCTTTTGCGATTACTAAATGATCGTGTAATGAAGCTCGCTGCTCTCCTTTAGATCTTCTCTATCTCTTCTATCAACCCTATCTGGTACAGATCTCACACTGCTGAGCAGTATTCAAGCAGTGGGCGAACAAGCGTACTGTAACCTACTTCCTTTGTTTTCGGATTGCATTTCCTTAGGATTCTTCCAATGAATCTCAGTCTGGCATCTGCTTTACCGACGATCAACTTTATATGATCATTCCATTTTAAATCACTCCTAATGCGTACTCCCAGATAATTTATGGAATTAAATGCTTCCAGTTGCTGACCTGCTATATTGTAGCTAAATGATAAGGGATCTTTCTTTCTATGTATTCACAGCACATTACACTTGTGTACACTGAGATTCAATTGCCATTACCTGCACCATGCGTCAATTCGCTGCATATCCTCCTGCATTTCAGTACAATTTTCCATTGTTACAACCTCTCGATATACCACAGCATCATCCACAAAAAGACTCAGTGAACTTCCGATGTTATCCAAAAGGTCATTAATGTATATTGTGAATAGCAACGGTCCTACGACACTCCCCTGCGGCAACCTGAAATCACTCTTACTTCGGAAGACTTCTCTCCATTGAGAATGACATGCTGCGCTCTGTTATCTAGGAACTCTTCAATCCAATCACACAATTGGTCTGATAGTCCATATGCTCTTACTTTGTTCATTAAACGACTGTGGGGAACTATATCGAACGCCTTGCGGAAGTCAAGAAACACGGCATCTACCTGGGGACCCGTGTCTGTGGCCCTCGTGAGTCTCGTAGACGAATGGCGCGAGCTGGGTTTCACACGATCATCTTTTTGAAATCCATGCTGATTCCTACAGAGTAGATTTCTAGTCTCCAGAAAAGTCATTATACTCTAACATAATAAGTGTTCCAAAATTCTACAACTGATCGACGTTAGAGATATAGGTCTATAGTTCTTCACATCTGTTCTACGTCCCTTCTTGAAAATCGGGATGACCTGTGCCCTTTTCCAATCCTTTGGAACGCTACGTTCTTCTAGAGACCTACGGTACACCGCTTCAAGAAGGGGGCAAGTTCCTTCGCGTACTCTGTGTAAAATCGAACTGGTATCCCATCAGGTCCAGCGGCCTTTCCTCTTTTGAGCGATTTTAATTATTTCTCTATCCCCCTGTCGTCTATTTCGATATCTACCATTTTGTCATCCGTGTGACAATCTAGAGAAGGAACTACAGTGCAGTCTTCCTCTGCTAAACAGCTTTGGAAAAAGACATTTAGTATTTCGGCCTTTAGTCTGTCATCCTCTGTTTCAGTACCATTTTGGTCACTGAGTGCTTGGACATTTTGTTTTGATCCACCTACCGCTTTGACATAAGACCAAAATTTCTTAGGATTTCCCGTTCTATAATATTGCATACAAGTTCATCTTCCTTGTATAGACCTTTCCCTTCTTTGCTTAGGACTGGTTTACCATCTGCGCTCTTAATGTTCATACAGCTGTACTCTTTTCCCCAAAGACGGCTTTAATTCTCCTGTGAAAAATTTTCCCTAGTGAAATATACTTCTAAATCCTTACATTCATCGTCTAGATATTCCTGCTTAGCTATTTTACATTTCCTGTCAGTCTCATTTTCTAAACACTTGTGTTCCTTTTCGCCCGCTTCATTTGCTGCATTTTAAAATTTTCTCCTTTCATCAATTAAATTCAATATCTCTTGTGTTATTCAAGGATTCCTACTAGGCCTTGCCTTTTATCTATCTGATCCTGTGCTGCCTCCACTATTTCATCTCTTCTTCTAACATATTCCTTTCACCTTTCCTCGTCAACAATTGTATAATGCTCCCTCTGAAGCTCTCAACAATTTCTGGTTCTTTCAACTTATCCAGGTCCCATCTCCTTAATTTCCTCCCTTTTTCAAATTTTGTCAATTTTAATCTACAGTCCATAACCACTAAACTGTGGTCAGAGTCCACATCTGACCCTGGAAAAGTCTTACAATTTAAAATCTGGTAATTAAATCGCAGTCTAATCATTATCTAATCAACCTGGAATCTTTTGGTGTCTCCGCGTCTCTTCCACATGTACAACCTTCTTTTACGATTCTTAAACAAAGTGTTACTGATAATTAGATTATACTCTGTGCAGCTTCCTCTTTCATTTTTTTTTTTCCAGTCCATATTCAGCTAACATTTTTCCTTCTCTTCCTTTTCCTACAATTGAATTCCTGCTCACAACCACATTTACATTTTTATCTCCTTTAACGATCTGAATAATTTCTTTTAGTTCATCATACATTTCTTCAATCTCATCATCTGTGGAGCTAGTTGGCATGTAAACTTTTACTACTGTGGTAGGCATGGGCTTCGTGTCTATCTTGGCTACAATAATGCGTTCACTGTGCTGCTCATAGTACCTTACTCGAATTCTTGTTTTCTTATTCATTATTAAACCTACTCCTGGATTACCACTATCTGATTTTGTATTTATAACCTTCTGCCACCAAACTTCACTAATTCCCACTATATCTAGCTTCAACCTATCCAGTTCCCTTTTTAAATTTTCTTAACTACCTGCTCGATTAAGGGATCTAATATTTCACGCTCTGATCCACAGAATGCCAGTTTTGCTTCTCCCGATGATGACATCCTCCTGAGCAGTCCCCACCCAGAGACCCAAATGGGAGACTATTTTACTTCTGAAATATTTTACCCATGAGGATGCCATCACTGTCTAACCAAACAGTAGAGCTGCATGTCCTTGGGAAAAATCACCCTGTAATTTCCCCTTGCTTTCAACTGTTCAAAGTACCACCAGTGCAGCAAGACCATTTTTGTTGATGTTACAAGGCCAGATCTGTCATCATCCAGATTGTTGCCTCAGCAACTACTGAAAAGGCAGCTACCCCTCTTGAGGAACCACATGTCTGTCTGGCTTCTCGGCATATGCCCCTCTGCTGTGCTTGTACCTACAGTATCAATTTACAGAAGAATGGAAAAGTGGTGTAAGCCAACCTTGGGAAGATCAGTTTGGATTTGAGAGAAATTTAATAACACTTGAGGTAATGCTGATTTTACAACTATTCTTAGAAGATAGGTTAAGCAAAGGGAAACCTACATTTGTAAACTTACAGAAAGCTTCTGACAATATTGACTAGAATGAACTCTTTTACATTCTGAAGGCAGTAGAGGTAACATACAGGGAGCAAAAGGCTATTTACAACTTGTATAAAAACCAGACAGCAGTTGTAAGAGATGAGGGGCATGAAAGGGAAGCAGTGGTTGAAAAGATGGGTGAGGCAGGTCCGCTGCCTGTAACTCATGTTACTCAATCTGTACAATGAGCAAGCAGTAAAGGGAATAAATGAAAACTTGGAGAAGGCATTAAAGTTCAGGGAGAGAAATAAAAAGTTTTAGGTTTTCCAATGACATGGTAATGTTGTCGGAGGAAGTCTTTCCTGACGCAATTTGTCTGGAATGTAGTCACTTGTACGGAAGTGAAATGTTGACAAGTAACAGACCAGACAAGAAGAGCTTGAAATGTGGTGCTTCAGAAGAACGCTAAAGATTAGATGGGTAGGTCAAGTTGCTAATGAGGAGGCACTACATGGAGTTAAGGAAAAAAGAAATTTGTGAAACAACTAAAAGGAGGGATTAGTTGATAGGATACTTTCTGGGACATAAATGCATCACACATTTAGTATTGGAGGTAAAAATTGTAGAGGTAGATGAAAAGATGAATATAGTAAGCAGGTTCAAAAGGATGTGGGATGCAGTAATTATTCAGAGCAGGATAGAGTAGCACGGAGAGCTGCATTCAGTCAGTCCTCAGACTGAAGACAACAACAACAACAACAACAACAACAACAACACAAACTGAAGTTGACGATTTGCCTCCCTGCTACTTTTTCATTTCACGTTGCTCTGCGAAATTACATCAGGATAATTAATTTACGTGACTGTGCAATCAATGCACTACGATGCCATATTTCAACATTATGTTTTTCCCAATCATGCACATTAACTTAAATTTTTCTACACTTGCAGCAAGATACCATCCATCACACTAACTATAAAATTATGTGTAAGTTACACTGTATCCTCCCCTACAGTCACTCAGTGAAGACAATTTCCCATGCACACTGTATCATCAGCTAACAACTGCAAATTGCTTCTCACCTTGTCTATCAGATCATTTATCTTACCATCACAATATTTAATAGCACACAACATGTTTGTGTGTGTCACATCTGACTGAAACTTATCTGTATGCCCAGAGTTCTGCTTATTTTTATTATGTATCAACTTCCAACCCCACTCCCTCCACAGGTTTTCTATGGTTGCTCTTGCCCAATAGTATTGCTTATCCGTACAGTAACTAATTTAACTAACTTATGTTGAAACTCCTCCCAGCATTCTAGAGTTATTCTTTTGCTTTACATGTCACCCCTTCACACCATCACCACCCTCTTCACTAAGGGTTAAATGTCCTCAAAATTATCACAAATTAGTGCAGCAAACCAGAAAGCTATGGATGATAAAACACTAATGCAGACTGTTTTTAAGTTTCAAATGCCTTTCCCTTCAAATGTATGTTCCACCCCTGAGAGTGCTAGGAGTGTCACACTCAATAACATATTTTTCCCAATGGAAACTTTTAGAAATTACTTCAGTCCTTCCATAGTTATGCTTTTACATTTATACCTACATCTACCCCAATTCACACGTAAGTGCTTTGCGGAGGATTCATAAATCATATCCTTTTCAAAGAAACCATACTGGCAATAGAATTAAGGAATCAATGGACAATCTAAATCTGCATGGTCAGACAGGGATTTGAACTGCTGTCTTCCAAAACATGAGTTCAGTTTCTTACTGCTGCACCCCCTCACTCAGCTATTACTGTATTTTAAAGGGAACTGTGGCTCTTAACATTCATTTAACCAACTTTCAATGTGTTTTGTGATATGATACTGGTTTCATAAAACCATTCATTGAGTAGACTGGTTTTATTTGTAGATAAGCACCCTGTTACATGGTCAGAATGATAGATTAACTTCTTGTAATGTGGGTCCACAGTCTTTATACATTCATTTTTAACTGAGGTCATTTTCTGCTTTTGGCTTAACTGTTTTCATTGTGCAATTTCCACCTGTATGCCACTGAGGAGAATAAGATTTGATGTTATATTAGGGTGTAGAAACAGCTTTATAATAACATTCTTGGAGGGCTGTGTCATCCTTGATGGTAATAGTCAATGGCATGAATAACATGAAGGCCTGAACTTGCGTTACTTACATGCGCGCTGTCTTTCAGCCAAAGGTTACCATGTATGGTTGTTCCTTTACCTCTTAGCAAGGGCAAGAGTTCTGGATTGTATGGCAGCTCACCAGTTGTTGTCCAGCACCGATTTGACAGTTGGTGTGCTGCTCTGGGGTACACTTATCAACTTTTAGAAGACTTCGGCAGCAGTTACACACACATAATTGCCAGTGGCAGTTCAATCCGGTGGTGAACGTTTTCATTGAATCCACATACTTACACCACACTCAATACAGTGACACATGAAAAATGCACAACCTGACTGAACATGGAAATGCAAAAGTGCATCTTGCACCCAGAGTACAGCTGTTTGTCAAGTGTGATCACAAAATCGTTCTTGACCACTATATGCTCGACTAACAATAACACTGAACCATTACAGTTGCCATGGCAACAGGAACATCTTTCCAACAGAGCAACGATATCTGATTCTGTTACTTTTGCGTGTAAATCATAAGAGTGCATAATCATAACCTCCAAACATTACTTTACAATTGCAATTCTGTATCAATTTGGGATGGTTTTAAACTGATTATATAATTTCTTTAATCTGCTATTTCCATGCTTTTTGTCTTGAATCAGCATCAGTTTCTCATCTTAACAATGTGGATAAGGACTTTCCCAGTTCATGTATGCGTTTCTTTATTCTTTTGTGAGATGGTATTGGTATATCAATTTTGGTTACAGGAGCTGAAATTCACAAAGATGTTTCAGTTTATTTTGGAAAATCATTTTGTAAATACCTTCCAGTATGTAATGACTTTTACTTGAAAGATCTGTGGATCCATAAGTACCACAATTGTCAGAAGGGTCATTCACATCAAGGGGAGCAAGGGTCCCCACATGACCATCTCCAAATCAAATGAAATTTGGTGTGAAGTTTCTATATGGTCTTGGATGGTTGTATATCAAATTTCAGTCCAGTATCTTTAGTGGTTAAATTTTTAGGGGCTTTTAAAAGAGACGCTACCCATCTTCGCATCACATGCGAAGGTACAAATGTGCCAAGTTTGCTCAAGTTTTTTAAGAGTTCTAGAAAACATTTGGTCATTTGCTTTAATATATGCACACAATTTTTTACGCTGAATCACACAATGGCAAAAATTAGGAATGTAGCCACACCTAAACATAGATACCTCTAAAATGACTAAAAAATTTGTTACACTATTCTGCAAGCCAAGATTTGACCGACCACTGCTACTTTTCATATAAACCAATCACACCAAAGCTTCAAAGTCTTATTCCTAACTGTGATTTCTGTATATGGATCAAATTTAATTAACATTGGATGCCTAAATGAAACAATATATATCTGCAATGTTGTGCAAATTTTAGGATATTTCTGGTAGGCAATATCTCAACTGTGTCTTGTTCAATCCTTTTCTTTCCTTGCCACAGGTGGAAAGAGCAAGCTTTAAGCTTTCGAAGCTATATTGTATAACTTCTAGATCTTGCATATTGATGAGCAAGAATAGGTCTCAAAAGTTATTATTTTAGCACTTTGAGAATATAGAAAAGTGAAAAATTCTGTTCATGAAGTCCCATAATCTTTTTTATTCCAGTATATAAATCAGTTTCAAACATTAATGTAACACATACCATAAAAACAAATATAATACACAACACAGCAAATTTGCAAAACAAAAATACTAAAGAGTCAATTTATTTTTAATTAAAGAGTTCTACAATTTTGTTAAGGACTGATTGTGGGTAACTGTATTGTCTTCCTGATGATGATAATGATTGCACTTATAAAGTCATAAAAATATATTGCTCACGAACCCAGCAGGTGTCTTTAGCAGTTGGCCAGTGGAGGGAATAAGCAGAACTGTGTAGGTGCATAAACATGATGAGGACATCTTGTTGTTCATGTGAAACTTCACACACATTTCCAACATACCAAAAATCGTCATATATACATGCAACACATAGTCCTGGTTGTAAACTTGCAACTGAGATTACTGGAATATCTTCATCTGATTCGAAGGCATGAACTGTGAATGCTGTAGCATCACTGGAAACTGCTTGTTCTGAGCTGATTACAATTTATTTGCTTAAATTGACCATTTTCTCTTGTTCCAGATAATGTATGTCCCATAGCAAACTTGTTTCTTGATCAGGATGATTTTTTCCATATCTTCTTTTGGTACATAAAAAAAACTTTATGCCTGTAATACTATCATCACAGAATTTTAATAAATTGTATGGAGTCAATATTTGGTTACCTGTGGGGCTCTGCAGACTAGCAAAGGCTGCTAGTCTTTTTACTGTTCCTCCAATGCAATCACAAGGCGATTTACCATGCCTTGTTCTGAAAAAATTCTTTTTGGCTGTTATGCCAAAATCCTTTTAGTGCAGACATAGACCGATGAAATATTTGAAATTCAGATACTGAGCAGCTGAACCATCACTAAAGTAATATATAGTTCTTAACGTTTTCAATCTTTAACTATGTTATTAACTTTATTTGAAAGGCATGAACAGCAATGGCATCATGACGGAGACAGTTGCTGATCATACAAATGCTAATACCATAACATTCTTTGCCACCAAACTAAACAACAAATGGATGTAATGTGGCTTGATTATTCTCCCAATGAAATCCTTGCACAGCATCTTGAACAACAAATAAATAAATAAATCTCAGCAAACTCCATCAATACATCTAATTAATTTTCTGCAAGATTTTCTTTTAACTGCTAAAGGTATAAACTTTGGTGTTTTGACACAAAGTGATGGTGTCTTAAACCAGTAATTTTCAAAATCAGTGTCTCCATGAAATCTTCAACAGTTCTCTGACATGTCTGTAATGTGTGTCTGTCAGAATGGACCATTGGTTGTATTACATTGTTTCTTCAGAGTCATTAACAGCATCTTCAAGAAAACCTCTAGTTGCATTTTTCCTGGACATTCCTCACAAAGTTGCAGCATACACTCTTTTGATTCCAAACTGCATACAGTTTTTTTCAACAAATTCTTGTAGTCATCTTGGATGGATGTTGCTGAAGCCAACATTAATTTGATATTTTGATGAATTGTGCATACACATACTGAATGTGATCCAGAAGCACCAACTGCAGTACACCACTTTGACCTGAGCTCACAAAATTTAGAGAATCTCAGTTGATTTCCCTATTGCTTACAATATGCAACGAATATTTCTTTCAGGTTACAAAGGAGTATGCATTTCTGCTTGTGAATCTTTTCCCCATTTATTCTCACTGCAACACGGTCCTTTTTGCAAGGACATAAACGAGAAAACTCATCTTCAAAAACGTGAAGACATTTTGTTTTACTTCAACACTGAGCTTTTTCCGTTTTCAGTTTGCAGATGTTGCCAAAATCCCATCTTCCATCTTTAGTTTCCTAGCCTTCTTCACCATTAGTTGAAACAGCAAATTCTTTAACATTTTTTCAGTAGTCCACCTATTTGGGACCATGGTCAAAATTTGAACTTCACTGCAATTACCTGAAGTCTAAAGCTTAATTTTAAGTTATTCAATTAAGATGTCCATGTCTTTACATTTTTGGCACTCTTCTGTTTGCATTTGAGCAACATCTACTTGGCTAATACCAGCTGGCAATTACCTTAGTAATGTTGCCTTGGGCTTCCATAACTTTGTGCTTTATGTATCCCACTGAATCCCTTTTTCTGATCTGTTGAAGCTTTAATGGTGACCCTCCAATAGATGATAATGAAGTATTAGCAGTAAAGCAAGCATCAACAACATCAATGTCTTCAGTGGATGGTTATTCTTGCTTATCCTAGTGGGATGATTCTTTTTGGGCGAACCAGGTTTAAAAACTTCGTTAGTCAGTAACTTCAACTTGTCAGACATTGCAATGGTTACTGGTGTTAAAGCCTTCTTCACTGCACATTTTCCTTTACCAAATGGGTTGTAGCAAGTCTTCTGCAGAAATTAAAATTTTGTCATCAACAAGGCATTATGGTATGGACTAATCTGGGCATCTTCAGTAAAATCAAGCCCATACCTATGTCTTAGAAGCTCCTTGTCCACTGGTAACATTTCCTCAGCTGATTGTAGCTGACTTTTTCCATAATAGACAATATGACAATCAGCTCTGTCTGATCCACCAAATTAGCAGGGTGCAACGGTCTCTTGGTTCATTTTGTACAATAGTTTATTAAGCTATAACAAGCAATTTTGAAAGCTCATGAATATATTGGTTTGAAGCGTAGCACATTCAGACTTGTTTGTATATAAAATATACATATTAGCGTAACAAAACATATTGTTTTAGTGCTTACCTTCAGCTACAACAATGATTATTGTTTATTCAAACACACAGTACTCAACACTAAGATTGTACAAATGTACACCAAAGATTAAACTGCACAGGAAACTGACATTATGAAAACTGGCTAGATTGAAAACAAAGTGATGATTCAGCAATATACCAGTGCTGTGAGGATAGAGCCTTAAAAAACTATTGCTGCTTCATAATGCCGATGGAAACTGAGTGGCAATGCATATATGCATCAGTATGCAATGTATGGTTTAAACATTCTAAAGCAACATAGCGTTCCATTATGGTGATCTAGGTTTTATAATATTAAGAGAATTTTATGGAGTTTTATTATATTCTGTAAAATAATGTAAAAACACTTCTTATTAGCATAGTGACATTCCCTAAACCACAGGCAAATCTTATACTATTAAAAGCCATTACAATTACACATTTTTTGACTTGCAACTTCACATTGTATTAATTTTTTTTATTCATCGACAATCCATTTTTGATAAGTATTCTTATTCATCAATATGCAAGATCCAGAAATTAAACGCTATAGCTTTGAAAGCTTAAAGTACTCCCTTTCCAGTTGTGGCAAGAAAAAAAAAGTCCACTTTCTCCAGGGCCTGCAGCCAAAATGCCTCGAGTACTATCAAGTATGATAATAAGGGTACGTTTTGTGCTGTGCGTCACGTGCACATCAACTTAGTGATAATATGGGACAACAGCTTTACCGGCACATTTAACTTCGACAGCATTGGCCGGTCAGCTGGTGTACCTAGCCTGCAGTGACGTGGCCAGCTGCAAATCACACGTAAAAAGAGACGAGCAGAGGAGCAATACAGCTTTGAATATCATTTACGTTAATTTTTAAGCAGAATGAAATAATACCCTGTAAATCTCTCACAATATGCTCTTTAGATGAATAGACGAAAATCGCAACATGTTATCATTTTTAGTTAACGTACTATTGTAAGCGTGGAATGTCAGATCCCTTAATCGGGCAGGTAGGTTAGAAAATTTAAAAAGGGAAATGGATAGGTTGAAGTTAGATATAGTGGGAATTAGTGAAGTTCGGTGGCAGGAGGAACAAGACTTCTGGTCAGGTGACTACAGGGTTATAAACACAAAATCAAATAGGGGTAATGCAGGAGTAGGTTTAATAATGAATAGGAAAATAGGAATGCGGGTAAGTTACTACAAACAGCATAGTGAACGCATTATTGTGGCCAAGATAGATACGAAGCCCACACCTACTACAGTAGTACAAGTTTATATGCCAACTAGCTCTGCAGATGACGAAGAAATTGAAGAAATGTATGATGAAATAAAAGAAATTATTCAGATTGTGAAGGGAGACGAAAATTTAATAGTCATGGGTGACTGGAATTCGAGTGTAGGAAAAGGGAGAGAAGGAAACATAGTAGGTGAATATGGATTGGGGGACAGAAATGAAAGAGGAAGCCGCCTGGTAGAATTTTGCACAGAGCACAACATAATCATAACTAACACTTGGTTTAAGAATCATGAAAGAAGGTTATATACATGGAAGAACCCTGGAGATACTAAAAGGTATCAGATAGATTATATAATGGTAAGACAGAGATTTAGGAACCAGGTTTTAAATTGTAAGACATTTCCAGGGGCAGATGTGGATTCTGACCACAATCTATTGGTTATGACCTGTAGATTAAAACTGAAGAAACTGCAAAAAGGTGGGAATTTAAGGAGATGGGACCTGGATAAACTAAAAGAACCAGAGGTTGTACAGAGATTCAGGGAGAGCATAAGGGAGCAATTGACAGGAATGGGGGAAATAAATACAGTAGAAGAAGAATGGGCAGCTTTGAGGGATGGAGTAGTGAAGGCAGCAGAGGATCAAGTAGGTAAAAAGACGAGGGCTAGTAGAAATCCTTGGGTAACAGAAGAAATACTGAATTTAATTGATGAAAGGAGAAAATATAAAAATGCAGTAAGTGAAACAGGCAAAAAGGAATACAAACGTCTCAAAAATGAGATCGACAGGAAGTGCAAAATGGCTAAGCAGGGATGGCTAGAGGACAAATGTAAGGATGTAGAGGCCTATCTCACTAGGGGTAAGATAGATACCGCCTACAGGAAAATTAAAGAGACCTTTGGAGATAAGAGAACGACTTGTATGAATATCAAGAGCTCAGATGGAAACCCAGTTCTAAGCAAAGAAGGGAAAGCAGAAAGGTGGAAGGAGTATATAGAGGGTCTATACAAGGGCGATGTGCTTGAGGACAATATTATGGAAATGGAAGAGGATGTAGATGAAGATGAAATGGGAGATATGATACTGCGTGAAGAGTTTGACAGAGCACTGAAAGACCTGAGTCGAAACAAGGCCCCCGGAGTAGACAATATTCCATTGGAACTACTGACGGCCGTGGGAGAGCCAGTCCTGACAAAACTCTACCATCTGGTGAGCAAGATGTATGAAACAGGCGAAATACCCTCAGACTTCAAGAAGAATATAATAATTCCAATCCCAAAGAAAGCAGGTGTTGACAGATGTGAAAATTACCGAACTATCAGCTTAATAAGTCACAGCTGCAAAATACTAACACGAATTCTTTACAGACGAATGGAAAAACTAGTAGAAGCCAACCTCGGGGAAGATCAGTTTGGATTCCGTAGAAACACTGGAACACGTGAGGCAATACTGACCTTACGACTTATCTTGGAAGAAAGATTAAGGAAAGGCAAACCTACATTTCTAGCATTTGTAGACTTAGAGAAAGCTTTTGACAATGTTGACTGGAATACTCTCTTTCAAATTCTAAAGGTGGCAGGGGTAAAATACAGGGAGCGAAAGGCTATTTACAATTTGTACAGAAACCAGACGGCAGTTATAAGAGTCGAGGGGCATGAAAGGGAAGCAGTGGTTGGGAAGGGAGTAAGACAGGGTTGTAGCCTCTCCCCGATGTTGTTCAATCTGTATATTGAGCAAGCAGTGAAGGAAACAAAAGAAAAAATCGGAGTAGGTATTAAAATTCATGGAGAAGAAATAAAAACTTTGAGGTTCGCCGATGACATTGTAATTCTGTCAGAGACAGCAAAGGACTTGGAAGAGCAGTTGAATGGAATGGACAGTGTCTTGAAAGGAGGATATAAGATGAACATCAACAAAAGCAAAACAAGGATAATGGAATGTAGTCTAATTAAGTCGGGTGATGCTGACTGAATTAGATTAGGAAATGAGGCACTTTAAGTAGTAAAGGAGTTTTGCTATTTGGGGAGCAAAATAACTGATGATGGTCGAAGTAGAGAGGATATAAAATGTAGGCTGGCAATGGCAAGGAAAGCGTTTCTGAAGAAGAGGAATTTGTTAACATCCAGTATTGATTTAAGTGTCAGGAAGTCATTTCTGAAAGTATTTGTATGGAGTGTAGCCATGTATGGAAGTGAAACATGGACGATAAATAGTTTGGACAGGAAGAGAATAGAAGCTTTCGAAATGTGGTGCTACAGAAGAATGCTGAAGATTAGATGGGTAGATCACATAACTAATGAGGAAGTATTGAATAGGATTGGGGAGAAGAGAAGTTTGTGGCACAACTTGACCAGAAGAAGGGATCGGTTGGTAGGACATGTTCTGAGGCATCAAGGGATCACCAATTTAGTATTGGAGGGCAGCGTGGAGGGTAAAAATCGTAGAGGGAGACCAAGAGATGAATACACTAAGCAGATTCAGAAGGATGTAGGTTGCAGTAGGTACTGGGAGATGAAAAAGCTTGCACAGGATAGAGTAGCATGGAGAGCTGCATCAAACCAGTCTCAGGACTGAAGACCACAACAACAACAACAACAACAACTATTGTAATTAAAAACAAGAATGATGAAAATTCCTGACTTTACTACAGGGTAATTTTTCTGGATAAGCTGTGTGTAACGTAAGAGAGCACTGAAGGATTTCAACGTATAGTTAAATATTGAAGACACTGAAGGTATTACTTACAGTAAGCCATCTGGTAATCTCTTAGCTCCTTCCTTATCCGAATCCGAGAAATACATTTCAGTTCTGGATAACAAGCCTATCAACAACAGACTCCTCGAAGCCAACCAGGCGCAGTATTTTCGCTGCTTCTTTTATGACAAGCCATTCTATATGCTGGCAGCGTTCGGCAGTGACGTGTGAAAAAGCTGTGTGCGTTAGTTCCAGTACGTCTGGCAGCATAACAGTCTTTTTACTTCTTGGGCCAAATCCTGCAGCTCGGCTTCAGATCAATTCTGTTGGGTTCATATTGTAATGGTACAGTAGCAAAGATAAAAATGCAGCATTTGTATGATGTGCTTGATGTTGTGAAAATGATTATTTTTCACGTTTCTACTATATTTATCTACCTCTGTGGTATAAAACGATGGACATAGTCCAGATAAAGAAGATTTGGCTTTTCATTTTTGCCTTAAAATTAAATTATTTTGTTTTCTTAATTTAAACAACTTTTATGAACAGTGTTTCATAAAACATCGAGAATTAAGAATTTGTATTTGAAATTAAAATAGGAATTTTGCGTCCAATGTGTATTTAGAAAAAAGAAGAAGTACATTATGCATAAAAATGGCAATGAGTTTAATAAAATTAATTTTTTTTTTTTTTTTTCCGGGGCAGACGTCCAATGACACCCCGTTTAGGTTCTTCATTGATCCGTTCAATCAGTTTTTTTATTTGAGAGAGTAGCTACCCCTATGACTGAATACGCTGAGCTACCGTGCCGGCTACGGAGATTTGAATCAATGCACAAATAACTGCAATTATTCTCACTCCATTACACTACCGACTGCGCTACACATTCGATGCGGGTTTGTGTATCAACTGCGGTATATACAACCATGGGAAAACTTCAAAGCCGATTATTTCTGTAAACTTATGAAAAACATTAAGAACAGCCTATTTCTTGGTACTTTTTAATCGTGTTCCACGTGCATGTTTCACTACAAACAGAAAGCAGCCTCAGCCATTTCCATACCGCGCATTAACAGCGTGACAATCAGAGCACAACGCTGCAGAGGCTATGACTGTACACGATTTTTGAAATAAAAACCACGCAGCTAAAGCGTGATTAAGAAAAACATTAATGACTGTTAATATGTTTGAATATCTTAAAATTCCATTTAACGTAACTTAGTAATAAGATATCTTATACATAAGTAGGACCTACTTTGAAGAGCATAACACCACCAGTGTACGTATGCTATGGCTGCTGACCAATCATCGCGTTTGTGTTTGTTCACATCAGGTTTATTTATATGATGTCATAGATGTTGCACAGCTGGTTCACATCCGTGTATGGGAAAACCGAAAATCCACCACGCTGCTTCACTACAGTTGATGTATATTCCCATTTGGTATACGAGGATCTTGTCATTTCTGTTTGCTATTTTAAATACTGCCATGTTGCTGCCTGTGTTCACATACTTACAGACATATTTGACGGATTTCACTGAACTGCAGTATTTTATGTTTGTGTGTGCTTGGAACACTTTGGGAAGTGTGTGTTGTATGGTACTACCCACAGATTACCTATTTCCAGTTTGTCGCTGCTTCTTATTTGTATTTTTGCTGTGAAGTCACCGTTTTTGGGTGATCATCTTCTGTATTTGGGATAGTCATCAATTCCGGTTTGTGTGTCATTCAAGTATGATTTTTTTTTTTTTTTGTACATTTTCCACCAACTCATACGTGGTGAACTGGGGTTTAATGCCCCGCATGGTCCCTGAATCATGTTTTTTAGTATGTCTTCGTTAGTTCCAGATCTTCTTGTGAATTGGGAAATTCGGTTTTGATGATTTTGTTGATATCTGTGGGATGATTCTTTCTTGCAGACATATGAGATTGAGTGAGGCAGTCCTCGTATTTGCCATTTGACCGTGTACATCCAGCACCTAATGATTCTAAAGATGTGGTATTTCGTGACGACTTCAATAAATCTCATTTCTTTTTGTAGGACAACTGAGGCTATTATGTTGTGTCCATGCATGGGGACTTGTCTGCATCTTAGATGTACTTTGATTTCTGGTCATGGCGAGTTGCACGTGAATGTTATGAAGAGGTCAAGTCTTCCATATTTTCTTATGTAGGCCATGGGATCTTGAGTGTATTTGTGCAGTCTCTCTGACTTTCTATGTATGAAAAGTGTAAGCTTACCATTGTTCCAATGTCATCATTTATGATTGCGTCTCTAAGGTGGATGTATTCTCCTATGTGTAGTTTCTTCAGATTCAGTCTTATGTAAAGCTTTTATTCTGCTTCTACTTTTGCATAGATATCTACCAGGAACTGTTGGAATAAAGTGTTGAGAATGTGATTGTACGTTTCATCATCTCTGGCCATTAAGCCATAAGCATCAAACTCTTTGGAAGTGACTTTTTTGTTTTGTTTTTACACCTGTTTCAGGCTGGATTTGTGTAGTCCTCTCCTTCATTGTACAATTAAGTCACTGCTTGTGTTTTCATTGTCCACAATTATGATGGCAACTTCATCTATCTCAGGTGCATTAAATCAATGTTCGTGTTCTCTATGTGGTCTTTTGTCGGCTGAATTATAACTTTATACTCAGCAGAACTCATTCACTCTAATGCTGTTTTGAGTTTGTGATTCAGTTTATTATATTCGTGTGAGATCCTTTGTATGTCTGACTATTACTGGCCTCAAAAAATGTCCATCGTTGATCAATTTCTGTGTCTTCATTTCCGATGAAATAATTTGTAGAAATTTATGGTCTTTATTGGGTAGTGTTAGAAATGATCCAAGTTCTGATAGATTTTCCTTGAATAGAAAAAAAGTAAAGGATTCATAAAAATGTAACCGATTTCATCTCTGTTAGTGTCGATTGAACTGAGACTGAAAGTAGTCGTTTGGAAACAGATGCCGTACGGTTTTATAATTTAAAGAAAATGTTTTGATTCTGGAGTTTCCCTAATCAAGTAATGTAAAGATTCCTGCGGAGGTGCTTCCAGTGGTGGTAATCAAATTTTTCCATTCATGAAGCAGACTCCTGTTGTTTCTCTATGAATATTTTTGCATTGCAAAATTGGCAGATGTTATCCATTTTTTGCAATTAAAATGTGTGTTTGTTATATTCTTTCGGTACTTCTGCAAATGTAGGGCATTGTATCAACCACTTCTAGAGCTCAAAGCAATGGCCAATGAGAATATTGTCCTAAGTGATTATAGGAGATTGTGAAATGCCTTTTTTTTATGTTGCCATATTGCAAGTGAAAGTATGTTTGTCTAAAGTTACAGTAATGTAGACTTGAGTTAGTACTACTGCTTTTATGAGTGGTTTAGAAATGAAACAACTGGGGCAGTGTATAGTTTAGATTCAGATTTCAGGCCTTTTTTGTTTGTTATGTAGGACTGTAATTTGTTTTAGGTATTAAGAGCGCATGGAAGTTTCAAGATGGGGAGCTGTGTCTAGGAAAAATGTGAATTTGCTTTCAAATATCACACAAAATGTCGGGTGCTTGGAAACAGTATGTCATTAAAACAGTTGACTGTTTACTCTTTGCCCATTTTTTCTAGCATTTGTTGCTTACCATAATGATAATAGTTAATTTTGTGAATGTTTTAAAATTATAATGTAAGTGCAACCATCTTTAAGGACTCGAAGGGTTAAGGACTTGTTAGAACAAACGCCCATTCTGGGACTGTGCTCATGAATTTGTGCCTCAGTAACTATTTGTTTGTGATTGCCGACTTCATTTTATGCACTACTAATCTTATGTACTTGAGAAACTAGTTATTGATGAAACTAGGAATTAGTAATTGTCCAAAAAATAGAACCTTTGAGCAAAATAAATGTGCAAAAAAGTGGATCTAACTTTTTTTTGCCAATACCTTCAAATTCTGAATAGGCCTAAGACTTTCACCTTCAGACAACAAACAAGAAGGCGATGGAGGCTATAGAAAATCAGGTTGGTGGCTTGCGAAGGAACAAGGCGGCCACGTGTGTTCAAATACACAAGCTAATGACTTTCTAAACAGCCTGAGTCTTTAACATGGGCGCAGCAACTGTGATTAAGTTTTCAATTAATGAAGTACACAGCTCATTAGTTGCTGATGTTCGTTTACTTTTAGAATTGACCATGATATGATACTCATAAGGGTATCTTCTTCAGAAGAACAAGGAGTCAACCAAATTTTTTTTCTTAACAACAAGTGGTATCTTGCACCCAATTATGAATATGAAGTGATTTCAATTCCTAAATGGAAAATAAAAACTGTTCCTTACTCTAATTACATCATGTAAAACATGTTACATCCATCACAAGCTAAGGCAATATCATTAAAATCAATTAAAACTGTAAGCTTAAAAACTGGTATGGCTATTGAGAAGACAAATCTCAAACTAAGCACATAACAATTAGCTATAGTGCTTATGCAGACTAAAAAAAAACTAATAATAAATTGGCAACTGATTGGCTGTATGCTTTGTTAATCGGAAAATTCCAAGCAGTCATGTATTCTGGAATTTGTTCTCTGGATTATTTACAACACATTGTTTATACAATGCCTCTACCCTTCACATTATGACAGAATTTGTAGTAAGATGAAGAGAAGAGAAGAGAAAAAAAATCTATCCAGTAGCCTAGTACATGGTTAAGGAACAAATGCTTTTATGTGCTACAAACACCATACTAAAGTGTTTTAGGCCTGTTTCTTATCAGTCACCTGATGAATACTTTGTGAATGAATCTTTATTTAGGGAATACATCTTGTGCATGGTGAGTGGAAAGTGGATGTTAACATTAATGGTTATTGTTTAATACTTCCTTAACACAGTGTAGCCATGATAAATTGGAAGACTAAGCTGGACGAAGTTCCAAGAAAACCCAAGATTTATCCTATGGTGGTTTCTTTACTCAGCAAGAAGTTCTGCTCAATGTAATTTAAGCAGAGGTTGGTATTATAAAAAAGGCCACAGATGGCCAATATATTTGCACGATTCTTTGAGGAAACCAGGAGCTGTATATAACAGATGACACACACACACACACACACACACACACACACACACACACACACACACACACACGCACACACGCACGCACAATATTAGGATAAATTATAACATTATAGAAAACTATAGTTTAATGTCATCATTAAAGTCAGATGGATTTGGAAGGGATTTATGCAATCCCTTTCTATGGTACCATACTGGCATTTGCTTTGAGCAATTTAGAGACATCTGAGAAGCGTGTATATCATACCCAGTCCTCATTCAAGTTTAGTATCTTGGCCACTGCACTGCCTCAGCTGGTGATCAATCAAGTGTTAAACAATAATTGAAATGCAGACAGGTAACAACATCTTATATTTTCTTTAATTTCCTTTACTTTCAACTTATGTTTAGTGGTTTGTATCTGAAGAAAGTAACTGGTATATTTTTACTACATTAATACTTTGTTTTCATAAAATATGAAACAAACCATGTCCAATCACAAATTATGATTTTTAATTCATTGCACAATGCATTTTGAGCACTGGGCATTCATCTTCAAGTTTTTGATCAGTGTACTTTATTTTTTGACTTATAAGTTAATACTGGCTCTTTAAAAATTACGTAAGTGCCTTACAAAGTGGCACATAGTGACTACAACAACACCGAAAAATTACTTACTGTTTGCAGTGGTGCTTATATGGTTTTTAAATACAGTATTAGTAAACATACACAATTTTTGTCCTACAGCACATTTGTAAGCACAATTCAAAACAATTTTAAGATGCTACCTTCTTTCACATACACAGATGATGTTATTTGTATGACCATACAAGGATGTTATGTCATTAATTATACACAGATGCCATGTGCAAAACAATTATTTGCATACATATAATATTTGACTATATGTTATGAAACTGTTGCACCATTAAATATTTATTGCTTTAGGAAAAAATGAGCTTTTAAAATTGTTAAAAAAACTTGCCCATTCAAAATGTTTTTGGAAGATTTTTCTTTTTGTAATATTACTTCTTAATTGTTCTAGAAAATCAAGCTTTCTACCATTATATTTAATGTGGAGTCCAGAGAGACTGTTATAGACTTTACTTAGTTTGTATCTATTAACCTTATGACTGCTTGTTCACTTGTCCTGCTACACCACTCCCCTGGTGCTACTGAAGAGTTTATGCACCCATACATTTTTTGTAGCTTTACTGATGTGTTTAAGTGTTTTGAGCCACTGGCTCCTCCTGATGTGTTCGAATTTAATTGCACTGAGTCACACATAGCTGTGTGCTCCAGACATGTAAAACAAGTAGAGCTGTATTTCTGCATTGCTCTTCAAATTTCTGTTCAGAGTTCCTGTTGCATAGATCAAGTGTGCACCTATGTTTGCTGTTGTGGTCCCTTGTTGCAGAATTCAACTTCGCCTCGCATGTTTTCAGCAGTTTTTAACTTTGCTTTCTTCTGTTCTATGAGAGAAATGTCATGTCACTGTGGTAGCACAGAAAGAGAGATCCTGGAGATACTAGGTGTGAGTTCTCTGATGTCGGTAGTGGTGATAAGTCTTCAACAGAATCATGAAATGGTAGTCCTCAGCCCTGTACATCAGCCAGTTACAGCACACCAGTTTTATGTTTCTTCAAGAGGTGCAGTCAGCAGTTATTTGGAGTCTGAAGTGTCAATAAGTGACAGCTAAATGCTTTGGAAAAGAGCACAGATTAATGACACTTTTGACTGGAAACAAACCCATTTACACCCATTAAGACATGTGTTTGGAGACTGCTTGGGAACACAAATGTCAACTGGGTAATGACTTGAGCATTCTGTCTTTTTTTAAATGATATTTCTGTCAGAAGACCTGTTGCAGTTTATAGTAGATGAAACAAATTAGTCTTGTGTACACACAAGGGCAAATACTCCAGAACCTGAATTGTCAACTATCAAAAGTGGAAAGATAGTGTATCTAAAGCACTTTACTGCTTTCTTGCTATTTGCCTTCTAGTGGTCCTAGTTAAAAAGTTGGAAACTAGTGAGCTTTGGTCCAGATACTTATTATCAAACACTGTGGTCTTCAGCAAAATTTTCTTGAGAGACTGTTTCATTTTACTTTTGAGAACACTACACTTTAGTGACAACTCTGTGGGCACAGAAGGTGAAAGTTTGTTTCAAATTAAAAATATTGTTGATGAATTCCATACATTTCATAGTGCATTTAGTGCACATCAAAATCTTTGTACTGGAGAACAGCTCTTGTTCTTCAAAGGTCTGTTATCTTTTACACAATTACTGTATCCAAGCGAAGTAGATAGGAATTAAGACATTTGTATTGTGCGACTGTCAGGCTAGGTACGTTCTGAATTTCATTAAATACACAAGTGTGACAACAGACACTGGATTCCACAATTTAGACAAATGTGGCAATCTATTGGAAACCAAACAAACGTGGCAATGTAGTGGAAATACTTATGAGAGTGTAACTGGGAGAGGGACATACTCTGTATGCAACAACTGGTATTCCAGGTCAGACCTGTTTCTCTGGCTTCACAACCAAGGAAAAACCACACCTGGTACTGTTCATAAGAACAGACGCAACATGCCAAAACTACAGAAGAAACTGAAACGAGGAGAAACTGAGTTTGAGTCAAATTACAAATGCTTGTTGTAGAAAAATAGGGAAGAGAATGGAGGAAAGCTGGCAGGGGAAGGCACTCTGATGACAAGAATCTTCTACGTTTTTCAGGGAGGCATTATCCAGATGTTATTGTAAATGAACATTCAAAGAAAAGTATGTTAATGCACAGATGTGCATTTTTCAGAAAAAGAAAGTATGCTGAGAAACCAGATCCCATTGCAAAACTTGCAATGTACCATTATGTGTCATACCCTGTTTTGAGACTCATCACACAAAGAAGTAGCTGCCTTTGCATCTACATACATCCTCAAATACTAATTCTCTGAATTTTCAGAATCGTGCTCCTCTAAAAGGATTTTGCTTTCCTTCCAAGGATTCCCTTTGGAGTTCCAGAAGCATCTAATGCCTACTGGTATGAAATCTCGCAGCTTGCCTCCGAGTTGCTACGCTGTCTTCCTTTAATCTGACCTGGTGGGGGTCCCAAATACTTAAACAATACTTAAGAATGGGTCGCATTAGTGTTATATATGCGTCTCATCTACAGATAAACTACACTGTCCTAAAATTATCCCAATAAACTGAAGTTTACCATTTGCCTTCCCTTCTTAAACGCTTATGTGCTTATTCCATTTCATATTGCTTTGTAACATGACCTATGTCTCAATATTTAATCGACGTGTATGTGTCAAACAGCTCATTATTAATGCTGTAGGTTTATTTTTACTATTCATCTGCATTAACTTACATTTTTCTCCATTTGGATTTAGCTGCCATTTATCACACCAACCAGAAATGTTGTCTAAGTCAATTTGTATCCACCTACAGTCATTCAACAATGACACCTTCCGGTACACCACACCATCATCAGATTGCTGCTAACACTGCCAGTTCGATCATTTATGTAATAACAGCAGTCGTGTCACACTTCCCTGAGGCAGTCTCTGATGAAAATGCGAACATGCATGGGAACATTACTGAACTGAACCATAACCCAACCACAAAATTCCAGAAAATGCTTAATCAATGCGACTTACTCCTATCTGTTAAACCAAATGAAAAGTTGCTCATTAATGAACTCTATCGCCCTCTAACTCTGAGCACAATCAAAAATCCACCAACCCAATTCTCCGATCACATTGTTTGTAACGTCTACGAATTCACCAGAATACAAACTTTCAAGTATAAAATTATATCCTCTGGGAGTTTTACACTTCTGAAGCCACATATTCAATAAAAAACACAGAAGTTAACAACTCTCATCAAAGATACAGAAAGCCCTACAGAAGCTAGATTTGCGTCATTTGACATTGTTAATCTATTCACAAATGTCCTCAAGGATAAATTGGAGGAAAAATAAACTTCCTGGAGAAAGTGTTTATAACATAAGCTATGTGGATAACACTCGCAGAACTAATTCAGTAAAATCAACTGACAGACTAGGCAACAACATACAGGCAAAATAATAATAGAAGCACTATGGCAAAAACAACTGACACATTATGTTATCTTCCCAAGCATTTCCTACTTAGTTGAAAGCAATCGTAGAAAACTTAATCTGTTAGAACAATTACAAAAACTTCCGAAAACATGTGAAATGAATAGGGTTTAACAGCAATTTTATTGTAACAACCCACCACTGTGGTTTGACTCTTGACGATTACTACCCAAAAGCTGGGACTATGTAACTGTCCACCTACATTATGGAAATATAATTACTGAGAGTATTCGTTGTCATTTTTTGTTCAATGTTAACACTATAGTTCTAACACACAAAAAATTTCAGACAGTGACGTGTATTCTTGATGGATACACCTGCAGATGCATCTATACTAATGTGAAACCGGTAGTTGCGAATGAAGCACCTTCATACGGCTATGTGGCTTTTGGAAAAACCTCATCATTCATGACTTTTTAACTGTCATAATTTTTATGATAATTTGAATGGTTGCTGAGTGTTGCATAGTGTTATTCTTATTCGTAATATCTTTGTATTGTCTTATAAATAACAAAATCTGTGTATACGTATATGCATTTCGATACTCTTTGGTGTTATGAAATGTGTTTACAAACGTGCTGTAGGACTAAAAATGTGTGTATGTTTATTAACATACTTACTCATACAGACTTAAAAACTACGTAACCACTGCTGGAAACATTAAGTAATTTTTCAGTGTTGTCTTAGTTCTGCAAATTTTTTTTTAGTCTCAATGTGCCACTTTTTAATATACCTACGAAATGCTGGAAGGGTCAGTATTAAGCTAAAGTCAAAAAATAATGCAGAGTGATCAAGCGCCCTAGAGCTCGAAATGCATTGTGCATTGAAATAAAAATCATGATTCGTAACTGAAGATAGCTTCTTTTTTATTTTACAAAAGTAACACAGTCATTGAAGAATCGAACTTTTTTTTTAATGTTCATCCACCACACGTAGAACTAGGCCTACCAATCCCCTTGGATTAAACATTTGTTCACTGTAGAATCCACAGGATGATTTCACATTAATAACGATGGTTTACTTAGAAAGGGCCGAAGATCACAACTGTGATCATTTCATCAATGTCCTGAAAAGCAGTAACACAGACTTGCAACTTGACATTAACAATAACTTTAAACAGCTGGACATTGACAGTAGCATAAAATAGTACACCAGAAAGATCTTCATTGATTTGCTCATTTCTTTCAAATTTAAATCCAGTTACTGGATTTTGCAAAATCTAAGAGAGAATTGTCATTTGTGATGAGAGTGTGCTAGGCAGTTCTGTGAACCAACATTGAAGAACATTAACTGTTGAGTGGAAAATGTTGTGGGTCTACATTTGCTTCCTGCTGCAGTCATACATTTCAGGAAACTCCAGAATTTCACCCATGTGATATTCATAATTTTAAGTTCCAATGTAGCTTCTTTTTAATTTGAAATTTCTGAGGCGACTTCTCTGCTTGACAAGTGTTTAGAAGTATTAAACAATTGCTTGGCAAACTATTGCACTACCACAAAACAGTGTTAATTAGAACATGGTGTGTCATAATCTCTGTACATTATGGAAAATTGAAAGTATTGTAGTATGAGAGAAGTTTTTGGCTGAAGAATGCCATATGCAGACAAACCTAATGCATTTTCGTTGTATGTGTTTGTGACACTATGGACAAAAACCTGTGAAATATAAAGGAATCATTTTATGACCTTGCACAGGTTCCAGCCCAAAGGAATTGTTGAATATACACATGAATAAGGTGGAAAAAATGCGCCAAGCTTGCTTACTAGTGGTGGTTTTGTACTAGTAAGTGAAGAACAGATTAACAAGAGACTGAACATAACCAAAACAGTTCTTCTGACACCCAATTAATATTTATTGATGAATAAGGCCATTGTATTGTGGCTGCCAAGGCTACTACCAACAATTCAGAATCAACATTAGGCACACATGAGTGATATGGTATCTCCCTAAAGAGAAAAAGATAGTGTTGATGAAATCCATCTAAACATTTGTTTTATACTACTAAACAGTGTCAAACAGAAAGCGTCCTCAGAAATTTTGAAGGAAAAAGAAGCTACTTTGGGAACTGAAAATTATGGATACCAGAGGGTGAAATTCTGGAGTTTTCTGAAGTGTATGACTGCAGCATGAAAAAATGTTGGCCCATACCATATTCCACTAAGCAGTAACTATTCATCAATGTTGGCTCACAGAACTACCTAGATCTGGTCACAACTGACCATTCTCTCTTTGATATTGCCAAATCCAATAACTGTGGACTTAAATTTAAAAGAAATGAGGAAACTAATGAAGACTTTTGGTGGACTTTTTACAAACACAAATAACAAAGTACTTTTCTGCAGCTAAATTTGTTACTTTCATGTTCTGTAAAATGTGGTGTAATATTAGGAAGCTGCTGAAAGAAACAGGGCTTGTTACTACTTTTGTATTATGCAGGTCAGATAATTTCAGCTTTTTATGCCTGTTAAGTGTTCCCACATCTGTCCACCACTCATTCTTGGATATGCACTTGCTGGTGCTGCAATTTGCTCCTTTATACAAATCTATACAATTATATGAGGTAATAGTTGGCAAGCAGTTACCTTCAGGAGACTAAGAAGTACATGACAGTGTCCTAGCTTTGTTACTATTAGTTTCTTCCTTGGAGAGAAGAGTGCATAGGTTGGAAAGGTCAAGGAGGAGAGGCAGGTCACCTAGACTATCTGTTGTGAGAAAGAGAGAATACAAAGACCTTCATTATTAAATGGGGTCAAATGGTAGTCAGGCTGGTCAGTCAAGGTCAACACACAGAAAGACCATATAACCAAACAACACTTCTCTCAAATCAGGAATTAACCATAAGAGAAGTACATTTAAACTTACAACAAAAGTGAAGCATACCAACAACATATGAGAAGAACACAAAGACAGAAAACAATTAAAACAAAGTACTAATGGAGTTCCAGAATGAATGAAGTGAACATCAAGAGAAACAGAGGAAAAAATAAGGGTGGAGAGGAAGAAAGATGATAATGTGCTTCCCTTGACCAAGCAAAGCAAAGAAGGAGAAGAAATAATAATCATATTCTGAAAGTTTTAGAAGGGGCATTTCAACGAATTTAAATAACTTCTTTGAATGCTTCAGACCGTCTTACCTCATCATTTGCACCTTTCGCAATGTCAAGTGTCTCCCCTCCAGTTAGGGCATCTTGACGATCAGGATCAATTTCCTGCGAATAAACAAAATAAAAAAAATTCTGAACTCTACTTTTTAATTATTTCTGTACGTTATATTTGGCATCTTGGGGTCTGCAAAGGCAGTCTATTCATTAGAACACACATAAGACCAGTGAAGATTGTTTGTCTTCCATAAAACTCACTTTTCATTGTCAACACTTAAGAGATTTTTTGATTTCCTGAGCGGGATAGCTGCACTAGGATTTCAAATAATCTCTAAAATATAGACCAATACATTATCAACTTCATTTCTTCTGGGAGAACTATGGTTATTTTATTTTGTATTTTGTTTTAAAAATAATAGTGTCACATTAATGTGCATACAATATTTTTCATGTGGAAAAAAAAAAACACTCACATCCATGTCTACGTGCACAACACCAGTTGACCTGCGCTTCGGTCGCCGCCGCCTTTGTATCACACCTTGGGTTGCTTGTGCATTTCTGATGTCATTCTCCTTATCTTGATCTGTAAAGGGAGGAAAACTCAAACTTAAGCTTTGAAAGTACAAGACATCTTTCTAACAGGTCTAATAAATTGCACAAAAAGGTAGTAAATAGGCAGGTGACAGGGTGAAGTAGCACAGAAGAGGGGCAGTAGTGGAGACACTCTTTTCTTGAAGGAAATGGCTGGTCTGCTACGTCACCATCCTCTTGACTGAGAGTGGTACATCAGTTGCAGAGCTAGATAAAATGTACAGGAGAAGCAGTGTACAGGGGTGAGGCCATTGTGCAACATCCATCATTCTCATCAACAAGTCTAAAGTGCAATCTAGAACTATCAGCAAAACTGACCTCTGGGTAACATCTCTACTGTTTGAAAGCTTCCATACTCACTCAGCTAAAGGCAGTTAGAGAAATGGAATTCATTAATTTTCGGTAGTGCAAAATTATCCCCACGATTTGCAGCTATGTCCCAAGAAATACAGTGGACCTGTAAGTTGTGAGCCTAGCGGAAAGACCACTCAAGAGACTTCACCTATCAAGAGACTTCACCTATCATGTGACAACTTCAGCTGCAGCCGTTTAAAATTGTGCCAGAGGGTTGAGATCTGCACTGTACACCTAAATGGTGTGTCCACTACACACCATGTAGCGAACTGTGTAGCTGACTGTAAAGAAGTGCAACAATAGGGGTTAATATCCATTTGTGGTTAATATCCATCTGTCTGCTTCCACTGTGATTGCCAGTTGGTAATACATCACTCACTTTTACAGAATGTGTGTGCATATGCACTGTGATAACCAAATTTTGCCAGGATCCAGCATGTGCCGTACAACAGTTAGCACTAATTTTTGACCCATGGAGCAATTTTATATGAAAGAAAAATTTAACTTTTATTTCACATAAAACCCCCAAAAAAGCGTTCCATCAAGTGTCTTTCATATCATATCCAGTTACAATGGGAATGTCTCAGTTCACTGATCCAACAATCGTTCGAATTTCGTCTATATTCCTGTTTTGGAGGGGGGGGGATGATCACTAGGTTGGACTTATTTTTAAAAGCCCGCACACCATCTTGAAGAAAATATAGCTCACCTTGATGATACAAAAAATAACAGTCGGCAGTAGTATGTATCGTACAACTGGATATGTTTGCGTGCAATTGAGACAAGCGCCAGACATAGCTAACACATTTCATACTTAATGTTACTGCAAACTCACAACATTACCGGTTGAAAAGTTTGATTGCGATAGACCTACCTCAGCTTCAGGTAAGTAACACCAGATTTTATATTTTTACAATTAATCTGTGATGCTTGTCTTTAATTTTAGTAGGCTTGCGTGTGAGAAGGTACACCAATCGACATTAGCAATGGTTTCTGTCTCAGTACCTTCTTTTAATTTTAGTAGTACAAAATACATACTTTATTGTAATAAAGTGTTTTTACTGATGGAGTTTGCAGATTCCGCATTACGAAGGTACGAAAAGGATGCTCCTAGTGCAATTTCATCCATCTGTGTTTCTATCTTACTTACAGAAACTAATAATGCTATAGACTTGAAATGTAGAATAGTTTTAGGAAACACGAAGTCTAAATGGGGCTCAAAATTTTACATTTAGGCTTCTAGTTCAAGTGAAGCCTATGTTATTTCTTATATTTATGATATATGATGTTCGGAACTAAAATATCAACTTCCTAAAGCAGTTTAATACTACTCTCAAAAATTCTGAAGAGAGCAGACCCAAGGGCTTCCATGAAGCTTGAAATACATGAAGATTGAGGCAGCGGGGGGAAGAGTGCTTAAGATTGGCAATTGCTGGTTCAAGTCTAGTTTCAGTCATTACTTTCTTTCCATTCAGTTCAAATATCTACATGATATAAATATATGCTGATTAGCACATATTTAATTGTCATTTTTATGAAAACTGTATGTCTTCTCATTTCTAATTACATATCACACACAAAAAATCCAACTTTCATTGCCGATATAAATCACTAATCACCAGATTGTTAAAAGAAAATAATTTCAAATTATTTTTTCTATCTTCATGTACCCTCTGCTTCAAAATGCCCATAAAACATGAACATTTGTTTAAAAATTTTCCGTAACTGGGAATCAAATGCCACTGATGCGACAGTTGGGCATTTCCGTTCAAGACGTAAGGTTGATATGGCATCACCTAGTAAACAAATATGACCTAAGAAGAGGAAAGTTACAGAGCAGTTAAGAACTTTTCCACGACAAATGGACTGTAAACTATTTTTTTATGGAATATAAAACAAAATCTGTATGTCTGATATGCAATGAATCTGTCTCTGTTCCAAAAGAACATAAGGTCAAAAATCATTATGAGGCCAAACATGCAGTTATGTTTGATAAGAACAAGGAACAATTTCGAGAAGACCAGGTAAAAGACTTATAAAAGTAAACTTTCTGCTTCACAGCAGATATTTACAAGAGCGAACTCAGAGTCAATATTCTACAAGAAAGTGAGTTATGCAGTAGCTCTGATACTGGAAAAAGAATCGAAGCCGTATTCAGATGGTGAAACGGTTAAGGAATGCTTAGATGCTCTTACTGAAATTGTGAGTGTAGAAAAGAGAAAGAATTTCTCAAAAATCAGCCCATCTCATCAAACTATTATTAGGCATGCGGATAACACTGAAAGACAATATGAACATAATTTAAAAAAATCATGCATCTGAGTTTGTATTTTATTCTCTAGCTTTAGATGACACACAGATATGGTGGATACTGCCTAGGTGGCAATTTGTGTCACAGCTCTGATGCCCATTTTAATAAAGCAGAAGAATTAGCAGCATTGTATCCACTTAAGAGGACCACAAAGTCACAAGATTTGTTGGAAGCAGCGTATAGACATTAAGTCTCTTTTCGTTAAAACCTAACAACCTGTCAGGGTTGATAGCAGATGTTGCTCCAGCAACGGCTGGGAAACACAAAGGTTTACTTCAGCTGATTGAGCCCGCAAAGTTGGCACCATGTTGATGCTAAACTTTCATTGCGTTATCCATCAAATGGACCATGTCATGAAGGTAGTCGTCAAAACAGTGAACTAGATTAAGTTGAAAGGTCTTACCAATCACTGTCAGTTCCAAGAATTTCTTAAGTCTTTAGATTCAGAGTATGATAACATTTCATATTATACAGAAGTAAATGGCTAACCAGTGTGAAAATGTTGAAAAGAGTGTCTGATCTGAAGCAAGACATACAATCATTCTTTGAAATCAAGTCAAAAACTCCCGGAGTTCGAAGATAAAAGAATGGCTTTCCCATTTTGCATCCTCTGCCGATAAAACTAGCCACCTAAATTATGTTAATACACAACTCCAATGGAAAGATCAGCTTATTAATATCATCCATGATCTTACTTCCGCATTCCAAACAAAACTGAGTTTTGGGAACAACTTATGAACCAAAACCTTCACACATTTTCCTACAATGTCAAAGCAATCTGACATCACACAGGTGGCAGTGATTAAATGTGCTTCTTTAGGATCTGACACTAAATACTAATTCGAAAACTGATTTCACGATCTTAAGAAATATCGTCTGCTTTTTTCTGTATCTGTTTTTCATTCTCTGTAGACATGAGGTCACTACTGGGACACTGACAAAAGGATGCTACAAAATGTAATGTGATGCACAGTTAAAAGAGAAATTTAACCATGTTGGGCTGAAAGAGTTCTATAAAACATATTGGAGAAGAAGAAATATGCAGCATTTTACAAACACGCTTTTTAAAAATTATTTCATTATTTGGGAACACTTACGCGTGAAGAACTTTTTAGTCGGATGAATTACATTGAATTACAAACGCGAAAACGAATTACTGATGTTCATCAGGAAAACTGTGTATGTAGCAACAAGTTCAGTTGACATCGACACCGACTCACTCAGTTAAGTCAAACAAAGCCAGGAAGCTCACTGACACTGTACTTCATTAAACTGTATAGTAAATGTTCTTTCCTTAGGGCAAGTCTTACAGTGGGGACGGTCAGAGAGGTAGCAGCCCTAGGGTAGGGAGATGGGCGCAGAAGCAGCATAGGGTCTGACAAGAACATTGCGCAGATTGGGAGGGCAACAAAAAACTATTCCAGGTGTGGTGGGCAAGATTTCAGACAGAATGGATCTTACTTCAGGGCATGACTTTAGGAAGTCATAGCCCTGTCGAGTACCTGTTTAATACATTCCAGACCAGAATAACACCGAGTCACCAGTGGTGTGCTCCGAAGGTGTTTCGGAGGGATCAGTGGTACCAGGATTGGATGTGATGGTCCAGGAAATCTGCTTTTGAACTAGGCTTGTTGGGTAATTATGTGCAGTGAAGGCTGAAGTGAGAATGGTGGTGTATTGCTGTAAAGAGTCTGCATCTTAAAAAACACATTTGCCTCGAATGCCAAGGCTGTATGGGAGGGAACGTTTGCTATGGAAAGGATGGTAACTGTCAAAATGGAAGCACTGTTGTTTGTTGGCAAGTTTAATGTGGATAAGAGTGTGTAGCTCGCCTTTAGTGAGAACGAGATCAACACCAAGGAAACTGGCATGGGATTCAGAATAGGAACATTTAATTGGAAGAAAGTATCCAGACATGCCAGGAATTTTAACAGAGTCCATATGGCAAAGATGAAAGTAGGGAGGTGGCATCAATGGTGAAAAGCGAGGTGTGTGGTGGGAGTGGGTGGGCACAGACTTTAGAGGTCTAGGAAATGGTTGGTATCTTTGATATAGGAGGGGATCAGTACCTGCAACCTGTAGTACAAAGACTCCCCTCCTGTATCAATGATACCAACCATTTCCCGGATTGTCTTAAATCTTTGCCCGCCCAACTCCCACCTTACTTGTCACCACTGATGCCACCTCCCTCTATACCAACATCCCCATGTACATGGTCTCTCTGCTGCTGAACATTTTCTCAGTCAGCACCGACCTGATTCCAAGCATATGACATCCTTTCTACTCACCAACAACTACTTCACCTTAGTGGCAGACTCACAAACAGATCAGAGGTATGGCCATGGGAACTGGGATGGCTCTTTCCTACGCCAACCTTTCCATGGGTCACTCCGGAGGGCGCCTTCCTGGGCTCCATAAGCCTTCAGTGCCTGGTTTGGTTTAGACACATTGATGACATCTTTGCCATGTGGACTCATGGCGAGACTGACCTGTTAAAATTCCTGGAATCTCTGAATATCTTCTCCCAATGTAATTTCACATGATCCTACTCTGAATCCCAACCCACTTTCCTTGAAGTTGATCTCTTACTCTCTGAAGGCCAGCTACACACTTCCGCCCACATTAAACCTACCAACAAAGAACAGTACTTCCTACACCACCATTCTCACCTCAGCCTTCACTACGCATAATTACCCCACAAGCCTAGTTCAAAAGCAGATTTCCCAGGACTTACATCCAATCCCGGTACTGCTGATCCCTCCAAAAAAACAACTTCACAGCACATCACTGGTGACTCAGTATTATCTTGGTCTGGAATGTACAGATCAGCAACTTCGACAGGGCCATGACTTTCTAAAATCGTGCCCTGAAGTGAGATCCATTCTGTCTGAAATCTTGCCCACCACACCTAGAATAGCTATTCGTAGCCCTTCCAATCTCTGCAATATTCTTGGCAGACCCTATGATCCTTTTGCACCCATATCCCTACCCTATGGCCACTACTTTGTGACCATCCCAGCTGCAAGGCTTGCCCTATGCACCCTTGTACCGCCACCTATACCAGACCTGTAACTGGTAACACATGTACTATCAAAGGGATATCCACCTGTGAAACGACAAGTCATATACCAGCTGTTATGTGAACACTGTTTGGCCTTTTACATTGGCATGACTACCACCAAATTGTCTATTAGGATGAATGGGCATAGGCAAAGGGTGTATACTAGCAACACGCAACATCCTGCTGCAGAGCATGCTCTGCAACATGACAATCGTGACCTCGGTGCTTGTTTCACCACGCGCGGCATCTGGATTCTTTCCCCAGACACCAGTTTCTCAGAACTCTGCACCTGGGAACTAGCGCTACAACATGTCCTCCATTCACACCACCCACCTGGTCTTAATTTATGTTAAATAATTCTGTCTCAGCATTTCTTCACAGTAACTACTCTTTTCTTCACTCCATTTTAGTTTCCTGCATCTTCCATTGTCTTAAGAGGCTTTTTTCAACATCCGCCTCTGTTACGTACAATGCACTTAGCTTTGCACTCTTATCATCTAATGATGTTTAAGCAGTAATTTCTGCCATGCATATTACTCTGTCTTCCACCTTTAAGCTCCCAGTTTTTCAAATCTCGTACGATGCAGTCCCAACAATCAGTCTATCTTTCTCATACCATGTGGTATGTCCCCCCCTGACCTATGGTTCTGGGTGACTTTTCCGAAATCTACCCCTTTTCCTAGACCTCTCCCGTCCTTTCCCTTCGCCCCTCTTCCTTCCCCTTCAACCATTGCCTGATGAAGAAGCCACTGGCTCTGAAAGCTTGCCTAATTACAACCTCCTCTTATGAATGTATTCTGCTGCCACTTGGTGAGTAGACTTTTTATCTATCCAATTAAATTATTTTGTCAAAAACTGGTCGTTTTCGTTGAAAAATCTTAACTGGTAGATGCACTAAGGTAGGTATTGTGCATCTTGTGTGAACCCGCTTTAAAACTTTAAGAAGTGTCTTTCAGGTCAGAAACTATGAATATTCTGGTTCGAATTTCTCACACAGAGATTACACAAATGAAACTAGACATAAGAACACTGACCTATATCGCATTCACTCTTCCTACACCCTCTTTGTGGGTGGAGTGAGAAGAAACCTTAGGCACAATAAAAAATACCCTTTGCCACTTACTTCATAGTGATTTATGGAAGACAAATGTAAATGTAGTTGGGTGAAACAAGTGAGAGGAAAAGGAAGCTCTGAGGCAATGACTACAGTCTGAAAAAGTACTTTTTAGGAAGGTGGTTGGTATGTGTGACTGAGGTCGAAGTAGAGGATAGCGGGGAGTAGAGGGTGTATGTGCATCAGTATCTGTCAGAAAGCAGTGGCACCATTTACACTTACTAGGGGACCTTCTGGTCTCAGAAATTAAGTTCGGGATGGGACTTCGCAGGTTAGTAGTACACCTGAAGGGTGCACAATCACACAAGTTTTAAAGTGCACTATACAGAAAATTCTGAAGAAAGGCCTCTAAAGTTATAAGTGTAGTTCATACGCATCTCATATACAGTAAGAAGTAGTATTCCAGCATACAGATGAAGTAGTTCAGTCAGTAACATGCTAGAATGTCATAGGCCAACATGAGTTTGATCTGCCTGCCGGTTCTATTTCATTTTGTTTACCTAATTGTTTTAAAAATAACAACAACTTTTAAATAAAGTTATTGACCTAAAGTATTATCAATTATATCATAAATAACTATTTTATTTACTGAAAGACTGTCACAGCTAGTTAAAATGTGAATTACACTCATCAATGTTTTCTTTTTAAAAAGTGGAATAACTTCAAAAGCATTTTTAATGGAGGTAAATTAAAGCATTAATTACTGTCATTACAATGTTATTACAAAATTGGGTGATGATTTAAGCTTTGGAAAAATTATAAATGTTTGTTGCAAATTTGAGGAACTGGTGTCTTCTTGGAAAAGCAGAATATAGCTAATGCATTATTGTATATACGACCAGGCAGAGGGTCGGGAAACAATGGAAAGTGAGAGATCATCCACATGAGTGCTAAAATCAGTCAAATCTACAAGGCCATAAATTCAACTAAATACCTAGGAATTACAGTTATTAACAATTTAAATTGGAAAGAATACACAGAAAATGTTTGTGGGGAAGGCAAACCAGAGACTGCGTTTTATTGGCAGAACACTTAGAAAATATAACAGATCTACTAAAAAGACTGCCTACACTACACTTGTCCGTGTACTGCTACCTGGGATCCTTACTAGATAGGATTAACAGAGTACGCCAAGAAAGTTCAAAGAAGAGCAGCACATTTTATGCGATTGCGAAGTAAGGGGGAAAATGTCATTGACTTGATAAGCAATTTAGGATGACACCATTAAAACAATGGCATTTTTCACTGCGACAGAATCTTCTCACAAATTTTCCGTCAACAACTTTCTGATCTGAATGTGAAAATATTTTATTGATGCTAACCTACATAGGCAGAAATGACCATCATAATAAAAATAAGGGGAATCAGAGCTCGCACGGAAAGACACATGTGTTTGTGTTTTCTGCATGCTGTTTGAGAATGGAATAATAGAAGATTATTGTGAAGGTGAGTCGATGAACCCTGTGCCAACCACTTAGGTGTGATTTGCAGAGTATCGATGTAATGTAGATGTAGATGTGGATGTAGATGTAGGCCCGCACGGATCTAGTCGGGCGATGGGCCTTACCTGCTACAGTGCCAGTTCATCCCCGACTTTCACAGAGATTGCTGTGAAATATAATCGGAATTTTTACAAAATTGTGAATTAAAAATGCGTGCCAATGAAGACATCGTGAAAGTATCTGAAGCTGCACGTCAATTATACAGAGAAGTGTCGAAGGTGATGTTACAAGATGCAGTTGTTTATTACGACAGCGAGCGTGCTGCAAATAATTTGATTGCATCAGAATTGATACTGAATTCTATCAAAGATTTTGTTATCAATATTGGCGAGGCAGGTATTTAAAAATTTATTTTTCTCTCTATTTTTACAATTTTGAATTTTTTTCTTTCCAGGATGTTAGTATCAGTCAGTGTATAACAGGATTCTAGCTGTCAAAGGAAGTGAAATTATTTTCGTCAAAAGACCTGGATTGAATAAAGTGATGCATGCTCTCGCTCTGCCTGGAAACATCCTACCTGAAGTATGAGTTTGTTCACAAGAGAGAACCAGTAACACTGGTCCCCGAGTTTAAAAAACAGTTAAAGAATATGAGTAAAATCATAACAACTTTGTAACATCTTCAAAATCTGGCATACTAGTGACGGAACTGTATACCGACTTTCTCAACCAGTGTTTGGAGTCTTATATGGGTGAAAAAAGGTTTCTGTTAATTACTGACTCTTAGGGTGGACAAGCAAAGCCTCAATTATTCAACAAAATCTTTCAGGGTGATGAGAAATCATGAACTTATAAAATTAAAGTGATTCCTCTGAAATCTATTCCACTTGTTCAACCATGTAATGTTTATTTTTACAGACAAGTAAAAACTCTGATGTAGGGTATACAAGATTGCACTTATCTTACTGAAAATAATAGGCAAATTCTCGTGAAGACTATATACAAATGCGATCAATAATCCATCAGCTGCGATCACCAATTTTTAAGGAAATGATCCGATGTGCCTGGTATGCTTCCAGGCTTTCTAATGAAAGATTTCAGAAATATTGATGAAGTACATTTTTCAACATATCAAAAAAAGTGGGTCCTGTAAACAATCGTCCTTCATAAATTATGCAAGATGTCCAATTTTTTGTTTGTTTTCAATGTTTTGATGACAGTTATCATTCTGGTGGTTAAAAATAAAATATAATACTGAAAACTGTGCACGATACTGTAAAAGTATTTATAATTGAAACTCCACCTAGAATTTTGCGACTGTGGTAATTAATTTACCTCCATTAAATATGCATTTGAAATTATTCAACTTTTAAAAAGAAAATATTGATGAGTGTAATTCACATTTTAAGTAACTGTGACAGCCATTTCATAAACAAAATGAAATTATTGATGATTTAATTGATAATACTTTAGGTCACTAACTTTTAAATAAAATTGTTATAATTTAAAAAAAAAAATAAGAAAACAAAATAAAATAAAATCAAGCCTGCCCGTAGGATTGAACCAAATTGATCACATTAAATTCTGGCACGCTACTGACTGAGCTACTTACCCTGTATGCCAAAATACTACCTATGACCAGATATGAGGTGCCTATGAACTATGCTTAAAACTTTAGAGCCCTTTTCTTTCCAGATTTTTCCAGATAGTGCACTTTAAGAATACTAGAAGTGGACATCCTTGAGGTATACTGGTAACTTGTGAAGTCTCATCTTGAACTGAATTTCCGAGATCTTAAGGTCCCCTTGTTAGAGCAGAGACAAGCAAGGGAGAAACTTTTCTTTTTTTGGGGGTGAGGGAGTGGGGGGTGGTGATTAACACGAGGAAGCTAATAACAACATGTGGAGGGCAGAATGAAGTCTCTTATGGGTTGGGAGATGGGAGAATAGAGTACCTAAGTGAAGTGCTGCAGTCCTGTTTGCCTCCAGGAGACCTAGTACATTTCTGTCACGGGGGGACTGTAGGACGAAGGTTTACGAGAAAGTAAGTTGGTTGGTTGGGGACCAAACAGCAAGGTCCCATAATCTAAGTTGCCAACAGCCAAGGAAGGAACTACAGAAACAGCACAGTCGCATCAAGGGGAAGGGAAAACAGGCAAACAAAGAGGTAAAAAGAATGTCGAGGCAGCAGGAAGGGTAAAGAACAGGATGCGTGGAGGACGGTGACAGTGGGAGCTGGGGTACCCCAGAAACGCTACACACACTTACCACAATGCAGTAAATAATCTACTGATGTTCATTTCATGCTAAATTGACGTTACTAAAATTGGTCCGAAGTGCCTACCATGAGAAGATGTACATATATTCCTAGGACTACAATTCTACCGCCAACACAATTTCCAGTTTAAAAAGAAGTGAAACTGACATCAATCAAAATCCTGTTGGAGGATTGTGCTCTTATCGTCCTCTGGTGTTTGAACTGACTTACCAGTCAAAGATACTTAGCCAGGGTGCATATGCAGACAAGTTAAAAAAAAAAAACACCAGATTTTTCCCAGATTTCCCAGTTAAAAACACACTTTCTCCAGGGTGAAAATGCACTTTACCCGTGTTAAGTGACAGTATACTTTCCGTCCTAACTGCAAAACTTCTCAATCCTTTGAATGGTTATGGTTTTATACACCAGTGTGGAACTTTCCGGTACTTGAGAAAACTAACCTCTGAGAGGGGGGGGGGGGGGGGGGGGGCTTTTGGAAAGATCTTTGGTGTGCAGTAACATGTATGCTGCATATTTTCGTATTATGAAAGTTTAAATTAGAATTCCACTAACCACCGCATGTTACTTTCCAAAGCATCGAAATCGAAATTGTGATGCTGTCACGTGATCTCGCCAGCGGATATTCAGAGCATAGGATACATGATGTCAGCCAATAGCAGCATCACTGTTGAGTAGCGCAAACACACGAACAGGAAAGCAAAGCAAAGCTTTCACACATAATATTTGAATCGAAGATTAATAAGCTGCAAGAGAAACTAAGCTTTCACATATGATGATCTTTTTTGTGCATGTTACACTTTATGATACATCAGACATATGTGCCAGTAGAATTTTTAGTAACAACATAAATGTCTGAACTGGGCTCGAAATTCTTCTAAATGAATCGTCATCAAAGAGTTGATTTTTAAAATGAGATCAAAGAGTTTATTTTTAAAATGAGAGTCAAATGCTCTGTGATTCAAGAAATTCGTCATACATTCTCACACATAGTTCACCTTGTGTAAAATGAAATTTACTTTGAACGTAACACTTTTGAAACCCCCATCTGCAATGATTCCCTGCGACCTTTTGGATACAGGTTTGTTCCAGCAGTTTCCAGAGTGTGCCAGGTAACAGGTGTCACTGCACTTGCGCAGCTGCAGTGAAGTAAGAAGCCCATATGTTCCTACGTGTAAAACATCAGGATTTCGTGAACCATACTAAAATGCATAATTCAGCTGAAAGTGCACATTCGTATGGCCAGATTCCCAATGAAGTAGGCCTCAATCTGATATTAAGCTTTTCAGTGTGGTTTTGGGGATGTAAATTTTCTTGAAGTACCAGTACTGTATTATCTCATGTTTGGTTCTTTATTATGGCATAGCACCATACATGCTAGTACATGAAAATGTGCACTTGAAATGCAATGAACAGTTAAAACTACCCAATTGTGTGGAATTAAACACTTCGTTTCAAATAAATTGACTCTCTCAGTGGTAAAGATTAATAGAAGCCACATTTCTTTAGCAAACCTACAAAAAATAACTTCATTGTTCTGCAAGGTGATTAATGCTAATAACTCATTTTAGCCTTTCGTAATTATATGAATGGCCACAGAAATCCATTCTGTTTTTATTTGACCTGGGAGCAATAAACGAAGAGGGAACAGCAAAATCTCTAAACGTAAACAAGCGTCACATGGAGACTACTCCACCTCCTCACTATAACTCACGACTACTCTACGCACCAGCACCAGTTTTACGATATTTCCGAACCAGGGCAGTAATAGATAGTGCTCCCCATTCACATTTGTTCAAATTTTGAAATTTTGCCACTACATATCTATCTTCCAGACAGTAGTTTGCAAACCATTCTCTTCGCAATGCTGCCTCCTTCGAATAATTATTGCTGTTGATGTTAATAATTATTACTGTTATGTTAATAATTACTGGTGTTAATGAAAAAACACCACCACCAACTAAAACTGCATCTTCTAGCAAGCTGAGTGTTATTGATTGTAATTCATGCAATGTGATTTGTAATTTCAGTTCTGGCAACAGTGGTTCATGCATTACAGTAGCTTTTCGTCGTGTTGTTGTTGTGGTCTTCAGTCCCGAGACTGGTTTGATGCAGCTCTCCATGCTACTCTATCCTGTCCAAGCTGCTTCATCTCCCAGTACCTACTGCAACCTACATCCTTCTGAATCTGTTTGGTGTATTCATCTCTTGGTCTCCCTCTACGATTTTTACCCTCCACGCTGCCCTCCAATACTAAATTGGTGACTCCTTGATGCCTCAGAACATGTCCTACCTATCGATCCCTTCTTCTAGTCAAGTTGTGCCACAAACTTCTCTTCTCCCCAATCCTATTCAACACCTCCTCATTAGTTATGTGATCTACCCATCTAATCTTCAGCATTCATCTGTAGCACCACATTTCGAAAGCTTGTATTCTCTTCTTGTCCAAACTATTTATCGTCCATGTTTCACTTCCATACATGGCTACACTCCATACAAATACTTTCAGAAATGACTTCCTGACATTTAAATCAATACTCGATGTTAACAAATTTCTCTTCTTCAGAAATGCTTTCCTTGCCATTGCCAGTCTACATTTTACATCCTCTCTACTTCGACTGTCATCAGTTATTTTGCTGCCCAAATAGCAAAACTCCTTTACTACTTTAAGTGTCTCATTTTCTAATCTTATTCCCTCAGCATCAACCGACTTAATCCGACTACATTCCATTATCCTAGTTTTGCTTTTGTTTATGTTCATCTTATACCCTCCTTTCAAGACACTGTCCATGCCATTCAACTGCTCTTCCAAGTCCTTTGCTGTCTCTGACAGAATTACAATGTCATCGGCGAACCTCAAAGTTTTTATTTCTTCTCCATGGATTTTAATACCTACTCCGAATCTTTCTTTTGATTCCTTTACTGCTTGCTCAATATACAGATTGAATAACATTGGGGAGAGGCTACAACCCTGTCTCACTCCCTTCCCAACCACTGCTTCCCTTTCATGCCCCTCAACTCTTATAACTGCCATTTGGTTTCCTCATCGCATAATTAACTCTATTTAGAAGAAACGTGAACAGTTATTTTGACATTCTAAGATAATTAAAAGAACTTCTTGGATCTTCCATTATAAATTATTTCAGCAAGGTTGCTGAGTAACTGAGCTGACATCTTTTATTCATCCAGTCACGAATAGAGACATGTTTATCATTTTTTCCTTGAGCAGCAATTCCATGCAACAAACTTTAACTTTCATTTCAGACACGACTCAGGAACCCACAAAATGATGAAATTGTAATGTATACTTGTTTCGCCAGTCCTAAAATCATATATGAAACCATTTGCATGGAACTCATTTCACACAAGGAGGGGCGCAACCCAATATCATTGTGCAAACTATGCCTAACGCTTTTCAAACCACCACCTGCAATATTTTCCCCTGACCTGTTAGAATTAGATTCGTTTCAGCAAACCATTTGCATGGAACTCATTTCACACAAGGAGGGGCGCAACCCAATATCATTGTGCAAACTATGCCTAACGCTTTTCAAACCACCACCTGCAATATTTTCCCCTGACCTGTTAGAATTAGATTCGTTTCAGCAGTTGGCACAGACCACCACAGGCGTCACTGCACTTGCGCAGCTACGATGACGTAGGAAGCTCGTATGTATATACATTAAAAGATCTTACATTATGTCCTAAAAGAAACAAGACATCAGAGGATACTCCAAGAGCATCGTAATTTCATGAACCATACTGAAAAGCATTATTCGGCTTATAGTGCACATTCGCATGTCCAGATTCCCAATGAAGTACGTCTCAACCCGATATTAAGCTTTTCAGTGCGGTTTTTGGGATGTAAATTTTCTTGGAGTACCAGTACTGTATTATCTCATGTCTGGTTCCTTATTATGGCATAATGCCATATGTGCTAGAAGATGAAAACATGCACTTGAAATGCAGTGAACAGTTGAAACTACCCAATAGTGTGGAATTAAACTCTTCGTTTCAAATAAATTGACTGTCTCAGCAGAAAAGATTAATAGAAGCCAAATTTCTTTAGCAAACTGACAAAAATAACTTCATTGTTCTGCCAAGGCGATTAATGCTTGACTGTCAGAAAGGTGGAAATAAAATAAGATCTGAAACTACCAACATGTTAGCCCTTCATAATTATGTGAATGTATTTTAATTCACTTGATAAGCTCTCGGCCATAGAAATCCGTTTTGTTTTCATTTGACGTGAGAGAAATAACCGAAATGAAACAGCAAAGTCACTAAACATAAACACGGGTCACATGGAGACTACCCACCTCGCTACTACAAGTCAGATTGCTCTGTGCACCTGCCCTGGATCTACGATGATTCCGAACCATCCCCCCACCCCCCAAGCATTTGGGATAGTAGAACACCAAAAACTAAAAAAACCTGCCTTTTCACAAAATTTTCATTTTGTAGTGCACATCTTTCTGAACAGCCTGATACATAAAGCATATATGAAATGTAAGACATGTTATTTGGTCTTAAGTGTGCCAAAGTGCGGCGGCACGCCTCTTCACACAGCATTCTTCTATCACGTGTCACTGCATTTCACTCTTGGAATTCAAACATGTATATTTTGTAATGGATGCCATCAAATTATATTCAGGACAGTGGAAATTAAAATGTCCTGTGGTGCCTCTACTGCTCCCAGTTGGCCAGTTTGACATCCTGCCCCTCTTAAAAAACTCGCAATTAATACTTGATGGGATTATTTGTAACCGGGAGATCAAGAACTCTTCAGAAAATTTGCACTCATTATTGCCTATTGGCTAATAACTTGCTGTTTCGTGTGACATAAAAGCAAATATAAGGTACATAAAACCGCGAAGACAAGAGACAAGCAAGACAGTACAAATTTCTTCAATCCTTACATCCTAGCATCTTTTCTCTCTAATCTTGCTACAGCTTTACATGATGTGCTTTCCTTCTTGAGAAACAATCTATTACCTCATCAAAGTTCGTCAAATGTTTTGCTACATGAAAAATCAAAATGTCGTTGTCTAATATTGAAAATGCTGTTATTACAAATAGTACCCACGACTAATGTGATTTCTCAATCTGACTACGTCTCTTTTGTCACTGTCTGCTAGATGAAACGAAATAGGCCTCTCTAATATTGCAGCAATTTTAACAAACACCGAATAAATGAGACTGTTTTGGCACAAACGGTCATTTTTATAGCACGACAGAACCTAATTCACGAATTACCAATATCAAATGCCTATTAGGCCTACTAAAGCCAAAAAGCTTTATGTTAGGGATAGTTTCACATTTCATTCACACACTCCAGCTTCTCAAACATGAAATCAACTCCCAGAATAGAACTTAAGCAGCTGCTAGCTGGGGACTGTACAACTGGCCGTTACTAGAGTAGCAATCTGGCCAAAACTTTCCTGTCTAAAGTTCAATTTCTTGGAGACATCACAAAGATAATACATGATCGTTCTTATTTGTTATTCCTGTCTGTAGTTTATTTCCACTCTGGTAGTCTGAATCCATGGATTTCGCTAGTAATTATAAGCTGATCGGTCATTCGCTAACCCAGTCAACACATAACACACAGTGATTGGCATTCACCCATTTGACTTTATTCCACTCATGTAATACAGCCTCGTCCCCTACTGTCTGGGAAAGTTTGTTTCTAAATGCGACATTCCTCTGGCAGAGACATCACGTACACTATGCACCCATTCAAAAATCAACTTATGGTTCACTCATAAAGCAATAAGGGAATAAATCAACAGGGATACGTTTCAAAATCATATGAATAATTGCTAGACCAACGTGCACTGGATGTTAGGCGCTCTGAGAAACAAGATTTTTTTCCTCAAGAACACGAATTTGGTGGCCCCATCCCCTCACGAAATCGCCGCCCGAGGCAGACATGACGGATCCCGCTTCCCCCCTCGGGCACTAGATCCGGGCCTGTTGCGCATGTGTGAATCTGGCACCTTGGGCACGCCCGTAAAATTTTTCCGGATAGCATCTGGCTGCTTGCTGCTACTGCTTATACAGCTAACAGCTACACTTCTGTAGCCAGAAGTGGGAGAAGGTACTACCCATATGCGACTCAACTGCGCACGAGCCCACTAATGAATTTAATGTAAACAGTTGAGAAGTCACTCTCATATGAAGCAATTTGTTGTTATAAGGCATTGCATAGCCTTCCTAAAGCCTTTGACATGTTTTGCTGTTCGCAGATGCTTGTATGAGCACTGTGTTTTGTCGTGTGTCACGCGTTTCCTTTGCAACTGAATTTTACGTTCTTTTTTCTCTCGTTCATGTTTTATTGCTGCAGTAGTGGGATACAGTAATATCTTTTGTTAAAGTATCAGTTCTTATGAGATAAAATTACAAAAATTCATCGTATTTACTCGAATGTAAGCCGCACATTTTTTCCGGTTTTTGTAATCCAAAAAACCGCCTGCGGCTTAGAACCGATTGCAAAGTAAGCGGAAGTTCTGAAAAACGTTGGTAGGTGCCGCCACAACTAATTTCTGCCGTCGAATATATGTAGCGCTACACAGGCACGCTTAGCAGGAACAAAAACAAATAGATCAATACTGGTGCCGAAACCTCCGAGTCAGTGAAGAGAGAGGAAAAAAAAAAAAAAAAAAAAAAAAAAAAAAAAAAAAAAAAAAAAAAAAAAAAAAAAAAAGAAGAAGAAGAAGAAGAAGAAGAAGAAGAAGAAGAAGAAGAGTTTTTTTTCTCCACCCCGAGTTTCGACCACTGCATTTTCATACATTATCCAACGAAGTAAATACAAATTCTGTATTGTTCATCTTCAAATGTAGCAGCATTTCAATGTACTACGAAAATCCGACTGGCAAGACTGTTTGGGATGTTTGTCAATATGGCCAACTCTACGTTCTGAATTTTTTCCTACCTGTGAGAAGAGATGGTTGCTAATAGGAAGTTTTATGAATTGTGAATCCCATGCAGTATTCTCTTCACCAAAAGAATAATACGAATATAAACATTTTGCCATGTATTCTTTCATGTTTGCTGCTATCTCATTTAAATACTGTCTGCCTAATAAACTACGAAGCTTGAGTGAGACAACAGCAAACGCAGAAGAATATACATATCATGTCATTTTTATATTCGTATTATTCTTATGCTGAATAGTGATACAGTCAGAAATGAAGCACGCAATTGACTAGATTTTTAAATCTGAGATGACTAATTTCTGTGCAGAATGTAATGTACTAAAGAGGCGTCTGCAAAGATTTTCAAACGGAGAAAATTTTTCACTAAACTCTCGTTCAGAACATCATCTATCATACGCAGTCTATTATTTGGTTCTTGTTGACCATTATCAAAGAAAGCAGCAGTGTAAGTAACAACAAATAGCAGTCTCTTGCCATTGTTTCGCTAATGAGATGATTCCTCTCTTTTTTTTTTATTGTAAGCGGCGATAGTGTGCACAAAAGCAAGCCATGCCACGAGCGGCGACAGGCCATAAACACTCATTATCAGAATGTGACTAACAATGCATGACACAGTACAGTAATGCATTTTTAGCTTAGAGTGACGTAAACACCTATAACAAAGAGAACGGCACTTATCAGATCAAAGAAAAATAAGCAATCAATTCAAACCAGACAAAGCACGTGAAAAAGGAAGGGTACCCGTATAAATAAGGACAGAGCGCCTGATGCATAGCAATGGCTACCTGATAAAGCTTAACTGCTAAGCTTACGAACCAAACCAAACTACTGTAGCTGTGTCTTCATTCATTCGACCTAAATCGTGTCTCTTATTACAATGGACCAACTTTTTTCGATTTGGAGGTGCAGCCCAAGACTTTTCTCTACCCTTGAATTTTGAGTCTCAAATTTCAGGTGCGACTTAGATTCAGGAAATTTTTTTCCCTTGATTTCAAGTCTCATTTTTCAGGTGCGGCTTAGATTTGAGTAAATACGGTAACTGAAAACTAAAACAAAAAAAAATTCCAGGGTTTTTCCCGGGTATCCCAGTTGTCCCCCTGTCTCCAACATACCCGTCACTCTGCCACTTTCCTGAATTTAATACCCATTAACAATCACCACATTCTTAATTATAAAATCATTATTTACTAATTTATTTATTCCCCCTTTGTTTTTAAGGATTTCTTCTTTCCTCTTGTTTCACAGTTGCCCACTTTCCTTTTATTTCTCACTTCTATTTTTCTTCCCCCTTTCATATATCGCCCTCGTTAATCTTTTATTTCTGACAATGTATCTTCCATTATACGTGAATTACAAATGCACTACCAGAGAACCACTTTTTCTGAAACCCTCAGCTTTATTTTTGCTGCCTCCTCTTCATCCTTGTCTTTCTGAGCCTGAGAGATACCAATAACTACTACACCCCCCCCCCCCCCCCCCACACACACACACACACACACACACACACACATTTCCAGCCCTAATGTCTCAAATCAATTCCTCTTTCTCTCTGAACAATGAATGTACCTCTTTTGTAAGTTAGGATTAGTACTGTTGATTAGTGTTGCTATTGGCAGCACCAGGAACTTCATATTTTGAATGCCCTACTGCCAAGCTATTCAGTCCTGATAAATTGAATTACTGAGATAAAAGTAATTTTTAACACTTATTTGAGGGGCTGTAAACTTTCTTTGTAACTGACGCAGATGACAATGCACCACTTTATGTGACATCTTTTTCTCGTTGTATTTAGGGTTGTTAATAAACTGTTAGTGACAAGAGAGAAAATAGTGAAGAAATCTTAACATATAAAATTGAGCAAAGACCTTGTATGAAGAAGCTAGGAGACAAGTACAGGCTATGTAACTGAAAATTATAGTGTATTTGGAAAAGTACTTGGTTAAATTGAAGAAAATCATTTCAAGAACAACAAATGACAAAAAAATTAGTTCCTGCTTCTACACTGGAGTTGTCAAATATACTTTACCATTGTGTGTCTTATTCAGGTATAACTATTAGCAGTGGGTGTGGCACTTTCATGATAAGTTAATGCAGTTACTTGGAATTTTTTCACAAAGAATGTGAAAGTGGTAACAACCATCTAATGTATCTTATGTACCTCTGTCGTCTGGTGGCTTCGATTGTCGCCTAAGTGCTATTGTTACAGTAGTATCGACAGATGATGGGTCAACTGGTGCAGAGGATGGTCGCACTGGAGTACTTCCCGATGTCCTCCTAACATACGTTGTAGCAGCCGTGTCATTTGGAGTACTTTTGCTACGTGCATCTTCCAGTAGAAACTGGAAAAGAAATTTATTACATGTACTTCATAAAGTAATTTTAATACGCTCTAAAAATAAAAGCAGCATGCAATTCATATATCAGGCGTTGTCTATCAAAACGGAAAAGAAAAATTTTTCAACACTTCTAAAGAAACAACAACACACAATGGATATCATGTATTGTGCAAAAATCTACCAACAAAATAGATCGGCCCTTTGCATATCCAGGTCACTAGCTCAAATGAGTTTCTGAAAACAAAGAGAATTCTGTTTGCATTTTTGGCGACATAAGAACACGTAAAATATTCCAAGAGCAGATAACTGCTCTAGTTTCGCCTTATCCCTCGCCAGCATTTTTTTCCAACCCGAATAGATATCATGCACAAAAGATGTAATTCTGAATAACTACAACTCTACATTATTACAATGACTATATGTGAAGACAGTGGATAATTGAAAGGAAAAGTGTGTTAATTACAGAAAATCTACAGTAACAATACCCTAAAAATAAACATGCACAGCTTATTTTAAATAATCAGCCGTAAGACAGGCAGAGACACAAAACTACAATAGAAACTTTAGTGAACAGAATTACTGCACCAGTGATATCTAACAGGTTGAGAAGAGAAGTCTACTACAAAGCAGAAACTACTGGGTGTACTGGAACAAGCAACTGTCAGCACACCTTATTCCTGTCACCGTTATCAACCCTAAGCCTCCAAGAGGGTCGTCGCTCTTGGTGTACTTCCTCTTCTTTTCCACCTGTTGCCACACTCTTTGAAGGCACTGTTGGGCTTGCTGTAGTTATTGTTGCAGTAATTGATGGTGAGTTAGTAACAGCAGGAAGCTGTGGAAACCGAATATCAGAAATGACACCTTTATAACGTGGCGCTGTATTAGTACACACTACATTTAACCCAAGCAAGTAATACGTTCAATAATTCCACACCCTGACAGCCAAAATTACAATATCTGAAAACTGGAAAATAGTAAGACAAGTTCAAGTAGCCATCTATGAATTTTTACGCACTCCAACTCCACATACATTTGAATCTTCATTCTCTTTTCATCTGCCTATCAAATTACAGTTGTTCTGTTCTTGCTTTCATTTTGTATGGAACAGTTTACAACTGAAGAAATTTGTTAGCACTAACTCCTTGTCATTAACATCCATTTCAGTGAAGGACAAGGTTTGCGCTGTGGTCCTGCTGGTGCACATCATGGCAGTCATCTAAATAAATTTTTGAGAAACAATTTCAGTTCAGACAACAGTCAACTATAGCATTTTTAAAGTTTATAACTCTTCTTAATCGAAACTTTCTGTAGTAATCACGCACTTCATAATACATTTTTGAAAATGTTCTAGAAATGTTGGAAGCACCATTTGTTAACCATGTGTACACAATATCCCAAAAAAATGTAAAGGACACTTCATGTAAATGTAATGGCTGGTTTGATGAGACAAACAAAGAAGAGAACAAAGGTACAAATCAATTTTTTTTTAATGAAATGATTTAATACTGGCAAACTGCACAGAAAACCTATAACATCATAAGTTATTATATATATAAGAGCGCCAACATATTGGAATGTTGACTCCACCAAGAGATATATTTCTTAACTTTTAGAGCTTCTAACTTACACCAATACAGGCAGACTTGTGTGTTTGGTAGCTCAGTGCAAAACTGAATACAGAGCACCACACTAAATACTTAGGCAAATCTAAATATGTTCCTTGAGGAACTATCAAAATTAAAATGTCAGTGAATATGTTGATAATGTAAGAATCTTTTATGTAATATCTAGCTTATTGGATTCCAATCACATCAACATGTATATCCTTTGACTAAGAAGCAAACAAACACCAACAAATTTCCTAAAATTATTTTTCATGATATTTTTGTTCCCATGTTTTGTATTTTTCTCTCCATGCTTTGCAGTTGCACAATTGTGTCTGCCCCACAAGTCAACTGCCTTCTTATCATTCCTAAACATTAATTATATTTTTGTTTTATCTAATAATTAATGCCAAAACTCAAAATGAGTTCTACACAGAGTTTTGAGTAAACAATATTTACTTTTCGAATGCCTGATAAGCATGAATAAAAATATTGCCACTATGTGGTAAACAAATACAGTTTCTATGGTTAATTGCAAACTACAGGATACCCATTTTCTACATGGAAAGGAGTGGTTTCAGCTTTATTCCTCACTGGGACATGAAAGAGGAGGGAGATGGAGACCAGAGAAAGGAGGAGGGGTGGGGCTTATGTTCATATACTTTTAACACACACCTGTTCATTATTGCTCAATTGCTGTGTTGCTTGTTGAAGCTGCTGCTGATTTTTTCGTTTTACCAGCTGCTCTGCAGACTTTATTTCTTCTAAAGTGACACCTTGAGTGGATCGTCGTGTTTCACGAACACGTTTTGCATGTGCTTTCCTTTGCGTTTCTGATTCCTCATCACGAACAGGTGGGACAAAGGATCTGAAATAAATGAATTTATTTTAACAACTATATAAATTTGATTAAATGTATACCTACTACCTTCACATTAGTATTTTATCATAAATGGTGCCTCTAATTTTTTCATTTTAATTATTCCAGTCTCATTTTATTATATTCTCAACGCTCTCATACTGGGGATTCATTTTCTCTTTTCCTGTTACAAACATATGTAATTATATTACTGAAATGTAAGCTGCAATCATGTTCACCTTACAATGCTGCAGACTGATGGGATAAGACACAAGCCTAAAAAAAGGACTTTTTCTCACCTTACAGTAGCAATATGTGTGGTCCTAAAAGGAATTAGTAGTGTTACACGAGCTATTATGTATCCTAATCTTGGGGTAAAAAAAAAAAATTATTTTAACTTTGCAAATGGAGAGAAAAGTTTTTTCATTACAAATAAAAAAATTACTTCCTACAATTTTACAAATGAGAAAGCAAACAAAACTTATGAACTAATGTACACTTGCATTGGCTTCTTTAATGTTTTAAAATGTCTCTTTTGACAGTATTTAATGCCGTAGCGGAAGTCAACCTAGCAGGCTGCTGCACATTACATTCTGAATACTTATTTTTATGGTACTTCAACTGCAGTGAAAAAGGGCCTACTCTTAACACTGAAACACTACCTTCCACGGTAGAATGACTGCTGCTTAAGACAGCCTCTTTTGGAACAACATCAGGTCGCAAAACCTATGGATTTTCTTTGTAGTTCCACCACTTTTGAACACCGTTTCAAAGTTAAATTAACAGAGCCCTGTTATCTATGATATTAGTCATTTAAGAGTGAGGGAAATGGGCAGTGGTAGTTCAGAGTTAAATGCAGCAGTATGTTTCCTGTGGTTGAGACATTACACATTAGCTCAGCTCATTGAATGGAAAGGAATTGAAGCCTTTATCTTTCTGGTTGTCTTTAACCTGCACTCATCTCATTCAGCTTCATTCTGCTTATTTTTTAAAAAAAAAAAAAAAAAAAAAAAAAAAAAAAAAAAAAAAGGGGCAAGAACCAAACTGTTTGAAAGGCTTCTGCAAACTAAGTTACAATTCTACACCTCTTTATTGCAACTGAGAAACAATTCTAACTCTATATAAATGACACTCACAGTTTGTATTCAAGTAATGTTAACATTAGTATCTCCATAAAAATTAGAAAAAAATCATTTTACCAGCACAAACATGGTAATGATGTGTGCAATTAACTTATGTTGTGTGCAGAAATATAAACATCACAATACCGTATTTACCCTAGTATAAGACAATCCTGAATATAAGACAACCCCTTCCCCTCCGCCCCTTTTTAAGAGTCTCCTTTAGCAGAGCTCATTTTTAATATATTCTGAGTACTCAAAGTTACAAACTGTTTTATTGACATTAAGTACCCGCCAAACCCTTAAGCATTATACCTATTTTAAAATAAAGGCTTTTCCGATTGCCTACATTAAAAAATACAACAAGAAACCAAAAGGAATGGTTTACATTAATTTTTACCGTTAGCACCTTTTTCACTTACTAAACCTGTTGGCTGTGGTATCATTATTTTTAAGCACCACCCTCATCCTAACAGAACAGTTGTGAAGTTTATGTCTTTATTGTCACAAATATTTCACGGTTTCTTCCAAATACGTTGTGATATCCGAGGTTGTGATTACGGTGGAACCTGAGAATGCAGATGTTTTGCTGAATATGTATTGGGTTTTGCTTCAACACTGACGAGAATATAACGCAGTTTCTTGCTTCCAAATATATTGTCTGCTCGCTGCTCTCTCAACAGCTACGCGGAATCAGCATCTGACACACCCTCATTGATTCCTGTTATACCTCATGATCAGTGTCAACAACATTGCTGTAGGAAACATGTAAGTATACTATGGTCCCTATCTAGACAACCACAACTGACCCCTATCTAGATCATCATCTGCTGAAATGTACAACACCACAGTTCTGTTTTTGTCCAATTTTGAAGTCAATTCAAATGGTTTCAGGCAAACTACAGCAGTATAGGTTCTCCTGGTTGGTAGCAAGACAGAACTTGCTGCCCATTCAGTACTCCATAACCTACTTCTCAATGAAGACTGTATCACTCTTCCCCTCCAACCCTTCCAAAATGCTGTGCTGAGCAACTGTGAAATTTGGGCTGCAATATCTTCTACGGTGCAGGTCATACGCAACATCACTAACTAATACATAAAGACTGCAATCACAATTCAATAAAATCTTCTAATTTCCACTTGCTCTGTGATCTACTGACATCTGTTGGCACTACCTCCACAAAGGGTCTTGCCGTTGTAATTTATTCTTGTGATAACAATTGCTGACAGTTTAATACTTTTTTTTTTAGATATTTAATTCTGAATTAATTTCCCTTCCTGTTTCCTACACTGTTAACCAGCACCATGAATGTTGGTATACAATATCCACATATGTATGAGAACTTTTACTGCAAACCTGTTCAAATATAATAAGAGTTTGTAAGATAATAGCTTTAAATTCTATGTCCTCCTGGATTTCACGAAATTGTGAATTTCAAGCAGAGCAATAGGTGGTTGTTGTAAATAGTTTATAGTTTCTCATGTATTGTTTGCACTAATGCCACGTGAGTCAAATGTCACTTGATTGTACGATCAAGGTCGATACCGTATAAAGCACTTCGGTGTATTAGAAAATGTGTAACCTGTTTGAGTGCGAGCATTGTCTGCTTTCCAAATTCAACATAAATCTGCACGTGACCTCCTTAGCCCAAGATTCATCAGTAAATGTAAGAAATACCTATATCAAACTATTAAACAGTATAAAAACATTGACCTCAGCATCAATAGTTGAATATGTGAATGTAAGACAATCTCGTTGTCTTCGGACAATGAATGGGGGGGAAAACCTCATCTTATAATCGAGTAAATACGGTAATAAACTGTTTACCCTTTCTGCTTCTGTACCTGAAAACAATGACACACACACACACACACACACACACACACACACACACACACACACACACACACACAGAGAGAGAGAGAGAGAGAGAGAGTATCAGACATTCATAATATATCTCTGTAATTTTAAAGATTAATTACTTATTTACACCAAAAATGACAAAAAGATAAGGCAAAGTAAGAAACATGCAAAACTCTTGATACACATGCATACTACACTTGTGAGACTGGTAAACCACACAATTTGATTGATACATGACCATCAACACATTGGGCCAACCCTGAAGGGCTAAAAGCACCTGTTTAGCTTTCATACGCATCACAAATGTTTCAAAGTAACAACTGTGAAGGGCTACAAGCACTGCAATATTAAAGCTGGAATATATAAATTAAATATTTGGGGGGAAAAAAAAACAAACAACAAAAACACAAGCCATTAAAGCTAGGTCAAACAACTTTATAATTAATTAAATGACTATCCACTAATCAGCATTTGCTATTTTTCTGATGAGAAATTTTAAAGCACTCAAGAACAAACATAGCTGTAGATAGTTATAAATTACAATGAAGATAAACCTTGTCAGCCACGGAACTACAGGAGAAAGGAAACTCACAAATTGTTTAAAAATTTCCAATTACCTGTTATTAGCAAAGAATATTTGAGGAGTTGTTCAATTTCCACTTAAAGTGGAAGTTGGTTCTTTGCTGTAGTAAACTATCTGAGCACTATAATGAACAGTCACTACTTATTTTGAAATACGAAATATCAAATCAAATTACTATTGGATTTTTAAAAAATTCTTTCCATCTCTAATCATATGCCAGAAAATTGACACTGTCTAGAGCTCCAAAAGAATAGAAGAATAGTTGGATATGCAGGACCAACATTAATACATTTAATAAATGCCTCACATGGATTTAAGTAATACCGATGGGAGTGATTAAAAATAGGCCAATTTTTTAAAGTTTGAAGCTGGAAGTATATCTTTTACAATTGAGACTGATGAATAGTTTACAGTGAGAAAACAATAACACAAACAACTTGTTACTGGTTACTTTCAATAAAAAAATTCTTAAAAAACTGTTCTTACAAATCAAGAAAGAAAATTGCTATAAAAACTGATCAAAAAACTCAATTAATAATGAATTTTTTTATATTACACCTGACAGATCACAAATAAATTTGATACCACTTGAAAACAGAAAGGGAGACGGTGATGTATGTTCTGCTAATGAGGTGATCATTGGAGACTGACTACCAACTCAGCAGGAAAACATGAGAGTATTCATAATTTGTAACTCTGCTTGTCAGAGAAGAGTGATCCATAATTATAAGAATTCATACATCAATGAAATTATGTTGCTCACTTCAGAAATCAGATTTATATTGCCCCATATGTTACACCAAGTATAAAGATAAGTAAATTTAATGACTGTCTAAATGAACTAGATGCCTGCCACATCACATAATATTATTATTTTCTTATGTGAACCATTTCATTAGATGGCCAAATGACTGCAGAAGAAATTACTGAAATTAGTATTAATTTACAGTGAAAAACCACAAAAACAAAAATAATGGGCATGCATTAGAGAGAAAAAAAAAATCACTCATTCAGCATAAACACACATGACCTTAGGGAAGAGTGATGATATCTACAAACAGTTGTTACAGAAATGATGTGTAAGAATATAGGCAGAAAGCAAAGAAAAAACTGAAAAGCATCCAAGTGTTAGTGAAAACTGATGTTGTGAGAAACGCACTTGAAAAAATTTTTAAAGATGTTCCCTGGGCTTAGCTTACTCCCACCGGGTGTTGTGGGTGTAGGTGGTGTTGGAAGACAAGTGCTGGCAGCACTGTCCTTTGGAGGACTGAAACTAGTGAAGTTAGCAATTCAGTGAACACAGTACCTTATTTAAAATCTGATGAACCACACACAGTATAAATTAATATCTTAAAAACATTTTCCTCAGTTAACTGGATAGCACAGCACACATTTGCAGTGAGCACAAGGTGTTTTATTCTCTTTCCCCCGTTGTTCCCTCAAAAGAATAAATTTTTATTCCCAGTATGTTGCAACGAAGAATCTTCTTTCTGTGCGAGTACAATTTAAATAAAAAAGTGTCCTGATACAGGAAAACATTCTGCAATGAAAACTTGCCAAACTCAGATACATAATTAAGTAACAGTGTACCCAGAACAGTCTGCACTGCAAAACAAAATGACTTTTTTTTTAATTTGGCGAATTTTGTATAAAAGAACTTGCAATTCATTATCTCTAAAAAATGGTTGTACAGAGAAACAAAAATCAAATAACTTTTACCAAAAAATAACAATCTTAGTAAAATATCAAAATGCATGGTCCTGTTATACTCTAAAGACCAAAGGATCCATGCCTCATGGTGCAAAAGTTACTTGAAACAACTGCTGCAAATTTTCCATCACTCTAAGTGAAGCTAAGAGCAAACAATCGCAATTCTGCTAAGTTCACACATTTATGTACATTTAAATTACTAGAACATTAATCATATAATTCACATGATCATAAAAAAATGGTAATATGACTAATCTGTGACAGCCAAGTAATATCATTATGTTAGCAAACATCTGCCCACCCAATGACTATTCCTTACTGAAAGGACCTTTGTATTTGAATTTCAAGTGGAACTTTTTGATTTCCATGCTTCTATGATAAGCCTGCTGTAAACAGAGTCCTCACATCTTCATTTTGAAATCAAGTTCAACTATTTTCATTAACTGTTATTTCTAAGCAACATAATTTTGCAGTAGATGAAAATTTTAACTTCCTCAAAAAAATTTTCCACAACACACCACACGTTCTATTTCGAGTAAGGGTTTCCCCCACTGTTTTACAGCCCCTTAAAAAAAAACAACAGTGCACTGTAAGAAGATAAGATATCTGAGGCTATTGAATCTTACAGTTTTTGTCACATAGCATTTTAATGTATGTCACTCAGCAAAGACATAATATGAATATAAAAATACTACTAACTATTTCACGGAATTTTCCAAGGAAATTATTAGGCATGCAAACATTCCATTAACACAGTTCAAGTCGAAAAGTTCCAATAGAAAAAAATAGTTTGCACAGAGCAGTAACATACAGTAGTGATACCCGATTCGGCAGTGATATCGAAGTACTGTGGTTTTAATTGTCAAAGTAACTTTTCACAACTTTACAGTTGCAGTATAACTGCCTAAATCTTTCAGAAGTTTCATGACCCTAAACTGCAATGACATATTCTGTCTCTACCATTACCACTGCCACCACCACTCCAAACAGAGGAAGTATAGCAACTAGAAGATATATAAAAACTTGCTGTTTCTATCTGCCTTTAAATCTCAGAGCATCAATGGAAACAGGTGTCTAAAAGGTTATATCAGTGATGTACGTAACATATGCAGGTAAAATTTGTTCACATCAGTATTCCTGTAGAGGACATAATATGAAAATCCTTTAAGGTATGTCACAGACACTTTGTGACAGAGTGAAGAAAGGGAACCATGTAGTCAACAGTAAACATATGGAGTTGAATAGTAGCCAATGATTGAACATCTCTTACAAAAATGCTTTCAGGCTTGAATAATTATAACTACACAAAATGTATAATATTTTAGCCAAGCCAGTGATCACAGGAGGATTATAATTAAACTTAAAAATGCTCAATAGTGTTTGTAATGTTAGTTGCCCAAAGAGTTTTGTTGGTGTTCCATAATTTTCATAATTTTGACTGTGATAAATTGACACTGACATGTTTATTTTAGGGATGCCAGTGTAGGAGTACACACAAATTAAGTAAAAATTTGTTCAATTCACACATTTATTTACATGAATAAGTGCACCTCCAAATTTTCGACTGTGTGAGACAGTGTGTGCCAGATAAGTCAGATTTGAAATTCTACTTTCTAATATCACTGTTCGACATGGGTTCTATTTCTGATATTAAAGTATGTGCTTCTAGACCAATTTACCTTGGGAAATTCAAATATGTAAACAAAATATCGTTGTCAGGGATACTTTTTATGTAATATGTATATATATGTATATTCACAATTCATGGCAAACACAGAGACGTTATAGAGAAATATGGGTATGTTGCCGCATCCAGTAGTGATAGAACGTGATAATTTCTTGTGCAACAGCAGGTGGGAAGAATCAGACATCATTAGGTTATCCCCTGCCACACCTATGTCATTAAGACCACCTTAAACATCTCATTAACTCGAACGGTGACAGCCGGTTGTTGCCTCGGCAGTAAAGATTCACGCCTCCTGGGGGGCAGGTGCATCGAGTTTACAACAGTGGTGTTAGCCGCAATTTGTGTCAGTCTTAACGAGTGAGTGTTTTGGCTGCCAAGTAACTGTCTGTCATATTTCCGAGCATGGTTGAATTTTTTAGTTCCTGTGTGCAAACTGATTGAGCCTGGTGCTGAAGGTAAAACGACTGCTTGTTTTTACACATCAGCGTTCCTCTAGTTCTCTACTATTAATTTAATACAGGTGTGTCACCAAAGTGGTATTTTTAAATTTGCAGAAATGCCACGTTGTCGTGGATGTCGATGTAAGCCGGACAACGTCTGCTACATCTGTGGGAAGTTCACTTTTGCCAGAAATAGGAAGAAAATTTCTTCAGTCATAAAGAAAGCATACAAACATTACTTTGGAGTAGAGGTAGGACACCAAGATAAAGAATGGGCACCACATTTCTGTTGTGCTACATGTTACTGCAAACTAATTCAGTGGTGGAAAGGTAAAGAGAATGTGGCGTTGTTTGCTGTTCCCATGGTGTGGAGGGAGCCTAAGGACCATGTTACTGATTGTTATTTCTGTCTAACAAAAATTCAGGGTTTTACAAACAAAAAGTCAAAGAAGCACATTGTTTACCCAGATCTGCCTTCAGCGAGAATGCCAGTGCAGCATTCCGACAATCTTCCAGTACCTTCAAGAGCTCGAGGTCAAATTCCAAGTGACAGTGAAATAAGTAGTACTGAAGAAATCACAGATGATGATTCTTTATATCACTGCACAAGTGAGTCATCGCCACATTTGTTAACACAGGCAGATTTAAATGATTTAGTACGTGATCTACGACTAAGTAAACAAATGGCACAACTGCTTGGTTCAAGATTACAAGAGTATACTCTACTGCACCAAAGTACTAAAATCAGTGTGTTCAGGCACAGAGAACATGCCTTTATTTCTTATTTTTCAACTGACGCAGCACTGACATTTTGCAACGATGTTGCTGGCCTGATGAAAGTGCTGAACTTCACTTATATTTCACAGGAGTGGAGACTTTTCATAGATGCATCGAAAACAAGTCTGAAGGGTATTTTGCTCCATAACGGAAATAAAATACCCTCTGTTCCAGTAGCTTATGCTAGTTTGACAAAAGAAAATTATGAATTCGTACAAAGGATGCTAAATTCATTAAAATACAATGAACACAAATGGAAAATATGTGCAGATTTCAAGGTAATTGCTATGGTACTGGGAATGCAAGAAGGCTACACAAAGTATGCCTGTTTCCTTTGTGAGTGGGATAGTCGAAACCGAAATTCTCACTACGTGAAAAAGAAATGGCCTAGGCGAAGATGGAAAGTTGGCGAAAAGAATGTACAACGTGAAAGTCTCGTAGCTCCTGAATATATACTACTTCCACCGCTTCACATCAAACTTGGCCTGATGAAACAATTCGTGAAAGCCATGGATCCAACAGGCTGTCAGTTTGCATATCTAGCTACCAAATTCCCCCGTCTTTCAGCTGCAAAAATAAAGGAAGGTCTATTTGTGGGCCCACAAATCAGGGAGCTGCAGAAAGATGCAAATTTTGAAGCATGTTTAACTGATAAAGAAAAAACCGCATCGGACTGTTTCAAGATGGTGTCGGAAAACTTCCTTGGAAGAAGAAGAGCTACTAACTACAAAGCAATGGTGAAGGATATGATCAAAGCATATCAGGATTTGGGGTGCAATATGTCTTTGAAGGTACATATGATGGACTCTCATCTGGACTACTTCACAGAGAGTTGTAGTGACGTATCGGATGAACATGGGGAAAGATTCCATAAAGACATTTCTACCATAGAAAGGCGCTATGAAGGGAAGTGGGTACCTTCTATGTTAGCAGATTATTGCTGGAATATCATTCGAGAGAAGAAAGATTCACAATACAAGAGAAAAAAGTGATGTGCATTACAAGGCAGTGGCTCATTGTTTGACAATTTTCTGTAATTTCTCATGTCAAATAAATGCTTCAAAGTGTATACACAAAGGTTACTGTGTTATATGTTAGATCCCACCCTCCATTAATGTGATGAACTTATAACATCATAAAGATGTGTATTTGTTTGTCGAATTTCACCTCACGTTTGCTGCACTATATCAGAAACTGAAAAGAGAAATAAAATTGTGATTACTCATAAACTATCCCTGACAGAAAAAAAACAAAAAAGTTTTCAATTCAGCACTCAAAATACAACTAGGATCACAATATTTTTTATCAGAAATAGAAGAAAAGGTTTTTTTTGTAGAACAGTGTATTTTACTGTATTATTTTCTCATAATCTTTCAATTACTTTGTCAATACATATGCATAGCATGATATTTGTGTATTTCTAAACATTTATGAGTACTGTAATACTCTTCATTTATAGTTAACCGTTAAGTTAATTTGAGCTTTCTACGAGGGTTGGAACTTTAATAGTGGCAACTAATTATTTACGGCTCCTACAAAATAGATACGTGTTTCAAAGTTTTTCTGACATTCAAAGTAGTCACCAGCATTGTGTTAACCCGTTGCCAGCAATGTGGAAGTCTTAGGACACTCTTAGCACTGCCAGTTGTGTTGACAGTTCTAGCGGCGCAGTCTATTGCCCGACGAATTAGCAGCAGTTCTGAAGCAAATGCCGTAAAGGGTTTCCTTCAGTTTAGAAATCGAGTTGAACTTACAAGGGCTTCAGGGGAGCGGAGTAGGTGGTATAGCACATAGCAGTCCCATCAGTCAAACAAATCAGTAACAGCTTGCACTGTACATGCCTGAGCATTGTCCTGCAAAACGATGGTCAGGTCCCGCAGAAAGTGTCATCACTTCTGTATCTACGCTGTTCATTTTTGGAAAACAACCTACGACCAGCTGAGAGACAGAAGTGATGACACTTTCAGCAGGACCTGACCATCATTTTGCAGGACAATGCTCAAGCACATATAGTACAAGCTGTTACTGATTTGTGTGACTGATGGGACTGCTATGTGCTATACCACTTACTGCACTCCCTTGACTGAAGACCTCATAAGTTCAACTAGATTTCTAAACTGAAGGAAACACTTCAGGGCATTCACTTCAGAACTGCTACAAATTCGTTGGGCAATATACTGTGCCACTCTAACTGTCAACACAACTGGCTCTGCTAAGAGTATCCTACAACTTCCACATCGCTGACAAAGGGTTATACACAATGATGGTGACTACTTTGAAGCTCAGTAACTTTTATCTATTTTGTAAGAGCTGTAAATAAATAGTTGTTACTATTTACGTTCCAACCCTTGTATAAATTACTGGCAACAGTATCCTTGTTCAAAGACAAACATTCTGCAATTTTACTGTATATGTCAGTGATTCTTCTACAAAAACTTTCATCCGTTTTTGACAATCTTCATAAGATACAAGTGTTTTGCCTAATTTACTTTGTAATTATTTTACATTTGAGATTTACAATTACTGTAAGTACCTAATGCGTTGTGTCACAGTTCTGTCTTATACCAGCACTGCATGTTGTCTGTGTGTGTCATAAATTAACACTGTTGTCGAATTTGTTAGTGTCCAGAACCTCAAAAAGCTTCAAAGGAAGAGTCAATTATATACCAAGTTTTTCTGCTGTCATAACAAGTATCTCGTTTTGGCTGTTAATCGCCTCAGTTCTTAAAGGCAATTGGTAATACTTGTTTATTAAACCACAAATTAAAAGAAATTAAGTAAGCTTAGTTTAAAGTTATTTGTTTACTGTTCTGTAAAATACTACACCAATCAGAATGCAGTTCCGCTGTGAATACTGATTTCGGGCATGGGGAGAGTTAGCTGCTGATCCTAAGCAGCTGGAAAGCTGCCCCAACTACTGTCAAGTGATTGGAAGCTGCTGCAAATGGATGTGTCAGGAGGGCTATCCTATGAATATGGTCTCCTCTGCTGGAAGTATAGGATCTATCAATACTTGAATGTCAGTGGCATATCAGTAACAGAATTAGCTGCCCTGGATGACCGGGGGGGGGGGGGGGGGGCTAAACTGAATATAAGGGTGGTAACCCTAAGGGAAATGGCAGCAAGGAATGGGAAGGAACACCACGTGCACTCAGTGCGTGTGTGCCAGGAGGCCACATTCAACTTGTTGGAGAGGCTACTGTGGCAGCCTCTGAAGAAACAAGATGCAACCAACTGCGGATTGTAGTGCAAATTGTTAAAAATGATGCCTATATTCTGAGCTCCAGGGTCATACATGGTTCTTTCCAGTGACTGGCAGAGAAGGGTGAGGAGACCAGCCTTGTGCATGGAGTTTCAATAAAGCTCACAATTTGTAGCGTTGTCACCAAAACTGATTGTGGCCTTTGGTTCTGAATCAAGTGGAAGTGCTGAACCAGAGACTTTGAAAATTCTGTGACAAGCTAGGTTGTGACTTCCTGGAATTGCGCCATAGGGTTGGAAACTGTAGGGTCACCCTACTCAAGTAGCTGGCTGACTGTAGGGTTCACTCATGGTCATAGTTTCAGAGTAGGCAACTCTCCAACTAGTCCAAGAGACCCAGAAGTATCAGTGTAAGATCCAAAGAAACGACTCTCCCACAGGAAGGAGTATTATAATCCTAGTGGTTAATAGCTAAGAATTCGCAACGAAGTGCCAGAGTTTGAAGCGCAGAAAGCATTAAAGCTCATACATTACTAGGTACAGAACACTGGTTACAATGCAAAATTGACAGCAGTGAGATTTTTGGAGAAAATTTAAGCTTGTAGCACAAGAATAAGATAATGGGAAATGGAGGTGGCATATGTATCACAGCAGATAAGAAACTCAAGTCAACCTACATTGAAACTGAATGTGAGATTGTTTGGGCAAGACTCAGTATTAGAGGTGAACATAAACTTACAACTCTAGCTTCCTGTAGCTCACAATTTTGTTAGTGGTCAGGACGACAAGCCATCCTGTCAAAATTTACAAGATGTATTCTCTGAAAATTACCCACAACAGGTAGTTTGAAACCCCACCTGTTATGGAAATATATTGGCAACAAATAGCCGTCACATCTCTGAAGACATTCACATTGAAACTGTTATTAGTAACCATGAGGTATTTGTAGTTACAATGATTAACATAGTACAAAGGGCAAACAAAACAAACATAAATATTTATATAGAGTGTACCGGGAAGAACGGCCAATATTCAAGGACATGACAGGAATGAGCATTTGAACCAAAAAATGTCTAGAAAGTAAGGGCTCTAAAATGCATACTGTGAAGAGCTGTGAGCACTACATCTTCAGTACTGTCAAACAAATTTCTTCCACCGAACAAGAGCTCATAGCTCATGCATTTTAAAGCACAGGTCTGTTAGACCGCCCCCCCCCCCTTTTTTTTTTTTTTTTTTTTTTTTTTTTTGCTAGAAGAAGAGTTCATAATGGGATGGCCTTCCCATGGTACGTGGTTACTGTGAAGAAACTTCAAAAGAAACAGTGACAACTGTATAAAAGGTGCAAAACAAAGCATATAGCTATATATACAGTGTTTCTGAATGGAACATGTTTAGCTTTACAAGGGCAATGCATGAAGTGAATAACTACAGTAGCACATTATCATCGAAGGATCCCTCTCAAAATATGAAGTAATTCTGGTGTCTAGATGTTCACAGATGACACAGTAACAAACTGAGGAGAGCAAGTAAAATCAGAAATGCTTGCTTAAGTTTTTAAATGTTCCAAAGGAAAATCCAGAGTACTGCCCAAATTGAATTCTCATACCATGACAAGGATGAATGTAATAGATACTAGTGTCAGTGGCTTTGAGAAACTGATGACATTGTTAAAATTGAACGAAGCTCCAGGGCCTCAGGGCCTGATGGAACTATCACATTCTATACCTAATTTGCAGCTGACATAGCCCCTCTTTTAGCCATAATATACCAAAGATACCATCTACTTGAAAGGTATCTGAAGTTATCCAAGAAATTACTTTCTAATATCCTTGACATCCCCCTTTGCTGTAGCATCTTAAAACACATTCTGAGCTCAAACGTAATGAGGTATCTCTAACAGAATTACTTTTTCAATGTCACCCAGCACGTATTCTGCAAATATCGATCATGTGAAACCCGAATCATGCTTTTCGCTAATGACATTCTGAAAGTTATGGATCAAAGCAGTCAGATAGATGCAGTAATTTTTATTTCTGAAAGACATTTGACACAGTAACAAAATACAGTTGTTACCGAAAGCACTAAATGGGGTATCAAGAACAATTTGTGACTGGATTGAAGATTACTTGGTGGCACAATTACTGATGAACTTAAAACTAAACTGAAATGTGCCCCATGGAAGTGTGTTGGGACCTGAGATATTCACATGGTATATTATCGACTTTACTAACGATAGTAACCTCAGACTTTTTGCAGACGCAGTTATTGGTAATGAATTACTGTCTTTTTTTTAAAAAAAAAAAGGGTGGGGGTGGGGGGTGTAATATCCTACAACAACGAGTCACAGACTCTATCATAGGTAAAGCAGGTGGTAAACTGTGGTTCATTGATGGAATACTACAGAAATGCTATCAGTCAACAAAGAGGAATGGATAAAAGACATTTGTGAGACTCACTCTAAAATATTGCTCAAGTATGTGGGACTTGTGCCAAATGAAACTAACAACAGAGATACAACGTATACAAAGAATGGCAACACAACGGAGACTGTCACATATATGCTCAAAGGGTAGAACTGGCATGTTCTTGAAGATAGACACAACCTATTCATTGAAAGCCTTCTTTAAATGTTTCTAGAACCAACTTTAAGTGATTAATCTAAGAATGTTTAGGCTAATTAGAGCATTTAAGTACTAATTTTTCTCATGCTTCATGCAGGAATGAAATTGAGAAAAGCCCTAATGATTGTCACCACGCACTTCACACTTTTTTGCCAAATATTGATGTAGATGGTCCACTTTTGGAGCACAATAGAGCAGCAAATCTGGATAGCATGGATTCAAGATGCCTTTGATACACTTCCGGAGGTAGATGGCCTCAGAAGTCTATGCACAGGTCATGCAATTTCCATCAATTACGAGCCAGCAGTTTGCAATCATGTAGATAGTGCCTGATAATGTTCCAGATGTGTTCCATCAGATTCCAATCAGGCAAATTTGGTGGCCAAGATATCAATGTGAACTAACTACTGTGTACCTCAAACTACTGCAGCACAAATCTGGCCTTGAGATACAGTCATCCCCCTGGAAGATGCCACGCCATCACACATGAAAGGACACAGGTGGTCCACAATGAAGTTCACAAAGTGTACAGCTGTCGTGGTGGCTCCACATTCGGTGAAGAAGACATACCCAACATCTTGTCGCCTACTTATGGTTTCACCATCCTTTAACCACTTTCCACAGGTACTCAATACAGCAGCACATGAACACCCACCCAGCTTTGCGATTTCTGAGGTGCTCTTCCCGAGCAATGGGTCACGACAATCTACCCTTTGTCAAGATCACTTGTGTCAGTTTATTTCCCCATTTTCAGCCTGTATCATTGCTAGAATGACTCCCTCTCTTCCATTCATTACTGCTCTGTTTATACACACTCCTTACTGTGTCAGATACCTGCAACACCTTGAGGTGGCGCGCATAGACACAATTTCAATAGTACTATGTTCTAACATTAGGTTAACAAAAGACATAATACCAAAATGTTTCAAAACTGTCTGTGTGTGTGTGTGTGTGTGTGTGGGGGGGGGGGGGGGGGGGGGGCACATGCAAATAAAATGTAACTTTTTGTAGGTTTAGTTTGAGAACACTGAAAATATATCATGAAAAACTGAGTGGCTAATTTAAATAATGGGAAACTTTTAAGAAAAACAAGGAGGATTCTTAGAAAAAAGAAACCTTAAACACTGGCTATTTAAAGATAGAATGACAGGAGACCAACTGGGGACATCACATTGCATCCCCTGTCTCTCTCTATGCAGAATACACTGCTCACTTTCCTGCATTAATGCGCCAAACAAAAGGAGCAAGCTGGCCCTTCACAAAAACTATTATTATTATTATTATTATTATTATGACAACAGCACAATGTTCTAACATTAGGTTAACAAAAGACATAATACCAAAATGTTTCAAAACTGTGTCCATCCCCTTAAGAACAAATAAGAAACAAGAACAGGTGAATGTAATCTAAATGAGATAGATTCAAGATATTTAAAAGGAATAAAGAGAATTTCTTCTGTCTATTCCAACAGATCATTTTCTAGCTTGTCATTTCTACCATGATCTTAATCCAGCAGATTATCTTCTTCTTTGTTGGAAACCAGAATGACACTTTGTGGAGGGGTACATCAAGCTTTTTTTAAAAGAATAAATGCACCAAATGATGACGCAACATCCCTAAAATGTATGTATTGTAGGTCCTTCATATGTTTTCTAAGCTCTAAAAGAAAAACAGCTGTGCAAATAGCTCAACAAATTTAAGTGAATCAGTGCTGAGACACGTAATTCACCCAAGTACAGAGTGTACTGCAAATAGGTGACATTGATACAAGAAACCATAGTTCAATTTTTTGCTCTACAATTGTGTCCATTATACATCAACTGAATACTGATCACAATCTGAGTATACACATAAAAAATATTCTCTCCTTAACTCAAGAGTAGAAGCAACTTATTGTAGACACAAACTGTTTGTTTGATTAGAAAAAAGTTACTTTGACTTTGCCCCCAAAGTGTGATAACACTAGTTATTTAGTCAATATAAGTGTGTTTCAGAAATCTATCATTTTGAAAGAGGTTACAAATCAAACTTTAAAAATTATTTAGTTCATGAAAAGTAATTAAGTTGCTTTAACCAAATTACTTTCAAATCTTCCAGGGATGTTATTGACACACTGCTGAGCTTCTGTATAAAACTTGTCTGTAACATAGACAATCATCATGGGTGAAAGTACACAATCTCTAGTTAATTTGAAAATGATCCTTGGGCAAGTAAATTAATAATACTGTTCTTTAGTTGTCAAGCAAGTAAATTAATAATACTGTTCTTTAGTTGTCAAGTTATTCCATGGCAACAGATGTGGAAATGAGCTTTTAGGTAAACCACAAGGGGGTTAATATGACTAAGCAGAGATCAGTGTATTGATCGTTTACCTCAAAATGGTTAAGAAACCGTAAAATGTGGGCAGTGTACACAACCGTGGAAACCACATAGCCTCATATTATTATATTCCCATAGTTGAAAATGTGTGGGCCCCAAATGCCAAATCAGCAATACACATTGGATAGTTAAACAGAAATTGTGCAATACCACACAAATATGTATTTCCTTAAGACATCAACTGCAGGACAGTTGGGATAGGGAACAGTGTATTGTTGAATTTCCCACCAAGTAACTGCTAACAAGGGGCTGTACAAACTTCCCCTCGTGCATTTTCTATTAGATTCATATCGACAGAGTTTGTAGGAAACGACTAGGACTGCAATATACGTAAACAGGAAGATAACTCTTAACTTTGTATGGCTCCTTGTATTCAAAGAGCCCACTACCAAGGGAGTAAACGCTTACTTTTGTAAGCGTGACATCAATGGATCGAATCTCACTGACTGTACGTTTTTCCCCATTCTTAAGTAATTCTAAAAGAATTTATTATGACTGTGAAAATGAACAATATTTAATGATTCATTTATTATGTTCATAATCTTTATCTGGAATAAAAGGGAAAAAGTAAGGAGATTGAAAATAAAACAAGGATACAGGAAAGCTTTCAATCAAATCAGTATACTCCTCCTATTTACATTATTGCATCTACGTTTACGGCAAGTATAATATGTAACCTATGGAGACCACAGAAATCATGATGATACTGATCGCAGTAGAAAACAATAATTACTGTGACGTACAGCAAATGTATGGAACGCCAAATACTGTTATAATGGAACTTATTTCCAAAATTGTAGAGGAAAATCCAGTATTTGTTAGATATTTATAATTTGCACAGTCATAGTAAATTTGTTATTAGAACTATGTGAAAATTAAATAAAAGTACCAGCAGTAAAATTAGATCCAGAAACCTCACACTTATGAAACCAAGTGCTTACACTCAGCTGCGGACTACTTGAACACTAATGACTATTCAAAATATATAAGCATGATAAAAATTTTCAAATTCTCTTTTCTAGAACACAGCTGAAAGTTGTCTCTTCCTGTTGACATATGTTGAAGTCCTAAATGTACCCTACACACACTGCCAATATGAAAAATCACAGAGGCAACGTTCGTATGGTCCCCTTATTTGCAGATTTCACAACACCTATGTTAATTCTTGGAGCAACATCAGTTTGAAGGGAGCCCTCCCCCCCTCCTCCCCCCCCCCCTCCACACACACACACACACACACACACACACACACACACACACACACACACACACACACACACAAGCATAATCCTGAAGGCAATTGCTTGCAAAACATCTTTGAGATTGGTCTTCACCTTTCAGACCTTTTCAGATATCTTAATGGTATGATCATTGCAACTGCATTATTTTTCTATCAAAAGCAGTATCACATCATGACGGTCCGGTGAATGCATGGAATGCTTTTGTGTCACATTCAGAAAATTACTGTTCTTGGAATACATGTTGAAAATCAAACCTCAGTGATCATCCTGTGAGTCACATCGTTCCCAAACTAGTGCAGATTTCTCCATTTACAAAAATGAACCACATCACCATCAAAATGTCATGTTGATATGTAATCCTATTTGAAACATCATAGTTAAATATTTTCTAAAATCTTATCACAAAATAAATGCGTGATTAATACTCTACCTTCTAACTTGGTTAGTTGGTAAGGGACTGTTGGCTACAGGAAGAGATTGCCTCGTCGGTGAGGTGTGAGTGGTTATTGTGGTTGTTCCTGTTGTAACAGCATTCAAGATATCTGATACTGGGGAAACAGCATCATCAGCTTCTTTTTTAATACCCCTGAAACAAAACAAACTTTTATATTGGTCTACAGGAAAAATATAGACATAAACAGTGGAACTGAAAATCAACTGACTGACATGAGAACCTGAAATTGAAATGAACCAAAGAATTTGGTTTGAACATTCATAATTTGCTCCGTGTGTGTGTGTGTGTGTGTGTGTGTGTGTGTGTGTGTGTGTGTGTGTGTGTGTGTTTCTCCTAATGTGTAAGAGCTAACTGAATTTAATTTTTATTGAACTGGACAACTGTGTCACTGATGCTATGTCATAGAAAACATAAGATACATGGAATTTACACTAAGGAAACCAAGTATTAAAAAACAAGACACAATAAAACAAATTACAATTTACTTCAGTTTACAAATCTTAATAATGGACAATGAAAAGAGAATGTGTCAGCTACAGTCAATTAATAGTAAATATTCCATCCACAGATTTTGTATGGGGAGAGGTGTTTCAATAAATGGACATGATAATAAAGTTGTTGTTGTTGTTGTGGTCTTCAGTCCTGAGACTGGTTTGATGCAGCTCTCCATGCTACTCTATCCTGTGCAAGCTTTTTCATCTCCCAGTACCTACTGCAACCTACATCCTTCTGAATCTGCTTAGTGTATTCATCTCTTGGTCTCCCTCTACGATTTTTACCCTCCACGCTGCCCTCCAATACTAAATTGGTGATCCCTTGATGCCTCAGAACATGTCCTACCAACCGATCCCTTCTTCTGGTCAAGTTGTGCCACAAACTTCTCTTCTCCCCAATCCTATTCAATACTTCCTCATTAGTTATGTGATCTACCCATCTAATCTTTAGCATTCTTGATAATAAAGTGGGGATGGAATAATGAGTATTTATAACTAAAATTTATGTTAATGTGGGCCAGTTAGCTAATAAACTGTAACATTCCTCAAGTAGAAAGAAGTCAGTTAAATTCTTTTGTTAATGGTATGTACAGGGAGATATATTTTTGTATGGCAGTAAACATTGTGTAAAGATGGCAGTGAACATTTGTGCATACATGTCAGCAAACCACATCTTTTCAACAAGTAGTACAGTTTCGAACAATAATGAATTATTGAGCTGGGGAAGCAGCACAATGACCATCACAAAAGACGAGAAGTACACGAAAAACAATTTCCACATTGCTCAGTGCTGACAACACATGGATGGCTTCCACTTCTGCAATGGTAAAAGCAAATCAGCTAGCTTAGTGCTTTACGCCTGATCGACAGCATGCCATCTGCCATCTGCACATCCTTCACAACCAAGGTGAATAACTTAGGGGAGGTAGCATCTCATCTCATTCTCTAAGACCTCCTTTCACAGGAGACTTTTCAGTGATCCAGTCAAAGTATTTTGCCTCCAATTTTAAGCACCACATGTGTAGACACAGAGTGGCATTAATAAAGAATTTCAAGGTTTTCATTTCTTTCCAATGAATTTTAGAGAAACATGAATATCAAATGATGTCATCAATGATAAACAATAGCTGAACCCGAAGTGAATGATCCCACATGTTAGTTAATTTGATTCTGGCATGAGAGACCGTGTAAAAATCAGAAGAAATGTAATTAGTCCATACAATGCATAAGAAAGCTCTCAGTAAGATGGAACTTTATCACTGTACATCGTGCCATTGTCACGAGTGTGTATCATAAATGTTTATTCCTTGGATGCAGCGAGTGAAAAACAATGGAGAACATAGTCTTCATTTATTTGGAAATGAGAATGTGAACAAATTGCGAATCAAGACAACAACTACTAGAGGTTTCAATCAATATCTGACCATTAGTGATACAAGTTTCAGGCTTATTAGTTTTATCTTCAGACTCCTATCTATGACGGTTTTACTCATATTAGTAACTAATTACTGAAACATGAAATGTTAATAAAATTTAATCAGTGATCACAGTGAAATGTCAAACTTTGTACCATAGAGCCAGCCAGAGATTAGCAAAGTTTAATGAGAAGTTGTGCAGTCCCAAGGGCAACACTTATCACTAACGTAAATAAAAATGGGCTGATTAACAGTTCTGTACAGTCACAGACACACATTCATTCAAATTCCACATGTAATTGCTCTGACCTCCTCTTTATAGAAGTCCAACAAATACTTTTAGTCCTTCCAGTTGAACAATGAATCCTAAACTGAAGCATTATGCTGCAAATTATTTCTTGGAATAAAAGGGTGCAAGCTGCCAAATACTATCACAATACCGCTATGTGCAGAGTTAACGCCACTGACAAAAGCGATATGCTCAGGTGGATTAAGATGTTTACTAGAGTGGAATCTAACATTAAAGACAAACAGTGCAGCTGGAGATGATTAATTGCCACTAAACGCACACTCAATCAGCATGTGAGTGAGCTGATTTGCATTGAGATAAGTATCACCATCACAGGTGTCCTCATAACTTTTTCCAAAAGGGAGCAAGATTCTAAAATTTTTGATATAACAGATTCATAGAATGTGAAAATGTGTCATGTCACAACAACTAAATTTGACAAGAAGCATATCAGAAACCACTAATTGATAGCCCCTTAGTATATTTAAAGTAGATTAAATTGATACATAAAGGGTACGCATATTTAAATAATACCATTTTATGCATGTGTAAGACAACCATGAGTGTAAGACACTCCCTCTTTTTTAAGAAGCTTCTTGAGAAATTGTTACACATATTGTGACTAATAAGAACCACAAACTGATTTGGTGATATGAACTATCTGACTAAAAACCTTGAAAAAGTTGTTTACATTAATTTTTATCTTCATTTTTTTGTTTACTATCTAAGCCAGTCATCATCTTCATATTGGGTGATAGTTTGATGTAACCAATGAGACAAGAAGAGAGGGAATGTATATAGGAAAAGCAATGAAATTTATTATAATGGTTTTTGGAAGGTGACTATCAACAGCCGTCAAGTGACGTATAAAATGCATGTTTTTTTGCTGTTGTCGCATAGGACCTCCACCCTAGAAGATACTGCAGATAGTGTTTCACACTTGCACAAGCACAGTGCTATGCAAGAGTTGGGGGGGAAAACAGTGATAGCAGCTTGACTGAGAACTAGATTATTGAACGGGCAGCAAATTACGCAATGTCACCAAACATGGTAATGTGTACCACATACTTTGGCTTTTTCGGAACATCTACCATGTTTAAACTGCAGTTTGCCTGAATCCATTTGTAGTTGGAATTGAATGTACTTTAAAATTGGGCAGCTACTCACTTCTGCAGGAAATGGTAGAAGTCTAGACAGGTGCCAATGAAGTACTTTGATGTTTTGTGCTACGATGCCGTTGACACTCACCTTGACATATGACAGGAACAAAAGGAGATGTCAACTGCTGGTTTTATGCAGCAAATGAGAGAGAGAGGTGGACAGACAATAAGTTTGGTAGCCAGAGACATTGTAACATCCTAATGCCAGTCCAAAAGCAAAATACGAAATCTCCCAAAGTAACCACAATCTTCTCAGAAATCACAACATATTCAGAAGAAACAACTTCAAATTGGCAACAATGAAGATATAAATATCACTGCGGTGCTATTACGATTATTATTATTATTATTATTATTATTATTATTATTATTATAGATAGTGATACCACCAAAGACAGGGTTAGTAAGCAAAAAATGTAGAAAAGAAAGCAGTCCGTGAATTAAAGTAAACCATTTCCTTTTCATTTATTTTATTTCTCCTTGTATTATCAAAATGTAGACAATCAACAAATGGCTTAAATTTGTAACAGATATAATGTTACCTTTTTAGATAGACACTTTATATCAATAAAAAGGTTTGTAATTTTGATTGGTCAGAATGTTAAAAATCAGTTTTTCTCAAGAAGCCTCTTGGGGGGGAAAAAAAGTAACAGTAAAAAGCCTACTTTGGTACTGTTCCATACTTGTATGCATACATCTTGACTGCAGAAAAGTACTGAAAGTACTGTCACTTCACTTCAAGGAATCAGCACAGTCTCCTGTAAACAGTACAATGAACACAAATACCCAAGCTGCATAGTTTCTGCTAAAGTCACAGTAGGTTCTATCATGCATGATATGTTAAATCTGCAGCTTAGTAGGGTCACTGATATTCATCACTGGACGTTTGTGAGAATTTTTCAAGGAATAAAAAACCTGTGACCAAATTCCAGCAGGAAACAACTGCCTGAACTTTAAGCCTCCCTCTCACCCTCCCTCAAAATCTCCTTTGAGGACACTAAGGATCACAATATGTGATCTTGCAGAAGTGAACTGCTGTTACGCAGCTGACTTTTGAAGGAGAAATTTGAAAGTCTGCTCTGATCGGATCAGACTGAAGACTTGTGACCCGAAAAAACTTTTTTCGGGTATACCCGCAGGATTCAGGGGGCAAAAAAGAAAAAAATCTGTTGATGGAATGGCACCACATATCTTCTATAACACTGGAGCTTAAGAGTCTATAATCAGTGTCATCCTCACCTACATTATCACCACCTTTAGGACCTAACTAAACTGTAGAACGGAAGACTTTTCTTGGAGCACTTTTATTACAGAATTCGTGGTCCATCGCAAGTGCTACCAGCAACTTTTTCTCAAATATGAAAGCTAACTATCCACTCACCATATAGCAGAGGTGTTGAGTCGCAGATAGGCACACCAAAAAGATTTTCACACTTAAAAAGTGTGGGAGAGTTGCATTTGCGTAAGAGTGAGTGAGGAGTGAGTGAGTGAGTTGTGTGTGTGTGTGTGTGTGTGTGTGTGTGTGTGTGTGTGTGTGTGTGTGTGTGTGTGTGTGTGTGTGCGCGCGCACGCGCGTATGTGTGTCTGTTGTTGACAAAGGCCATTGGCCGAAAGCTTTGAGTGTGAATATCTTTTTGTTGTGCCTCTCTGTGACTCAGCATCCCCGCTATATGGTGAGTGGCAACTTTTCTTCTCATAAAATTGTTACATTCCAATCTGGATTATCCACAGTGAGGGTAGACACCTGCTACAATAAATATTTCCCCTGCATTACTCCATTCCATTGTGGCACTTGTTTACCCTGCACACTGCAATCCCATTTAAAATCAAACAAGTTTAGATGTGTGCACTATACTTACTGTTTGTGAATCGCTTTATTGCTGGACTCTACTTCTGAATTGGCACAGATTGAACGATTTCTAGCTGTTAATGCTGTGTGTCTAACCAGTCTAACAACAACAACAACAACAACAACAACAATAATAATAATACAGCCTTATGTAGTTACTGCTGAGTTGTGCTGTCAATCATTTACCTGTTTTGAAGTAAATAATGAAGCAGTTTCTGGACAACTGCAGTTACTATCTACAACTTGGAGAAGACGTTTTCTTGAGATACTTAGCATTTGTTACGTGTATATCTCACTTTTATCATCAGCAATAAATAGGACAAATCATAACACATATGTGTAGTGAATGGACTATGTAATGAACCTGTAACCTCCACCAGATGCCACTAACTGAAAATAGTTATTATGGATAACGTACATAATCAATATTAGAGTCTTACTAAATTGTGATAATAGTAATGATCTTTTGAAAATAATTTAGTTCCATGACTAAAATAGAATAAAAATCATTTAGTTTTTATCCCACAGAAAATTTCATTTTTCCCCTCAGGGGGTAATTACCCCCAGGTTGGGAACCACTGCTCTAGAGGCTGAGAGATGCCTCTATGAGGAAGGGACCATACAAGAATCAAAGGGTGATTAAAACTCATCATGGCTGCACGACTTTTGCAAGAAGTCAATTTATCCTTGTTAATGAAAGATTGTTCTAGGTTACAAAAGCATCCTACCCATCACATTGATATATGTGCATGCACTTACACACACATCTCCTCTATATGGGGAGTAGCAACCTATCCTTTTCATAATACCGTTTTTATTCCCACCTGCATTTTGCATTATTTGATACTGATAAATATGTAAGTGCTGCGAGAAACAGTTGTGTTGTGACAAATCAAGTGCATGCAAACACCCATGCTATTGGTTAGCTGCTGTCTGTAAGTACAATCCAATATTACACTTTAACTGGGAGATCAGAGATAATTATTACTTAGAAGCACACGTTGTTTCATATAATGATACTCAGCTTGGCTAGATAATCAATAACAGAAACCATCTCTACAATCATATGTCCCTCAACTGAGCTATGCACTCCATGCCACTAACACACCAACAGGGAAGGTAAGTGGGCTAGTGAGGATGATATCTGTTTGTATTTGTGCATCCAGTTATATGTGCTTTCGTGTGAGGGAAATGGGCTGATATTCTTGAGTATCTTGTTACAAAATACGCCCACGAAGACATGGGAGAAATCCACTCCCCCAACAATAAATAACATCCTAACACGACACATTAAATTTGTTAAAACAAGGACACCACAGTAGTTGAATGAATAGTTTGGTTGAAAAAAATCACGACTACACTATATTAACAAGCAATTTCAAAATTCTCTGCGAATGTGTGGCTGATCTAGAATGAATAATATTTGCCACGGCCAACATTTATCCTTCTACTGGTTAATGCAACTATGGAGAAGGATCTGAATATGATTAAATGTCCACACTTTATTTGAATATCTTAATTATTCTAAGAACACACCCGCACTATCCTTCAAAACTGAGAACTGAATGGTGAATATACAGAAAGAAATGCATATACAATCAATTGCTTAGGCTTCCCAAATTCACTCTTAGAGCAGAAATAGTTTCCATCTCCCTTGAAATGCCTAAGGTTTTGCTTCTTGTACAAGGAAAAATGCCCTTTAAAAACTGTTAAAAGGTTATTTAAAAGAAAGTTTTTATGCACAAACATTATTTTTGCTCAATCAGATGAATGTATTTGGAAGAAGGTAAGATGGTGTTTGGTTCCTCTCCAAACACACTCATACCAAAACAAAAAGGAAATACTTTCACTGTGCCAGTAAAATATCAAGATGGCATTTCCATTGGTGAGACCAAGCCCATGTTGATCAGTAATATCCATGGTAATAACATAGATGAATAACATCACCATCACCATTTTACATATACTTCATTACATAGTAAGCATCCCATTCTCACGTAATTGATTCTGCAGTGAGACAAAACTGAAAACAGCAAACTACTGGACAGCTATCAATTCACAGGTAGGGCATTTGAAGTTCCTACCTTGAATCACACTTGTCTCGTAGTGATGCAGAACGTGTCGGAAGGGCAGAATCTGAGGACGAGTGTAACGTAGGGCATGAACCAGCTTTTATTCTCGCTTTTAACTCCAAGTATTTGGGATAAAACCTGCATGCGCCAAAACATAAAAATACAAAGCGATTGTGCCGTTAAGATCCAATGCAGGTAAAAATGTAAAGTGTTTTGCATATGCAGCAAACAAGCACAAAGCAGGTTAAACACAGGTTAGCACCTCAATGTTAGTACAATTTTTAGATCATGGAATAAGACATAATGCTTTTACTGCCAAATTCATGCATATAGTATCAGAAGGGACTCAGTTTATAACTAAATGCCATGGGGGTGGGGGGGAAATGGTTTAACAGACAAGTATGGCACACATCAATCAAACTTTATTACAGATTGGTGATTTCTCTTTCTTAAAGCACTGTAACACAAGTTTCAGAATCATCCAATGTCTTCCGTTAGCTGGCTGTTCCACCATTCATCAAACATGAAGCCTGATGCACACAGTATCTTACATAAATATAATGACATATGTTGTTCTAAGATTAGTGTCCGCAATTTTCCTCTTCTTCCTGTTACAGATCCTCCACTGTTTGTCCTCACAAATGACAACTGTTGATGGTGATATTTGGCTATCAACCCTTCATTTGGTTTGATATGGCTCACCATTCTTTTTGCGTGAAATTTACCCTGTCCATTTCAGTGTAACTGTTGCAACAGACATCATCAGCAATCTGTCCTATACACTCACATCTAGACCTGTCCTCTCTATTCTCTCTCTCCACCATGACTTCAGCATAAAACTTTCTCCAATCTCATAAAGAATATGATTAAATAATGAACTTATCTCCAAGATTTTCCTGTGACAGTTTAATATTAAGATAGTGACTGCTATTAGACTTGCATGGACTGAAATTCCTACAAAATCTATCAATGGTGTATGAAGGAAACAGTGGCGCAGTGCTGTGTTGGTGCTAGAAGATGAAGTGATTAGTGGCGTAATCACTGCAAGGAGAGAAATTGCAGACATGGCACAGCAGATTGGATTCACTGATGACAATGAAGAGAATGTGTATGACCTTCTAAACTCTCATTCAGGGAATAAGGCAATGAAGATTTAGTATTTTCCAGTACGAACAGTAACGAAGAAGAAATAGTGATCGGAGGAAGTTCTGCCTGTTAGAAAACTGACAATGAAGAAAATGGCCAAAGCTTTCAGAATGATCTATGCTGCAATGACAATTTTTGAATAACATTAGCATGAAGAGGTATTGAGAGCAACAGTGAAGACAGAAATTGAAAATTCTCTTAAATGTTACAAATAGTGGTATTGTATAATCAACTGGAAAAGAAGACTACACAGCCAACAAACATTTCTTTGCAAAACAGTCTGGCACTTCAAGTGAATGTTAAGCACCTAGTGAGAACACTTCAGCCACAAAGGATTTTCACGTAAGGAAATCCATCATGGAAATTGAACCGTCTATAGCATCATCAGATTCTTCCAATACAGATGATCCAGAGGCTATTTAGTATTCAGATGGACTTAACGAAAATGATTTTAGTGTATTATTGTGTGTTTTCAGTGTTAAATTTTCAAGTATATAAATTCCGCATTAAAATGGGTTTCAGAAAGATGATTAGTTATTTTTTGTAAAAATAATATGAAACTCTGCATTTTCCAACTTAATATGAGCATAAGTGAGCACCTAACCCAATATTTTACATATAAAATGACTATTTACTCAAATTCTGTATGCATGTAACTATGACATACAAAGAGATTTACCTGTACATCAGTTGCTGATGTAGATAACTTAATTCCACAAGAAGAATGGAGTAAAACCACAAATGTTCCTGGAAATGACACATTCCAGGACTGTTTCTTGTGGTGACAATGCTTTGACTTCCACACCTGAGGTAAATGTGAGTGACAAGTGTGAAATTCTAGTGAAGGAGCACTGTGAGTTAGGAGGTGGAGGCAGTGGTGGGACGATGCTGAAGAAGAAGACGACGTTGCACCATGTTCCACAGCTGCTGTGAAGATACTTGATATGGTCAGGAACTACTTTTCTTCTTTTACTGTAGACCAGTCAATTATAATGAACATCAGCCAATTGGAGAGAGAACTTCTGTCCCTACAGTAGGCTGGAAGGACAAAACAAACACCTCATCTTGTTTTTCTAAAACTAAAGAATGTGTTCTGTAAGAAGTGTGATTACATATACCACACTCTTTGTTGTGCCTAACTGCGACTCAGAATCTCCACTATATTGTGAGTAGCAACTTTCCTTTTTATAATATTATCACAATCCATACCGAATTTTCCATTGTTAGATTCTTGATAAGTTTGTAATTGCCCAAACATTCTTGAATTATGATTTTTGGATTATTCCTTCCATGAGCCATCACAAAGCCCCCTACCTAAGAAAAACCTCTAAGAAAAAATATTTAGGTCCCTAGAAATTCATTAAAAAGGGGTTTACTGTATTTTCTCTCTCTGATTCACTGTATTTTAATAAAGGCACTGACTTATTACAGGAAATCTTCATTCCATACTCAACAAAAGCTTCCAAATTTCTTAGCTGATTAAAATGTGTGTGATACTTCTTGGTAATCATCTTACACATCCAACTGCATGAATATATCAGAAAAGATGCAGGCTTTAAGGCATCTGCAAGTAAATATCCCACAGAATTTCCCAGAACTTCAACAGCAACCGGCGTGTTGATCATATTATCTCATCACTTGGATAAAGACAGAAATTAAATCAGAATTTTTAAGCTTTAATATCTTATGGCCATCATGTTACAGTGCATTATAATTCAAAACCTACTAAACAGTAATACATCAAACAAACAATTTTTGGAATCATCTCACAAAGAGGGGACATTAATAATCATTATAAAGCATGGAACTTTTAGAACTGTTTGAATACTTTAACATTTATTCATCTCCATATTCTGGATATTTCGAAGAATTCAATTAATTTGATGAGAAACATCTTATATGAAACATACAAATGCAGTTGCTGTCTCAACCTGCAGAACAGTATAAGTGGTTATTTTCTTCTTGCACTGTATGCCTGCAATAACTGCCATTACAGCAAGCATACTCAACACGAACGAAAAGTGTACACATCCAAAATTAAGCAAATAATTCTGTCTTATCAAATATAAAGAAGGGAGACGAATTTATAATTAAGCCACTTACCTACATATAATCATGCTGAGTTCAAAAGTTTTATAGCATGCAGTATTGACATTCAATGGAAAAATCCCAACCAAAATTCAGTCAGGAAAAAGGGAACAAAGAAATAAAATGAGAAAGGGTGACTCACAAGCAACACATGACACAAATTAGATAAGAAGCTCATTAAAAAAGTCACGGGAATAACACAATGCAATTTCATTTTTGTTAGATATTGTTAAAGAAGAAGAAGAAGAAGAAGAAGAAGAAGAAGAAGAAATAGGCTTTTGGGCCACTCTTTGCACGAAGACATGCAGGACGTGTGTGACAATATCAGCTATTTGCAACGATCGCACACATTTCTCATGTAATTAAATTATTTATTGACTTTTTGTAATGCTTGTATAACTTCATCGTATGAAAATGAAGCTACAAAATTCTAGATTCAGTTTGTTATTTGAAGTTTAATATTAAACAATGGAAAGTCCAGGATGGAACAACAACAAAATTATGCCAAGGATGGACTGCTACACACCACCCATACAAAGGAGACATTGAGTCACAGACAGGCCCAACAAAAAGGACTGCTATACATTTAGAGCTTCCGTGTGTCTGTCTGCAGCTCAACGGTGAGCAACAATCTACCGTTTTCATAATACTGAAGTTAAATGTTTTTTGCTTTTTCACAAATTTCATATATTTAACACTTTTGGGGTTTTTTAAGCTATAATTAAACTGTTTTCTGCAATTACCAGCTGCAAAATGTTGTACTTTATAAATGAAACTCATTGTACAAGTTTGATACTGCACAACAGATAGCATATTTGTGAGATAGCATTCCCTTACGAAGCGAATATATGATAATGGCCTACAGATTACAGGGAGTGAGAAAGAGTGATAGAGACGACGAGGAATAGATGTGTACATTTAATTTGGTTGCACAGGAACAGATTAACAAAATGGAAAAGACACTTTGGGGAGTCCAAACTGCTCTGTCAAGAATCAGCTACACGCAGGCATTGCATGTAGGGAGATATCTGACAACAAACAGAGGTGTTCAAGATACTTGCAGGGACAGAGGAAGAAATGAAAAAGATATGAAGACCCAACATCCAAGGAAAATGGTGTCAAAGGGATGGAAAGATATTGGCAACAGTAAAAGTGAAAGGACTGAAATACATAAAAACTGTCTAATGCGGAGACTAGATGCTAAATGCGAATGTATTATACAACAAATCTACAGAAATTTTTGTGAACGACTAAAAAATGTTTTGCACTAACCTCTTAAACTTGGAAAGTGTGAGGTTTTTTAATGGAAACTTCTTTCTCAACACTCTTTCGATCACAGAAATCGCTACATTGTTAACTGGGTAAAGGAGATACAAGTAACTGGCATTTTCACTCAAGTTCACAAGAGTATTTTGTGTTTCCAATCATAGTTGTAGACTTAGAGAAAGCTTTTGACAATGTTGACTGGAATACTCTCTTTCAAATTCTAAAGGTGGCAGGGGTAAAATACAGGGAGCGAAAGGCTATTTACAATTTGTACAGAAACCAGATGGCAGTTATAAAGAGTCGAGGGGCATGAAAGGGAAGCAGTGGTTGGGAAGGGAGTGAGACAGGGTTGTAGCCTCTCCCCAATGTTATTCAATCTGTATATTGAGCAAGCAGTAAAGGAAGCAAAAGAAAGATTCGGAGTAGGTATTAAAATCCACGGAGAAGAAATAAAAACTTTGAGGTTCGCCGATGACATTGTAATTCTGTCAGAGACAGCAAAGGACTTCGAAGAGCAGTTGAACGGAATGGACAGTGTCCTGAAAGGAGGATATAAGATGAACATCAACAAAAGCAAAACGAGGATAATGGAATGTAGTCGAATTAAGTCGGGTGATGCTGAGGGAATTAGATTAGGAAATGAGACACTTAAAGTAGTAAAGGAGTTTTGCTATTTGGGGAGCAAAATATCTGATGATGGTCGAAGTAGAGAGGATATAAAATGTAGACTGGCAATGGCAAGGAAAGCGTTTCTGAAGAAGAGAAATTTGTTAACATCGAGTATAGATTTAAGTGTCAGGAAGTAGTTTCTGAAAGTATTTGTATGGTGTGTAGCCATGTATAGAAGTGAAACATGGACGAAAAATAGTTTAGACAAGAAGAGAATAGAAGCTTTTGAAATGTGGTGCTACAGAAGAATGCTGAAGATTAGATGGGTAGATCACATAACTAATGAGGAGTTATTGAATAGGATTGGGGAGAAGAGAAGTTTGTGGCACAACTTGACTAGAAGAGGGGATCGATTGGTAGGACATGTTCTGAGGCATCAAGGGATCACCAGTTTCGTATTGGAGGGCAGCGTGGAGGGTAACAATCGTAGAGGGAGACCAAGAGATGAATACACTAAGCAGATTAATAAGGATGTAGGTTGCAGTAGGTACAGAAGGATGTAGGTTGCAGCAGGTACTCGAAGATGAAGGAGCTTGCGCAGGAGAGAGTAGCACAGAGAGCTGCATCAAGCCAGTCTCCGGACTGAAGACCACCACAACAACAACAACAACAACAACAACAACAACAATCGTAAGCAGTACAAAGACACTTGTATATGTATTTCTATTTGTCAACATGCCTCGAAGGGCCATTTGAAGTTTAGACATGTACAATATCAGGCTAAAAAGTCCATATAGGCGTGTGCAATCATGTTGCTTTGGCAGCTATTAAAAATTTTGTCTCAATCACATAATTTCAATTCAAATCCATATATGAATATAATAGAGGGAAACATTCCACGTGGGAAAAATATATCTAAAAACAAAGATGATGTGACTTACCAAACGAAAGTGCTGGCAGGTCGACAGACACACAAACATACACACAAAATTCGAGCTTTCGCAACCCACAGTTGCTTCATCAGGAAAGAGGGAAGGAGAGGGGAAGACGAAAGGAAGTGGGTTTTAAGGGAGATGGTAAGGAGCGATGTTGTTGAAAGACAGGTGAGGTAAGAGCGGCGGCAAATTGAAATTAGTGGAGATTGAGGCTTGGCGGATAACGAAAAGAGAGGATATACTGAAGGGTAAGTTCCCATCTCCGGAGTTCTGACAGGTTGGTGTTAGTGGGAAGTATCCAGTGTAACACTGTGCCAAGATGTGCTGGCCGTGCACCAAGGCATGTTTAGCCACAGGGTGATCCTCATTACCAACAAACACTGTCTGCCTGTGTCCATTCATGCGAATGGACAGTTTGTTGCTGGTCATTCCCACATAGAATGCATCACAGTGTAGGTTGGTCAGTTGGTAAATCACGTGGGTGCTTTCACACGTGGCTCTGCCTTTGATCGTGTACACCCTCCGGGTTACAGGACTGGAGTAGGTGGTGGTGGGAGGGTGCATGGGACAGGTTTTACACCGGGGCGGTTACAAGAGTAGAAGCCAGAGGGTAGGGAAGGTGGTTTGGGGATTTCATAGGGATGAACTAAGAGGTTATGAAGGTTAGGTGGATGGCAGAAAGACACTCTTGGTGGAGTGAGGAGGATTTCATGAAGGATGGATCTCATTTCAGGGCAGGATTTGAGGAAGTCGTATCCCTGCTGGAGAGCCACATTCAGAGTCTGATCCAGTCCCGGAAAGTATCCTGTCACAAGTGGGGCACTTTTGGGTTTCTTCTGTGGGAGGTTCTGGGTTTGAGGAGATGAGGAAGTGGCTCTGGTAATTTGCTTCTGTACCAGGTCGGGAGGGTAGTTGCGGGATGCGGAAGCTGTTTTCAGGTTGTTGGTGTAATGGTTCAAGGATTCCGGACTGGAGCTTATTCGTTTGCCACGAAGACCTAGGCTGTAGGGAAGGGACCGTTTGATGTGGAATGGGTGGCAGCTGTCATAATGGAGGTACTGTTGCTTGTTGGTGGGTTTGATGTGGACGGACGTGTGAAGCTGGCCATTGGACAGGTGGAGGTCAACGTCAAGGAAAGTGGCATGGGATTTGGAGTAGGACCAGGTGAATCTGATGGAACCAAAGGAGTTGAGGTTGGAGAGGAAATTCTGGAGTTCTTCTTCACTGTGAGTCCAGATCATGAAGATGTCATCAATAAATCTGTATCAAACTTTGGATTGGCAGGCCTGGGTAACCAAGAAGGCTTCCTCTAAGTGACCCATGAATAGGTTGGCGTATGAGGGGGCCATCCTGGTACCCATGGCTGTTCCCTTTAATTGTTGGTATGTCTGGCCTTCGAAAGTGAAGAAGTTGTGGGTCAGGATGAAGCTGGCTAAGGTAATGAGGAAACAGGTTTTAGGTAGGGTGGCAGGTGATCGGCGTGAAAGGAAGTGCTCCATCGCAGCGAGGCCCTGGATGTGCGGAATATTTGTGTATAAGGAAGTGGCATCAATGGTTACAAGGATGGTTTCCGGGGGTAACAGACTGGGTCTTTCCCTCTCCTTCCCTCTTTCCTGATGAAGCAACAGTTTGTTGCGAAAGCTTGAATTTTGTGTGTATGTTTGTGTTTGTTTGTGTGTCTATCGAACTGCCAGCACTTTCGTTTGGTAAGTCACATCATCTTTGTTTTTAGATATACAAATCCATATATGATGTGATTTGGTAAAATACAAGGGCAGCAGATATTCAAAATAGTTAGGCTTTCTAAAATTCTCCCCCTGCAACAGATATACAATTTCTCTTCAGTCTTGTATAAATGTAATTACTAAAGTATGACACACATTCATGTATGAAGAAAGTACGACTGGTGCCACGACCTGTCACAATCAACAGAGTGTCAATTGCAAAATTATTAATAATGGACAATACAATCAATCTTACTTTGTGGGATTAAAATTAAGTAACTGTGGAAAACATTTAAATACAGGCATTGGAATAAAATAATAACAACAACTCACCTACAAACTACACAACCGCTCACCTATGAACTATGTCCCACAGCCAGTTTCAAGGGAAAATGGACAACGTGGAATCAAACTAAAGTGCAACTATTAACAAGGTATGAAAAGATAGATTGCTACTTACCATAAAGAAGACTCATTTAAGTTGCACACAGGCACAGTTAAAGATACTTACATAAAGCTCTCGGCCACAGGCTTCATCAGCAAAGAGAAACAAATACCATTCATACACACAGCTAAGCACATCTCATACACACATGACCACCACATGACCACCACACATGACCACCGGTCTGGCAGCTCAGACCGAAATGCATACCAGTCTGAGCTGCCAGAGTTGGCAGTCGTGTGCATGAGATGCGCTTAGTTGTGTGTATTAATGGTATGTGTTTCTCTTTTCCTGATGAAGGCTGTGGCCGAGAGCTTTATGCAAGTATCTTTTTATTGAGCCTGTCTGCAACTTAGCGTGTCTTCTTTACAGTATGCAGCAATCTACCTTTTCCCACATTGTTGATATTCCTACCTGTAGTTTCCATTGTTTAAAAGTGTGACTGTATTTATGCATATACAAAGCATTGCTGGAAGGGAAGTAACATTACACTAATTGTTAACCACTTTTACATTATTACACATAGATACAAGGGACTATTTTGATCCAACTTTCTGTTCTGCTTCGAGCAGTTAGGCCCTCTGCTGCTGCCTGTTCGCACCTCCAGAGTGGCAAGTCTTGTATTTAGTTTTTCCTGTGTCTTCATAGTAATATAATCTGAAATTTCGTGCATGTTTTCCTACTTAAGAGGTTTAATCTTTTGTTTTTAACTGCAGGTGTAAATTCAGGCAGCCTGTAGTGCAGTTTTCATTTCATTGAACAACCAGCTTCACAATACACCAAGAAAACATGGCCTATTGGTGACACATCAGGAGGGTAACAAGTTGCATAGCTAGGTATCTATCTGCTTTTGTAATTTACTGTTTCAGTTAGCCCTGCTTGTATGGGTAAGACGTGTGCATGCTGGGTGCGGACACACAAGGAACTGACTGCAATTCGCGAACAGCAGAATACACTTTTGGCTATGATCTGTCGCCTTCAGCCTGCTGCCTCATGGTGTAACGGTGTCAGAGAATCTGGCATGTCACACGGGATACCCAAGGTGTCACTTCTTTCGCACATGAACTCAGCTGTTGAGGCACTTTCTAGTGCACCAAACATAGTGATCAGCCCTCACAGAATAGTGAGTGGCAAGCAGAAACGCATTCGTATCACTTGAGGCAGAGGGCCAATGTGGATGCTGGCTGTCTGGCTTTGCCTGTTCACCCTGTGAGTCAACAGGTGACCACTCCTTCAACATGGTCCAAGCCGGCACATAGGGACAGGTGTTTACTAGTTATTGGGAGCTACAACATTAGGTGCATTATGGAGCACCTTAGGAAGGTAGCATTCAGGGCTGGAAAGAAAGCTAATTTTAGACTCTCAATGTCTGCCGGGGGAGCCTTATCTGAGATGTGGAGGTTATCTCGCATGTGGCTATCAAGTGTGCAGTGTGCAGTCACTAGCAAATTATGGCTCACATCGGCACCAACAACGCCTGTCACATGGATTCTGAAGCCACCATCAGTTCGTACAGGCTTGTGGAAATAGTGAAGGCTTCTGATTTCGTGTGCTGAGCGCAAACAGGGATCGCAATTTGCAGCACTGTTCCAAGAGCTGATGAGTGTCCTTTGGTTTAGAGGCAAATGGAGGGTCTAAATCAAATGCTTTGTCAACTCTATGACAGTCTTGGCCGCAGATTTCTATACCTGCATTTTCGATTGGGGATTGTTAGGATTCCTCTTGATAGTATCGGGGTGCACTACACAAAGGCAGCAGCTACTTGGGAAGCAGAATACTTGTAGAGTGCACTTTTTTCTACTTCCTTTCTAGGCTAGGCGATAGTTTGAGGTACACTGAAGAAGACTCCACAGTCGATACGCTAACAGGGAAGTCAGACCGCTTTCCAGAGTAAAGACACTTTGACTTTCAAAATTTTTAACAGCAAATTGTCACAGTGTTTATAACAAAGTTCCTGAATTTACTGACCTCCAGGAAAGCTCTCGTGCAAAAATTTTCTTGGGAATGAGCTGGTTGAAAACTAAAATAGAAATTTTCTGAGATATTTAGCAATTCAACAGAAAGACAGATTAGAAGCCACAGGAGGGGTAGTGTTCACTGTAGCTGACAAGAAAATTACCTTTATTGAAGCCGAAACTGATTGTGCCAGCGAAGTTATCGGATTGCACATAACACGTCTAGGTGGAACCTAGCTAACTGTTGATGGATCCTTCCCACAAACGCCAGCTTTTCTGAATTGTGCAGGTGGGAACTTTTCCCGCAATATATCCTACATTCCCGTAACCCTCCCGGCCTCAAACTTCGTTAATCATTGTTCTCTCCCATCCAGCCCCTTCTCTCTTCCCATTCCAGCACTACACAGCCTTCATTCCTCCACCGCAACCTGTTTTTTTTTTTTACTTTTCTGGTTTTCAGCTCCCTGCTGCTCTCTGTCTAACCTCCTGAGTGCCCATAGCTGCCCTACCCTCTTTGCACCTCATCGCTGCATGCTCCCAACAGCATGTCACTGCCTGCCACCCATAACCTACCATCCCTTCCCCTCCCCGCCCCAGCCTCCTCCTTACCCCCACCCAGTTGCCACTCCCATCATACACTAGTGTTGCTGCTCACAGTGTGGCCTCAGTTGCCGAAGACTGCAGTCATGTGTTCGTGAGTGGGTTTGTGTGTGTTTGCCGTCTAATTTTGATGAAGGCCTTACTGGCTGATAGCTATATTTGTGACAGTCGTACTGTTGTGCTTATCTGCAACTCAGCATCTCCACTACATGGTGAGCAGCAACTTTCCTTTTCACAATACTGTTACAAGTTAACTGTTGGAAGTTTTACCAGCCACTTGATTGTGCTGTGACAGTTTTAGAGTCATTCAAAGGAAGTCTACAGTCAGTAGTGCATAAATACCCAGACCATGCTGTAGTACTAATTGGAGATGACTTTAATCTACCAAGGAAATTCCAGGAAGGAATATCAGCAATGTAAAGATAGATTGCTACGTACCATAAAGATGACACATTAAGTTACAGACAGGCACAATTGAAAGACATTTACAACAGCCATAAACACACAAACCATTCACACATACAAGCAAGCACACCTCTCTCTCTCTCTCTCTCTCTCTCTCTCTCTCTCTCACACACACACACACACACACACACACACACCTGCCCAACTACAGCAGCTCAAGCCACAGTGTCACTCTGGCAGCAACCAAATGGCATTTTGGCCAAAAGCTTTTGTTTTGTCTTTTAATAGTGCCTATCTGCAACTTAATGTGTTATATTTACAGTAAGTAGCAATATATCTTTTCCTACATTGCCATTTAATCTACCATGTGCAGATTGATACATATATGGATTCATTGTGCGGGATGGGGGTGGAGAGGGTGGTGGGACGGTGTACAGTCAGTCAGTCTTGCAAAGTACTTTTGAACATATTTTCTGAAAACGTGTCTTGAGCAGCTAGATTGGCAAGCCACATGTAATGGAAATATCTTAGACCTTGTAGCTACAAAAAGGCTGGAACCTTGTATAGAGACTGCGATTTGTGATCCTCATGTCATTATAGCGACTATGGTTACAAATGTTAACAAATCAAACAAAAAGGCTTGGAGTGTGTTTCTGCTATAACAAGCAGATAAGCAGTTGATACCCCCTTACTTAGTCGATTAACTGACATCATTTAGTTCCAGCAATGATGGATGTAGAGGAATTAGTGCACATTTAAACAGATTGTAAATCATTGTCCAGAGCACTATTGTGCCTAATAAGTGGATTAAGGACAGCCTCCATAGTTCAAAAATGAAATTCAGATAACACTGAGGAAGCACAGGCTGTTGCATTTTTGATTCACAAGAGAACGTGCAAATGACAACAAGCAGAGGTCAGTAAGATTAGTGTGTGTCTGTGATGGTGGTAGTGATGTTTGGTTTGTGGGACACTCAACTGTGCGTTCATCAGCGCCCGTATGAAGTCCCAATTTTTACGTAGACCAATTTTTATGCAGTCCAATCTTGCCACTGTCACGAATGATGATGATGATAAAATGAGGACAACACAAACACCCAGTCCCCGGGCTAGTATGTCTGTGAAACGATCTATGCATGAAGCATACAACAACTACCTCCATCACACCTTAAGCATTAGGTCTGGCTGAGAAACTGAGAAAATTCTGGTCCTATGTACACCTCTGTTCAGCATGTGTTCTGTTGCCTAGTATGCACAGGGTCCACCATGAGCCCCAATAACTCGTCCCTGCATGATGGAATCAATGCATATAAGGAGCAAATGGCGTCTTGTGGTATAGCCATCCATGCTGCATTCACTTAGTTCCAAAGTTCATTTGTGGTGTCAGCCTTTTGCCCTGCCCTGCCCTGCCCTGCCCTGCCAGTTCATTTGACTTGTTACCAACCAAAAATGTGTGGGATAGGGTGAAATGACGGCTGAGCAGACGGGGGGGAGGGGGGGGGGGGTGTTCAGTGGCATTACATTGGCTGGATTCACGCAAGGGCTGGCCCAGTATCTCTTGCGTGAATCCAGCCAATGTAATGTCACTCCCCCCCCCCCCCCTGCAGCAAAAAAAATGTGGTCATCATTTTCAAACTAGCATAATCTGGATTTGTTCAAAAACCCTATCAGATACCACTTTTGTTCCCAGTGATGTCGTTCCATATACTACTGCCGTCTAGCCTGTTTCTGCACATTCATCAAAGGTAGGTGGATAAGTGGACGATGCGCACATAACCTATGGCATTATAAATGGCAAAGGACTGTCAGTCCTGATAGTGTATGATGTGCTACATTGTTACACTGTTGTGCCACAGCTGAGGAGCGCATAGATCTGTTCTGCAGTGCCATTTGGATGAGAAGTCTATCTTCTTGGGGGGATGATCTGGGTGGTGGGGCCTGACCCTTATCGCTACATTTTATAGCCTTCCATGAACCATTCTGCATACACCTGTTGCACTGCTGAAACATTTCGTCCCACATGAGCAGTATTTTCCTGGATGGATGCAGCACTTCCTCACATGCCATTATTGCACCCTTTATCAATATAACCGATTTGAAGGTACGGTTCGCGCATACATCTGTAAGGCATCCTACACATCTACTCACATCACTCTGATCCATCACCTTCGCTTTAGAGTGACAATGAGAGCCGCAGGCACATTTTACTGATCGATGGTGTTGCACTGTGATATCTCTGTTGACCTTGAACCTGTGGGCTGATTTGGTTCAAATGCTAATCATTTCTGCAGAACATACCAATGTAAAGTCTTAGACATAGTCTCTGTGACTGGCCTGCCGGCAGTCAGTTTCTAAGTCCGAGTTGTTCACTTAAGGTGGCCAATAAAACTGACTGCCCCTGACAACGCAAAGTCTGGCCGTCTGCACAATCTGGCCGTCTGCACAATCTGGCCGTCTGCACAATCTGGCCGTCTGCACAATCTGGCAACACTGTAAGATGTGGAAGTGTCAGGAGGAAGTGTTGTCCACTTCCGAGATGATGTCGTGTTGTGTGAGCCCATGATCTAGTGGTAATCATCATGCATTCTAAACTTATAGTCACATGTTCACATCCAATGTGATCTCCAGCTCTCATCTAAAGTTATGAGTATGAGTCTCATTGAACATCGAAGATAATTCACTTCACATTCTACCTGCAAGTAATAACAAATACTTCCATAAACAATTCTGCAGTGTAGCTTGTGGCTGTGTCGCGATCCGAACAGCCACAGCCTACGCTCGTGCGTTTCCTCACGCTGCAGCAGCCAGTGGCCACTGGCCAGACGACACATGGCACCTGAAATCAGGCGCGTCCAGGTGAAGGCGGCACGATACTGTCAGTGTATTTATCAACTGTCATTTTCGAATTTGAAGTTATAGTTATCATCTTGCAGTTAAGCATTGGATTTTGTACACTTGAAAATCATGAACTACAGTTAAGCGTTGTGAAATTGGGTCACAAGTGGAAAAGGTGTAACATTTGCAACTCAATATTTACTTTTGGGGTAATAGAGAAGTGAATGCAGAGGAAGCAGCTCAAAAGATTTTGACTGTGTGTGGCGTGAGTACGTATGGGAAAAATATTCCACAAAAAGATATTCTTGTTTCAACAAAGATTGTTCTGGAATAAATGATTTTCCACACTAAAGAAGTCTCAAATACTGATATAAGTGACCATTTTAATCACCATGCAACATTTGCAGTCAACAGACAAGATATGGAAGTCTGGTGTAGGAGTACTGCATGCTGTATTCGATACAACACAAATCAACAGAGTGACTTATTGAATGTCATCAGGTCGCTCATTGAGCATTCCTATGCAATACTGTTACTGGTGATGAGTTATGATGACTTTATTGTTTAATTCCGAAGAAGAAATGAAAGACTGAACTCTGCCAAAAGACAAACTCAAGCAAAGAGTAGTGTGAACATAATATTTTCCATCCGATAGTTCCAAAAGTGTGTTTTGCACTACGAATTCTTCCCCAAGGGTGTGTCATCACAGCTGGAATTTGTTCCCAACAATTGAAACGCCTTTTGATCACACTGTAAGAAAAATTGACCAATAAAACTACACACATGTGCTACTGCATGATAACGTACTCTGTTGATTTGAGAAACAAAACTATCCAGGAGACTGATAGGGAATTCATCTCTCGGGCACTCATCTCTCTGTGTGCTTGGGAACTTTTACCTTTCCCGCTCTTGACTGATCAACCATCAAGGCAGTTCGTTTATAGACAAAAATGCTCTTCAAACTAGACAGCTTTAATGTCATCGTTAGAATCAGTAGGTGTCTACAGGTGTAGAAATTGTAAACTGCTTTAGCATTGTCAGATTGTTTTAGATATTGTGAAAGAATATACTGTTGCTGATTAATTTCTCTTTGATGATTACTGTTGTGTTCAATAAACTAATAGAAGATGCAATTAAAATATTCACTGTTCTAATACAAATTAAATACAACATGCTACCTAAACATCACGACAGCAGTCTATCTTAGTAAAGCATTAAGTGTCTGTTAGACGATTGTGCTTATTTTGACACAAATTAGTAGGATATTACCGACTTTTGACTTTGAGAAGGTCTGTATTTACTTCATGTCCCATATCATACTCAAGTATTATGAAAATGTGGCAGTTCATGGATAAAATTATGTATTCACAACAACAACAAAATTGTTGGCAGAAAACAAAAGTGGCATTATGAAGTTTGCAGTACCATAAAGCTTTTGCTTTGACACTAAGGGGTATTGAAAGTAACAAGACGAATTTTGCCTGAGCGTTGTCTTGCGATTTCTTTATAGAGTTTCTATATGCCTGCTTTTAGCTCTGCTACAAAAGAATTCAAAATCTGGCTCTCAGCGAGTCTTGAAAGGCGAACAAAATCAGCTTGCATCTGTTAAGTAAGCATGTTACCTTGGAGCTAACGAAGAGGTGCAGCAGATGTGTCTTACTTATTGCCCCAGTAGCCCCAATGACAGACAAAATGCAAAATAAGAGGCGGGAGTAGTTATATTTCCTGTGTGGAATGACTTTTGTGGACTCGAAAGCATTAATTGATATTCTTATACCTCAAGAGAAAGTCACTCACATTATCCAACTGAAATGACATGATAATATCAAGTGAATTTAGCAGGATAGATCTGTGCCATCGAGGAAGTAATTAGTCGGTCACGGAGTTGCCAAACATATTCTGCATTGTTGCTAAGTTTCAGTTATACTATCAGGAAGGATACCAGCTGACGTGTTCTGTGACTGACCTCTTAAGTGACTATACCTTAGTCTCAAAGTTGTGGTTGGCACGGGCCAGAATATCCTCATTACTTGTAATACATCGATGCACTGAGTGCAAACAAAATGTCAAATTAATAAATGCGACAATTATTTGTGTTTTGTTGTCTTAATCGGACCGAAACCTCGAAAGCCTGTTCACCAGACGCAATTCACAATTTTGGACGTTCTCCAGTGGTTGAGTTGGTAATGTATCTTTGCTATACAATATTATTATTGAGATCACTGTCATTGGCTCACCCGCCAGAAAACAGGGATGACCTCACAATTCTTGTTGTCAGCATTTCGGACTGATATGCTACCGCTGCTGAAAACGTGAAGACTTAAGGTGAATTGGAATATTCCATACTGCAAAACTCTGATGTTTCTATTCTTCCAGGTCTAATATTCAAAAAATAGTTACAATCAGTGGCCGAAAAATGCCTGTGAACCAAAAATAATGCAGTCATAATTAGTGGACTCTGACAAACTCCATCTGTCATCTGATAATTGTGAAAAACTACTTTCTTCGTCTGCACAGTAACACAATATGAATATTTCGTAGAATTCCTATGCTTAATTTCATTGTGTTCATTTTCAATGACAGTAGAGGAGGAGCAAAACCGTCCGACTTGAAATATACTTTTCCAGTGGGATTTGAATCTTTGGTGACAGTTGCAGTAGCACATCCAGTGAGGTATTAAGAATGTGAGCATTCACTCGTCGCTGTAGTATATCTAGTGAAATGAGTAGGTTAATGCAGCTCCAGTCTGTCACTATCACATTTTCTGAATAGCACTTAAGATAGAAGAGTGTGTGTGTGTGTGTGTGTGTGTGTGTGTGTGTGTGTGTGTGTTCTTCCGTACATGCCCGAAAGAACAGACACTACAAATAAAAACAGACAGCCTTGTTAATCAACTAAATATCAAAGGTCAGATGTTCAGGCTGTCACAGTGCATCAAAATACAGCTACGGCGGCAGATGAAAATTTGTGCCTGACCAGATTCGAACCCGGATTCATGGCGTGTTCTCTTTCAGACGTGTCCGAAAGAACAAACACCACACATATATGCTTATGCAGGGTGGTTCAGGAGGAACAGCAGATATTTTAGCAGTTGGTAGTATAGACAAATTGCATAAAAATTCCATATAAATGCGTCCACATTTTATTGAGTACAAAGATACAGCTGTTAGTACCTAACCTTAACAAACTCAAATGAGGACATTCAAAGTTGATTTTCAAAAAATCCCCCACCAACTTCAATGCACTTTTGACTTCTCCTTAAAACACCACTTGTAGCTCTTCTGAGGTCGTCTTTGCGATCTTTTACGAGGGCTGCACTTTTCATAATCCAAACGATCAAACTGCCTCTTGGGTTTACGTTTTCTTTGTAGACTTCGCCTTTCAAACATCCCCACAGGCAAAAATCCAAAGGGATAAGGTTTGGGAACATTAGTGGCCAAGAAAAGTGCCCGTATCTACTGATCCAACTTCCGGGAAATGTTGGGTTTGGACGATGTGCCACCTGACGACTAGAATGTGCAGGAGCCCTTGTCACTCTGGAGGACCATACGCATTCTTGTAGCCTAAGGAACCTCTTCCAATAATGCTGGAAGCACATTTTCAAGAAAGTGTAGACAATGGGATCCAGTAAGGACCAACAAACTAAACGAAAATACACTGAACTCGGCTGTATGTACTCAATAAAAAGTAGACATGTTATATGGCATTTTTTCTGCAGTTTGTCTATACTACCACCTCATGCAATATTTAGTATTCCTTCTGAAATATGCTGGATAACTATTCAGGTCTCGCCAGGCCAGTTTTCAGTGTTAGACGCATGTCATTGTCCAAACCCTCACGGGGATAACAGTGACAGTGTGGCAGCAAGTGAATGGAATAATTGGGGGGGGGGGGGGGGGTATGTGTTATGCAGCAAATATGAGAATTTGCGTCTGCTGAGGAGAGTGTATAGGTAGGTCCTGCAGGCATCTTGGCTGTTGTGTGTCCCGATAGTGCAATGATCAGTGCGTCTGCATACTATGCAGACGCACTGGATGAGCACAAATTTTCATCTGCAGCCACCGCTTCATTTAAATGCCCTGTGACAGTGTGGACGTCTGTCCTTAGATATTTAATATGCAATTCTTTTTGAGGCAATACAGGTGATCTGCAAACATTTGTCTTGCCATCAGGACTTCAACAGAATCCATTCCCTAGTCACTGCTTTGTTACAGCAGTAACCCATGTCATATACATGCAAATCAGATTGTAGTGTATATTTACTCAAATAATGAATAGTCAGTAGCCAACAGCCTTGCTGCAGTGGTAACACTGGTTCCCATCAGATCACCAAAGTTAAGAGCTGTCGAGCTGGGCTAGCACTTGAATGGTTGACCATCCGGTCTGCCGAGCGCTGTTGGTAAGTGGCGTGCACTCAGCCCTTGTGAGGCAAACTGAGGAGCTACTTGATTGAGAAGTAGTGGCTCTGGTCTTGGAAACTGACATAGGGCTGTGAGAGCAGTGTGCTGACCACATGCCCTTCCATATCTGCATCCAGTGACGCCTATGAGCTGAGGATGAGACAACGGCTGGTCGGTACTGTTAGGCCTTCATGGCCTGTTTGGGAGTAGTTTAGTTTTTTTAATGAACGGTCAGTATACAAGTATTTATGAACGTAGATGCAGGATTGCAGCGAACTGATCACTTAACCAAGTGCAACGTAGAGTACCTGTGTAGCAAGTCATTTCAGTTGCACAGCTGATGATAATATTTGTCATACAATTCACTGCACAATTAATGTAATGCCCGCACACTGATCTCTGTAGTCATGCTGTATCATTAGCAGATCATGAATGGAGAACTATGTTCGTTAAATCAGATTCCTCAAGCTAATGCCAAATAAAGAGAAGCGATGACGCCACCACACTACCTTTAGTTACGTAGTCAGTGCTAGATTATGTGCGCCACTATTAACATTATTTAAGCAGTTCAACAGCATACCACCACCACCACCACCACCACCACCACCACCACCACCACCACCCACTTGTTACAGTGATTACAATTTGCTGAAGTTTGTCAAGAATAGCAGAGAGCACGTCATTAATGTGAAGTTCAATTTGCATTACGCCTAGGGCAGAGAGAATCCTAAACAACAGTAAGATGTTACCCAGTGAAGGGAAGAGTCTACATATTGTCTCAAGTTCTTGCAGTTTGACATTAATTTAGTTCCCAATGGTTTCACACTAACAGGTTCCTTTGACTATCATGATACTCATATGGGAACTTTCAAACAGTAATCGCTAGAACACTCACCTACCTTAATAACACCTCACTTTGGACTGAATATGACTTGGAAAGCGACCTCAATTTGACATTACCTTCTGTCTCCTGACGACTTACTGAATGAAGACTGATGTCCACTGACAGTTGTGTTGCCTGCAGCATGAATTCTGTAAAGAGTTGTGGCAGCTGGCAGTCATTCGTGAATAGACATGTGCAAATATCTTCAATGCTCTAGGGGAACTCTTCTTTGTTGCATTTTTCCATATCATAAATAGCAGAATAACAAAGCTCGAACTTTATGTTCACAAGTCTCTAAGAATCTGCGAGTGGTAGTAATGCACGAAAGGGAACACGCTGTTGGACAGAAGACTGGAGAGCTCCCTGCTTTTTGCATTTCCGCTAGGGCCTACGATAAGAATCTGGTGTCATATTATGCTCCAGAACCCTAAACACAAACAAAATTTGTCTTGCTACTTTCAATACCCCTTAGTGTCAGAGAAAAAACTTTATGGTACTGCAACATTCATAATACCACTTTTGTTTTCTGCCGACATTTTTTGTTGTTATGAATACATAATTTTATCGATGAACTGCCACATTTTATTAATACTTGTGTATGATACATGACATGAAGTAAACACAGACTCCTTCAAAGTCAAAAGTCAGTAATATCTTACTAATTTGTGTCAAAATAAGCACAATCGTCTAACAGACACTTAATGCTTTACTAAGATAGGCTGCTGTCGTGATGTTTAGGTAGCATGTTGTATTTAATTTATATTAGAACAGTGAATATTTTAACTGCATTTTCCATTAGTTTATTGAACACAACAGTAATCATCAAAGAGAAATTAATCAGCAACAGTATATTCTTTCACAATATCTAAAACAATCTGACAATGCTAAAGCAGTTTACAATTTCTACACCTGTAGACACCTACTGATTCTAACGATGACATTAAAGCTGTCTAGTTTGAAGAGCATTTTTGTCTATAAACGAACTGCCTTGATGGTTGATCAGTCAAGAGCGGGAAAGGTAAAAGTTCCCAAGCACACAGAGAGATGAGTGCCCGAGAGATGAATTCCCTATCAGTCTCCTGGATAGTTTTGTTTCTCAAATCAACAGAGTACGTTATCATGCAGTAGCACATGTGTGTAGTTTTATTGGTCAATTTTTCTTACAGTGTGATCAAAAGGCGTTTCAATTGTTGGGAACAAATTCCAGCTGTGATGACACACCCTTGCGGAAGAATTCGTAGTGCAAAACACACTTTTGGAACTATCAGATGGAAAATATTATGTTCACACTACTCTTTGCTTGAGTTTACATCTTTTGGTAGAGCTCAACCTTTCATTACTTCTTCTACATCTGCATCTTCACGGATACTCTGCAAATCACATTTAAGTGCCTGGTAGAGAGTTCATCGAACCACCTTCACAATTCTCTATTATTCCAATCTCGTAAAGCACGCAGAAAGATTTCCCTTCTCTTATCTTGGTGATTGTTTCTCCCTATGTAGGTCAGTGTCAACAAAATATTTTCACATTCTGAGGAGAAAGTTGGTGATAGGAATTTCGTGAGAAGATTCCGTTGTAACGAAAATGACGTCCAGCACTCTCCCATATTTCACAATAATACAAAACATGCTGCCCCTTTTTGAACTTTTTCCATGTACTCTGTCCATCCTATCTGGTAAGGATCCCACAGCACACAACAGTATTCTAGAAGAGGTTGGACAAGCGTAGAGTAGGCAGTCTCCTTAGTAGATCTGTTACATTTTCTAAGTATCTTGCCAATAAAACGCAGTCTTTGGTTAGCCTTCCCCACAACATTTTCTATGTTTTTCTTCCAATTAAAGTTATTTGTAATTGTAATACCAAGGTATTTAGTTGAATTTAAGGCTTTTAGGTTAGACTGATTTTTCGTGTAACCGAAGTTTAACGAATTCCTTTTAGCACTCATGTGGATGATCTCTCACTTTTCGTTATTTAGGGTCAACTGCCAATTTTCGCACCATTCAGATATCTTTTCTAAATTGTTTTGCAATTTAGTTTTGATCATCTGATGACTTTATTAGTCAATAAATGACAATGTCATCTGCAAACAACCTAAGACGGCTGCTCAGATTGTCTCCCAAATCGTTTATATAGATAAGAGACAGCAAAGGGCCTATAACATTACCTTGAGGAATGCCAGAAATCACTTCTGTTTTACTCGATGACTCTCTGTCAGTTACTACAAACTGTGACCTCTCTGACAGGAAATCACAAATCCAGTCACATAACTGAGACGATATTCCATAAACATACAATTTCACTTCAAGCCACTCGTGTGGTACAGTGTCAAAAGCCTTCCGGAATTCCAGAAATACGGAATCGATCTGAAATTCCTTGTCAATTGCACTCAACACTTCATCTAAATAAAGAGTTAGTTGTGTTTCACAAGAATGATGTTTTCTAAACCCATATTGGCTGTGCATCAATAGACAGTGTCTTTCTAGGTAAGTCACAATGTCTGAACACAATATATGTTCCAAAATCCTGCTGCATATCGACGTTAATGATATGGGCCTGTAATTTAGCAGATTACTCCTACTACCTTTTTTTAATAAGGGTGTAACCTGTGCCCCTTTCCAGTCTTTGGGTATGGATCTTTCATCGTGCGAACGGTTGTATGAGATCGTTAAGTATGGAGCTAACGCATCAGCATACTCTGAAAGGATCCTAATTGGTATACAGTCTGGACCAGAAGACTTGCTTTTATTAAGTGATTTAAGTTGCTTCACTACTCCAAGGATATTTACTTCTACGTTACTCATGCTGGCGATAAAGGCATCGTAACTAGTCACCAGTAACAGTATTGCATAGGAATGCTCAATGAGCGACCTGATGGCGTTCAAGCAAAACTGCAGTAATAGTCACTCTGTTGATATTTGTTGTATCGAATACAGCATACAGTACTCCTACACCAGACTTCTGAACCTTGCCTGTTGAATGCAAATGTCGCATGATGATTAAATGGTAATCCATCACTTATATCAGTAGTCAAGACT